>NC_133336.1:128285060-128606935 GCF_042186555.1 Aquarana catesbeiana
GTAATACTTTGCAGCAGGGCTCGTTCCTGCATTCCAACTAGAGTGTCTGTGAGGGGTTGCAGTGTTGTGGCACCAGCACCAGTGCCTAGGGCCCAATTTTTCTGCCCCTGTCTAACAGGGGCATGTAATTACAATTTTTGATGCAATACTTTGCAGCAGGGCTCGTTCCTGCGTTCCAACTAGAGTGTCTGTGAGGGGTTGCAGTGTTGTGGCACCAGCACCAGTGCCTAAGGCCTAATTTTTCAGCTCCTGTTCAACAGGGGCATGTAATTACAATTCTTGATCTAATATTTCACAGCAGGGCCCTGTGAGGGCTTACAGTGTTGTGGCCACAGCAACACCTAAGGCCCAAATTTCTGCTGAGTATATAGGGCAGGACCCTACTTTCAAACATCTAACTTACAAACGACTCCTACTTGCAAACGGAAGGAGACAACAGGAAGTGAGATGAAATCTACCCCTAGGAAGGGAAATTCTCTCCTGTAAGAGTTAATATGGGAAAACAATTTCTCCTTTCCACTGATGCTTTCCAATCCTTGTTCCACAAAAAAACCCAAATTTTCAAAAAACATTTTTCATTGGGACAAAAAAGTGAGGTGAAATCTTCTGAAGAGGAGGAAAGACAGCAAAACAAATGTCACAGGGGTGATAACCCTTCCCTATGTTTTCCAAAAAGCTTAGAAAAGATTTTTTGGCTGGAGCTAAACACGTTAAAAATGTTCAAAATTACAAACAGATTCTACTTAACAACAAACCTACAGTCCCTGTCTTGTTTGCACCGCCTGTATACTGCTGTTCAGAGTATATAGGGCCTGGTGGCCCCACACCTTTCCTTATTTTAATTTGGGTGCGGGGTTCCCCTTAATATCCATACAAGACCCAAAGGGCCTGGTAATGGACTGGGGGGTACCCATGCCGTTTGTCTCACTGATTTTCATCCATATTGCCATGACCCGACATGACATTAAACCCGCAAGCAGTTTTAAATGAGATTTTTTCCTTTAAAAATGACATTTGGTGCAGGGACTGTTCTAAACATGGGAAACATGCGTCACTTTACAGGCATACTATAGACACCCCCCAGGTACGATATTTAAAGGAATATTTCACTTTTTTTTTTTTACTTTAAGCATCATTAAAATCACTGCTCCCGAAAAAACAGCCGTTTTTAAAAGTTTTTTTTGCATTGATACATGTCCCCTGGGGTAGGACCCGGGTCCCCAAACCCTTTTTAGGACAATACCATGCAAATTAGCCTTTAAAATGAGCACTTTTGATTTCGAACGTTCGAGTCCCATAGACGTCAATGGGGTTCTAACGTTCGTGCGAACTTTCGGTCCGTTCGCGGGTTCTGGTGCGAACCGAACCGGGGGGTGTTCGGCTCATCCCTATCCAACAGTTACCTTCCTACATCAGAGACGGCACACACCTCCTAGAATTACTTGCACCCTACAAGTGGGAATCTATTAGCCCTAGAATTCTTTCTTTCACAGGATCCTTTCATGAATCCCAGACAGGCCGCATTTATCTTGGAGGCTACCAATTTCTACCTGACTCACAATTATTTCGACTTTGATGGCGAATTCTACTTACAAATACAAGGGACCGCCATGGGAGCCAACTTCGCTCCCTCATACGCTAACCTAGCCATGGCCTACTGGGAAGAACATTACATCTCACACAACAATCCCTACTCATCCCACATTGTATTTTTTGGCCGTTATATAGACGACCTAATCGTAATCTGGGACAGCTCCACCAATTCCATTACCTCATTTGTAGATCATTGTAACCATAACCCCTACGGTTTATCCTTCACACATGTCTCTGATCCCAGTTGTTTGGCCTTTTTGGACCTGGAATTGAGCTATGTGGGTGAAACTATCATTGCCAAGAATTACACCAAACCCACAGCTGGCAACTCTTTTCTACGCTACAAGAGTTGCCACTACCCAAAATGGACCAATAACATACCCAAAGGCCAGTTTTGTCGTCTAAGACAAAATTGTACCCTAGACACTGACTATGATACCCAGAGCATCACACTAAAAAAGAAGTTTGCCAATAAAAAATATCCTCAAGAGTTAGTGGATCAAGCTTGTGACCTCTACTCCAAAGGCAAACCCATCAAAAAAGAAAGGGAAGGCACACTAGATCACTCTATGAGATTTTTAACTACCTTCAATTTTCAAAACAAAAAAATGGAAAATATTTTGCATAAACATTGGAATATCCTGCAACAAGATCCTCTCCTCAAAACCATTCTCCCACCAATACCTAGGATTACCTACCGAAAATCCCCATCTTTGAAAAACAAAATCGCTCCGAGTAAATTTCCTTCAGACCAGACTGCTCCCAACCCCATTAATCTCATACCCTTAGTGGGCATGTATAAACAAATCTGCTGTAAAACTTGTTCGCCTTGATTCCAAAGGCAAAACATACCCACTAGATCAATTTTATAACTGCTCACCTGAGTTCATTGTATATGGCTTAAAGTGCCCTTGTGGGTTGATTTATGTGGGATGAACCATCTGCCCCCGGAGGCAACGGTTTGGACAGCACCAACGACTCATTGAGGGTGGCAAAGACTTACATAGCGTCCCCCGTCACTTTGCTGAGCATCACAAAAAAATCTACCATTGGTCTCGAAGTTTGGGTCATCGAGCAAATCTCCAAATCTATGACTCAAGCTGAACGTTTTAAAAACTGTGTGCAAGAGAGACTTTTTGGATATATTGCCTTGATGTCCTCTCGCCCGGCGGCCTCAATGAAGCTATAGAAATAGCCACAGTACTATAGTCTTTCTTGCTCCATATTTTATTTGCCATTGCGGCCTATACTATATATTCTGATGATACCATACTTTTAAATCATTTACATTTATATTTATATGTATATTCTTGTCATTTTCATCACAGGTTTCATTTTCTTTACGTTTTTTAAATTTATGGGGGTGGTGGGTTCGCTCCTGGTGTCTCCAGTAAGTATTGGTAACTCAGGAGGTAGCATGATGTTATGTGTTTTTTTTTCCCTTCTCCCCCCCTCCCCCCTCCCTTTCCTCCTCTTTCCCTCCCCTCCCTACCCTATTAGCCCCATAAATAGTTTTTATCGCACCAGGTTGACTGTTTTTCATTACATGTCACCATTTATATATATATATTTTATATCTAAATTTTATATCTTTCATACATATATCAATATTTATCCCCCATTTCCCCTTCCCCTTCCTTTTTAGATTCACATATACCTATTCATATGGCATCCAGCATACATTTCTGGTTTATATGGATTATATATCTCTCTCTTGCAACATTGGGTCTTTAACTTAATTTTTTGTTTTTCACATACTCCCCAGCTATATTTTCAGTAGTCATCATTTTTAATTTTTAATTTCTATTTTTCAATTTTTAATCAATGCGTACTGCCTCATTCCATGTTTTCTTTGGTCCTCCCCTCCCCTTTGTGTATTTTTCCTGTCTCCATTCATGTTCTGGCCCCGCCCCTTGTTCTGCCTATATTATACCTCCCCGTATCTACTGTATCGCCCTTAATATATTGGGACGTACAGAAAGCTTTACCTTAGAGGCCTTTTTATTTCACAAATTAAAAAAAAAAAGAAACAATTTAGAGCTTGGGAAAAAACTCTTGCTGACAGTATGCTGCAAGCTGAAGCATTATGTATAACTAATCCTGGTAAAATCACGTACACACAATGGATAAATAGTCAAGAAAAATATGCACAAGTAGCCATAAAGAAAGCAGAGAATAAAATTTTTTTTCTGCAGCAGCCTTATTTTGAGGAAGGAGAAGGAACAGGACGTATATTGTCCTCTGTAGTAAAGGCACAGCGACCAATATCTCTTATTACGGAAATTCATACTTCTGAATATGGGAAGACTAGCAATACCCCAGAGATCCTAGAAGTGTTTTGGGCTTTTTACCAGAAGTTATACAAAAGTAGGACAAGAGATTATGAGGAGGACATGAAAAAGTTCTTCGAGACCATTAAATTGCCAAAGTTACCAGATGATGATAGGGAGATACTGGAGGAACCTTTAACACTAGATGAATTGAGGGATGCAGCGACTAATTTAGCCAATAATGTATCTCCTGGGTCAGATGGTCTACCAGGAGAAACATAAAAATATATGGAGATGTATTATTACCTGATCTCCTAATGGTTCTTAATCATGCTTACGAGGTGGGGTTTTTGCCCCCCTCGATGAAAGAGGCCGTTATCATCTCTATTCTGAAACCAGGTAAAGATCAAACAAAGCCTGATGCATACTGCCCTATCTCCCTGTTGACATCGTATGTTAAACTTTTGGCAAAGATAATGGCAACTAGACTCTCAAAGTATATTGATAAATTAATACACCGTGATCAATCAGGTTTTATCTCAAACAGATCAGTAGCCAAAAACATTAGACGCCTATTCCTGAACTTACAGGTACCCATAGATAATGCTGGAAATAGAGCTATCATGTCATTGGATGCTTCCAAGGCATTTGATAGTATTGAGTGGAATTATCTATAGGCTTCCCTAAAATATTTTGGAATAGGACCAAAATTCACTAAGTGGATACAACTGCTATATAATTTTCCGAGTGCAAGAGTACAGATTAATGGATCAATCTCATTACATTTTCTTTTAAAGAGAGGTACAAGACAGGGTTGTCCTCTGTCTCCTCTCCTTTTTGCACTGGCCGTGGAACCCGTGGCAGAGGCTATTTGGGAAAACCGAGACATTGTGGGATTCCAGAGAAGTGTGGGCGAAGAAAAAATGGCACTCTTCGCTGATGATGCTCTAGTTTTCTTAGGGGATACCCATACATCTTTGTCAAAAGTTATCTCACTTATTGATCATTTTGGTACTTTCTCAGGATTCAATATTAACTGGGATAAATCAGTAATAATGCCGATTGATCCAATAGATCTGATACAATTGGGGTCTCCACAGCAGAATCACCAGAAGAAGTATGTTACGTCATTTAAGTACTTGGGGGTGATAATTACTCCAAATGTTAAGGATTATATAGATAAAAATGTATTACCTCTTTAGGTAAATTTAGGCAACAAAGTAAAACCTGGAGTAAATTCCCATTAACTATGATAGGGAGAGCAAATCTGGTGAAGATGGTGTGGCTTCCCCAATTGCTATTCCTACTACATAATTCTCCAGTTTGGTTGACATTAAAACTATTTAGGACACTAGATGCTATATTTAGAGACCTTATTTGGAAACATGGTAAAACTAAGAATTAAACTTGAAACCCTCCAACAGGAGCAAGACAGAGGTGGAATAGCGGTTCCTAACTCTAGACTGTACTTTTTTGCAGCACAACTTCAACATTGGTGTGGTTGGGAGGAGATAGATGACCAAGACCCTATACAGAATATAATAATGACTCAGTTTAAACCTCTACCATTAGTTCAGCGAATAGTCTCCCACAGAATTTATGAGAAGAGAAAACTTCCAACTTTCTATCTAATCCATAAACTGTGGGAGACAATACGCATTATTACGCAGCATAAGGGATTCACAAAACATATGCCAATATGGGAGAATTCCTATTTACCTGAGTTGAATAAAATATCAGAATTTCTAGAATGGAAAAGGGCTGGAATAAATTTTCTTTATCAGATATTTGAAGGGGATACTTTATTGCCTTTCAGTATATTGAAAGATCGCTTCCAACTTTCAAACGTTAACTTCTACCAGTACCTTCAGATTCGTCATGCTTTAAAAAACCAAGCTTTAACATTTCAACTTCAATATAATCCATCAGAAATCCTATTGAAAGCAACTTCAGTTAGGTTTACCAAAAGAGGACTAATAGGGGACCTTTACCACATTTTATAAAATACAGTGAAGGCAGATGGACAGGCTAAAAGTCTTATTCGTTGGCAGAAAGATCTGATAGATCTTAATGCAGATGAATGGACTTGTGCTATGGAGATCCTTCCTGAGGTATCTATCTCACCATCTCAGCAATTGACTCTGCTTTTTATTCTACATAGAACCCACTATACCCCACAAAAACTATTTGTGTGGGGAAAAAATGCATCACCTTTGTGTCCGCGATGTTTAGTTTCGATTGGCTCCCTTGTTCATATGCTTTGGCGATGTCCCAAACTTCGTAGATATTGGAAAAAAGTTGTTATGACACTAAATACAATTTTGCGAACAGAAATAATAAATACTCCTAAAATATCACTACTGGGAATAATTCCAGATGGAATTTTACCTGTAGATATGCATATAATGTGGACTAGATCTCTCTACCTAGCCCGTAAACTTATCCTACAAAAATGGACAGATAAGGTTCCACCAACCCATAAACAATGGAGTAATAAAATAAACTATATATTAAAAAGAGAAAGATTAACATATAAACATAGAGGAGTCCCCCAGAAATTCAGTAAAATTTGGCATTACTGGATTGATTCGAGTAATCCACTGTATGATGGTTCATGTGGAGGGATTGGTGAGGGGGAGGGGGGGGGAGAGAATAGGGATGAGGAGATTGATCTATAATATATTAATATGATGAGAGTTGAACAAAGTAAAACCAACCGGAAATTAAAGTGAGGTGTATGTTTAGTGTTTAGCGTTGGTGTGTGTGGCTAATTTTATATGAGTTCTTGATGTTGTTTGTATTTGTTTTATGTCTCTTTTTGTCTCTGATGGCAAATTCTTTCTAAGTTGTTTACTTGGTCAAAGATTATTGTTTTTTCATCTGTATTGAACATGCATTATAAAAATAAAAAAAGATTTGATACAAAAAAAAAGAGCGGTAAGGATGTGCAGTTCCCTTCCACAGACAGTGGTCTCAGCGGGGGGCATTGATAGTTTCAAGAAACTATTAGATAAGCACCTGAATGACCGCAACATACAGGGATATACAATGTAATACTGACATATAATCACACACATAGGTTGGACTTGATGGACTTGTGTCCTTTTTCAACCTCACCTACTATATGTAACTATATATAACTACTATATGTATGTTTGCAGGTTTTCCTTCATCTTGCCCAGGTGCTTTAAATCAGTCAATGGCTTTGTATTTTGGACAGCTATTTTAGTGAAGATAAATTCCCAAAACATGTCCTGTCGGGGGTACTTGAGGACCGAGGCTGAGAACCACTGCTCTAAAATGGAAAATTGAATACTTACCTCTCTTTTCCTTTCCTGGTGATTATCCATGGCAGCATACGCACAATCCATGCATATAAAACCAAACAATAATTGCGCTATTACAGAAAATAATGTAGATAGTGGCTGCTGGCATGTAACAAAGTGGTAGACAATGTACAGGGAAAATGAAATAAAAAACATGCAGCGCTCAAAAAGTGCATATAAATTAACAGTTTATATCTGTGGGGAAGTGCTAAAAAGAAAAATTATACCCATTAAGTAAGGTGATAGGTAAAAATCTAATATGTAACCTTATTAAGAAAAAAGTCCATAGGTGTATAGCGAATCATCTGTTAGTCCCAAACGCACATGGGGGTTCATGGGCATAGATGGTGTCGTGCCTCCACGTAAAGTGGGGACTGGAGAGGGCTCTGTATACGGAGACACTCTGCACGTGGGTCTTCTAATTTCGCAATAGGAAATGTAATCGGTAGAAATGAATATCCTTACCGGAAAAGGTGGACACAGTCACCATATAGTGGAGTGTCATACAGGCTTGAGGGATATACAGATCCCAAGGGTATCCGGCTGGGAGGGTCCTGACGAGGAGTCGCATCCAGGATCGGGATCGCAGTACAATGGTATGGAAATTCCCGGTCTCTCAGGATCTCTCTCTCAGATGGAAGGGGTTTGAAAGTGGAAATGGTTGGGGCTCAGCAAGGTCCCGTTCATGAGGGGAGATAAGAAAAAAATCCTCCACATAGGGCATGAATCAGTTAAAAAAAGCTTTATTAAAAGCTGAAAAAGTGCCAAACAGTGCACCTCAATGGGTAAAACGTGATCACAAAAGATAAAATAACATCGCGTGGTAACAGGGCATTTAAAGGCGTGAGCAACCCGACATGTTTCGGAGCATCGTCCTTCTACTGGGGCATAAGCCTAAATGCCTGTACCATGCTTACATTTATGCACAAATAATTAAACAAAATAGTAATCAGCTGTATGAGACCTGGATGTTCATATGTTGCATAGGGTCTGGGAGATCCCATAGACAATTATATGAAGATCCTCAGCTGCTGAATCAAACAGCTCCCTTTGTCCGACCCAGCAGCTGACAAAAGACCTACATTGCTGACACTTGAAATTCACTTTGAAGTGAATATCCAATCCGAGCGCTCTGTACGGGGTCATGTGACAACGTCACCGCGCATGACGTCATCGCGCACCGGACGCCGCGCTCCAAGCCTCCTTTTCACACAAGGAAGTGAAGGGCTAGCTGGTGGAGTCATAACATCCACAGCGGCCCCAGGAGACTAATAAAGCACGTCAGTCCTGTGAGCTCCAGTGTGCTTGACTTCCGGTGTCCCCAATCAGGGGAATAGAGCATTCAGTGTTGCAGGAAGGAGAACAGACATATATATAAATATAGTCACAGAAGAAAAAGCAACTAAGATCAAATATAAATGTTGTACATGTATCTGACAGTATGATTGTAAGTCTATATACTGGAAAACATAAAAAATGGAATAAAAAAAAAATTTAAAACTTGAATGCCTGTTAGGTGATATCAGGCCCTATTAGGTAGTCCTATAGCGGGATCTCACGACAGATAGCATAACAAAAATATTAGCAAAGATTAGCAAAAATGGCAAAAAATAACATGAAGATATATGTATATGACAGGGATTTCAAACACTGTTTAAGACTTATTTATAAAGGCGTTTACGTCCCATTCCACGTTTAGCCCATGGGGGGAATAGCTTTTTAGTTGGTAAATCCAGAAAACCTCAAGCTGTGATACCCCCCTAGTATGTGGACCCCCTCTCCAAGATGGAATGAATTTGTCTATTACTTGAAATTTAGAGCCCCTCGGATTTTTATTATGGAACTCTAAAAAGTGACGGGGGGACACTATGGTTAGTGCAACCTTTTTTGATAGCAGTAATGTGTTCATTAACACGAATGTTAAATGATCTGATGGTACGACCGACATACTGCATATTGCAGGGGCATGTGATGAGGTACACAATGTATTGTGTGGTACATGTGACAAAATGTTTAATCTGGTATATGGTGGAAGTGACGGTAGACTCAAAATTCACAGATCTATGGTTCCCACAAGAATTGTGCATGCACACATTACATTTCTTACAGGGATAGTATCCTTTAGTCTCTGGAAAAAAGGACGGTCTAATGGGTGCTTCTATAACATTACGGGAAATGCGATTCCGCAATGACGGAGCACCCCTAAAAGTAACACCTGCTCTCATGGGAAGCACAGGGCCCAAAACCGGATCACTTCTCAGAATGTTCCAGTGTTGATTTAAAATTTGCTTAATCTGTCTGTGCTGGACAGAGAACTGGGTGAAAAGAGACCACTTAAATTTATCGTTGGGGGTTGGTTTTGGTCGCACAGATGTTAACGTGTTGCGATCAATGAGGGAGACCTTTGAGAGCTCATTGTCGATCTGGGCAGGTTGGTAGCCTTTTTTTAAAAACCGTTCTCTCAAGAATTGTGCTTGATGCAAGAAATCAGTGGTGTTAGTGCAATTCCTGCGGATGCGTAATAACAGACTGCGGGGGACAGAGTCAAGCCAAGGGCCATAGTGACAGCTATCGGTGGAGATATAGCCGTTTCTGTCCGTCGGCTTGAAGAAGGTGGTGGTTACAATCCGACAGTCAGAAACGGCAATCTCCAAATCCAGAAAATGTATCAAAACCGTGCTCAGTTCATACGTTAGGATGATGCCTCTGTCGTTATGATTCAGAGTGGCCATAAAATCGTGAAGAGTTTCTTCATCACCCTTCCATAGGAGGAGGATGTCGTCTATATATCTAGCCCATAAACACAGCTCCGGTCGATGTGCGGGATAGACGACATCCTCCTCCCAAAGGGCCATGAAGAGGTTGGCGAGGCTGGGGGCAAATTTAGCCCCCATAGCCACGCCTTTCCTCTGCAAAAAGAATTGGTTGTTATACCAGAAATAATTTGTTTGTGTTGCGAACCGTAAAAGTTCCATAATATAATGTTGTTTTGGTGTCGGAATATCCTCACTGGCGTTTAGATAATGTTCAACTGCCGCTAGACCTAACCTGTGCGGGATGGAGGTATATAGCGCTGTAACGTCAGCCATGACCAAAATAAGGTTGTCTTGGTATTCTATACTTTCCAGTCTACGGATGGTGTCCCCAGTGTCCCTAAGGTAGGATGGAACCTTGGACACAAGGGGTTGGAGGAAGAAATCTATGTAGCGGCCGACTCTGGATGTTATAGAGTCGATACCGCTTATGATGGGTCTACCGGGGGGTTTTTTGCTATTTTTATGTACCTTGGGGAGGTAGTACATCACTGGGATGCGTGGTCCTACTGGGACTAAGTAGTCCTTTTCCTTTTTAGTGAGGATTCCTTGTTGGAAGCCTCGTGTTACTAAGTTCACTAAATGTTTTTTAAAATCCCTAGTTGGGTCCCGGGGTAAAGGTATATATGTCTTTTCGTCACTCAGGATATGACACATCTCTCTGTGGTAGTCCTCCTTATCTAAGATGACTGTGACGGATCCTATTCCACACTCCACTGAGTGCCTCCGTCAATAACACTGCTTACTCCAGTATGACCATCAGACAGATATAATATTATAGCTGCAGTAAATACAAGTCTAGTCGATAATAGCTTGTAGAATCTTGACTGCTTTATTGGGCAGAACACAGCCTTTTTATACACATTTAACACAAGGGGTTAGATAACGAGGTAGGGCTGACTCATGGACACTCCCCCCCTCCCCTCTAGCAAAAACTTAAAAGACAATAATATAATTAACATGTTAATTAACACAACACTTAAAGCAGACCTGGTGACCAGACAGTTCGTCTCTGCAGGTTAATGTGATCAGCTCTTTCAAGAGTCATGTATTGTTCAGAATAAACAACTGAGAATATTCTTTGGGCAAGTTCAAAAAAATAAAAGATTAATATAGAAATACCAAATAACAGGGTGAATGTGGACAGAAAAAGGTCCTTGCAGCCAGTGTCCGCGACAATGACTACCCCACCCCCCTTATCAGCGGGGCGGATGACTATGTCCTTGCGTTCACAGAGAGATTTTAGACCTATCCTGATATTAGGGTGGTCAAAAATACGTTTGTTAGGTAAACTGTCCAAGTCTTTGAGAACCAAATCACAAAAGACTTTGATGGCAGGTGCTGTAGCACTAGGAGGGTTGAATAGGGAGGGATTGGCCAGTCCCGTGTGAAGGGCTATCGGGCGTGAGGCTGCAATATTTGTATTGGTTGTACCCTCAACATTCACAGGGTTGGCCAAAAAGTGTCGTTGCACATTGAGTTTTCTTTTAAACTTCTGGACATCGAAAAAGGTGTCAAATTTGCTCAGTTTTTTTAGAGGGAGCAAATTTGAGACCTTTGTCCAGTACATGTAATTCAGCATTGGAAAAGGATTTTTGGCTAAGGTTGAAAATGCCACTCATTTTCAATATCGTTTTCTTTTTCCTGGACCTCCAGCCTCCTCTAGAGCCTCGTTTCCGTCTATTCTTCGTTTGGGCCCGGATGGTCCCCGGGGAAAATCCTCTTTGTGTGGGGGGTCTGGATATGAATGGTTGTATGTATATGGTGTTCTCTCAAGTTGATAATGGTCCCTAGTGTGTGGTTCATCTCTTAAAGGTGAAAATCGGTTATAGGTACAGACAGGGGTCCGATAGTTGTAATATGGTTCAGGATAGTCCCTTCTGTATTGGTTACGTTGAGGGGATCTTTTATGAACATGGGGAGATCTATATTGGGTATATGCTTCAGAGTGTCCAGTCCCTCTGTTGTGCCCTTGAGGATTACCTCTACCTCTCTGGGTATTCCCTCTTCCCCTATTAGGCTGTTGGTAACCATAGCCGGAGGGGTTGTAAGAAGGATGATTTCTATCAGAGGGTTTGTTGTAATTATTTGGGGTAGTGGGGGGATGAACGTTTTTACGCGTGGTGGTTTGACTAGAGTGTGTCTCTAGAAGTGTGGGTGCTAATCCACTATTCAAAATGGAAGAGGAGGTGTCCATCTCGGTCGGGCCAGCCGGTCCGGCGGAGGTGTCACCATCTTTTTTTTGCCAGTTGAACACAAGATGATTTTTGTAGTCGTTGGTATCTCTTGTGTATTTCTTTTGTTTTTTAGTCCGTTGGTCTTTATCTTCTTTTTCTAAATGGTTCTTAAGATTAGTTGAAAAGGGATAAATATTCCGGTGTGGATTTATAGGGGAGGAGTTTATCTTTGAGTTCTTTAATTTCCCTATCAATCAGTGTTATTACGCATCCGCAGGAATTGCACTAACACCACTGATTTCTTGCATCAAGCACAATTCTTGAGAGAACGGTTTTTAGAAAAAGGCTACCAACCTGCCCAGATCGACAATGAGATCTCAAAGGTCTCCCTCATTGATCGCAACACGTTAACATCTGTGCGACCAAAACCAACCCCCAACGATAAATTTAAGGGGTCTCTTTTCACCCAGTTCTCTGTCCAGCACAGACAGATTAAACAAATTTTAAATCGACACTGGAACATTCTGAGAAGTGATCCGGTTTTGGGCCCTGTGCTTCCCATGAGAGCAGGTGTTACTTTTAGGGGTGCTCCGTCATTGCGGAATCGCATTTCCCGTAATGTTATAGAAGCACCCATTAGACCGTCCTTTTTTCCAGAGACTAAAGGATACTATCCCTGTAAGAAATGTAATGTGTGCATGCACAATTCTTGTGGGAACCATAGATCTGTGAATTTTGAGTCTACCGTCACTTCCACCATATACCAGATTAAACATTTTGTCACATGTACCACACGATACATTGTGTACCTCATCACATGCCCCTGCAATATGCAGTATGTCGGTCGTACCATCAGATCATTTAACATTCGTGTTAATGAACACATTACTGCTATCAAAAAAGGTCGCACTAACCATAGTGTCCCCCGTCACTTTTTAGAGTTCCATAATAAAAATCCGAGGGGCTCTAAATTTCAAGTAATAGACAAATTCATTCCATCTTGGAGAGGGGGTCCACGTACTAGGGGGGTATCACAGCTTGAGGTTTTCTGGATTTACCAACTAAAAAGCTATTCCCCCCATGGGCTAAACGTGGAATGGGACGTAAACGCCTTTATAAATAAGTCTTAAACAGTGTTTGAAATCCCTGTCATATACATATATCTTCATGTTATTTTTTGCCATTTTTGCTAATCTTTGCTAATATTTTTGTTATGCTATTTGTCGTGAGATCCCGCTATAGGACCACCTAATAGGGCCTGATATCACCTAACAGGCATTCAAGTTTTAAAATTATTTTTTATTCCATTTTTTATGTTTTCCAGTATATAGACTTACAATCATACTGTCAGATACATGTACAACATTTATATTTGATCTTAGTTGCTTTTTCTTCTGTGACTATATTTATATATATGTCTGTTCTCCTTCCTGCAACACTGAATGCTCTATTCCCCTGATTGGGGACACCGGAAGTCAAGCGCACTGGAGCTCACAGGACTGACGTGCTTTATTAGTCTCCTGGGGCCGCTGTGGATGTAATGACTCCACTAGCTAGCCCTTCACTTCCTTGTGTGAAAAGGAGGCTTGGAGCGCGGCGTCCAGTGCGCGATGACGTCATGCGCGGTGACGTTGTCACATGACCCCGTACAGAGCGCTCGGATTGGATATTCACTTCAAAGTGAATTTCAAGTGTCAGCAATGTAGGTCTTTTGTCAGCTGCTGGGTCGGACAAAGGGAGCTGTTTGATTCAGCAGCTGAGGATCTTCATATAATTGTCTATGGGATCTCCCAGACCCTATGCAACATATGAACATCTAGGTCTCATACAGCTGATTACTATTTTGTTTAATTATTTGTGCATAAATGTAAGCGTGATACAGGCATTTAGGCTTATGCCCCAGTAGAAGGACGATGCTCCGAAACATGTCGGGTTGCTCACGCCTTTAAATGCCCTGTTACCACGTGATGTTATTTTATCTTTTGTGATCACGTTTTACCCATTGAGGTGCACTGTTTGGCACTTTTTCAGCTTTTAATAAAGCTTTTTTTAACTGATTCATGCCCTATGTGGAGGATTTTTTTCTTATCTCCCCTCATGAACGGGACCTTGCTGAGCCCCAACCATTTCCACTTTCAAACCCCTTCCATCTGAGAGAGAGATCCTGAGAGACCGGGAATTTCCATACCATCGTACTGCGATCCCGATCCTGGATGCGACTCCTCGTCAGGACCCTCCCAGCCGGATACCCTTGGGATCGGTATATCCCTCAAGCCTGTATGACACTCCACTATATGGTGACTGTGTCCACCTTTTCCGGTAAGGATATTCATTTCTACCGATTACAGTTCCCATTGTGAAATTAGAAGACCCACGTGCAGAGTGTCTCCGTATACAGAGCCCTCTCCAGTCCCCACTTTACGTGGAGGCACGACACCATCTACGCCCATGAACCCCCATGTGCATTTGGGACTAACAGATGATTCACTATACACCTATGGACTTTTTTCTTAATAAGGTTACATATTAGATTTTTACCTATCACCTTACTTAATGGGTATAATTTTTCTTTTTAGCACTTCCCCACAGATATAAACTGTTAATTTATATGCACTTTTTGAGCGCTGCATGTTTTTTATTTCATTTTCCCTGTACATTGTCTACCACTTTGTTACATGCCAGCAGCCACTATCTACATTATTTTCTGTAATTGAGCAATTATTGTTTGGTTTTATATGCATGGATTGTGCGTATGCTGCCATGGATAGTCACCAGGAAAGGAAAAGAGAGGTAAGTATTCAATTTTCCATTTTAGAGCAGTGGTTCTCAGCCTTGGTCCTCAAGTACCCCCGACAGGACATGTTTTGGGAATTTATCTTCACTAAAATAGCTGTCCAAAATACAAAGCCATTGACTGATTTAAAGCACCTGGGCAAGATGAAGGAAAACCTGCAAACATACATATAGTAGTTATATATAGTTACATATAGTAGGTGAGGTTGAAAAAGGACACAAGTCCATCAAGTCCAACCTATGTGTGTGATTATATGTCAGTATTACATTGTATATCCCTGTATGTTGCGGTCATTCAGGTGCTTATCTAATAGTTTCTTGAAACTATCAATGCCCCCCGCTGAGACCACCATCTGTGGAAGGGAACTGCACATCCTTACCGCTCTTTTTTTTGTATCAAATCTTTTTTTATTTTTATAATGCATGTTCAATACAGATGAAAAAACAATAATCTTTGACCAAGTAAACAACTTAGACAACTTGACACTCCACTATATGGTGACTGTGTCCACCTTTTCCGGTAAGGATATTCATTTCTACCGATTACAGTTCCCATTGTGAAATTAGAAGACCCACGTGCAGAGTGTCTCCGTATACAGAGCCCTCTCCAGTCCCCACTTTACGTGGAGGCACGACACCATCTACGCTCATGAACCCCCATGTGCGTTTGGGACTAACAGATGATTCACTATACACCTATGGACTTTTTTCTTAATAAGGTTACATATTAGATTTTTACCTATCACCTTACTTAATGGGTATAATTTTTCTTTTTAGCACTTCCCCACAGATATAAACTGTTAATTTATATGCACTTTTTGAGCGCTGCATGTTTTTTATTTCACAATCCATGCATATGCTAGCATGAAGGCACCAGGAAAGTAACTTTTAGTCAAATCACACCTTTTCTTGTTTTGCCATGCCAATCAGCCTAGTTAAGCTGCAGCTGGGAAATCTGTTGCATGACAATTTAAAACACATAAAACATAAAAATTTTCTACAAATTTTTTTGGTCAACAAAACAGGACTTGGAAAGAGCAAGGAAAGCAAAAAACACATGTATGTTAATTTGAGACACTAACAGAATATGGTTTTGAGGTCTGACCATTTTGCATAGGAAATTAACAGGAGTGCACCTACAAATGGATATCTTTATAGATTTAAACATTAATTATTCACAACATCTTGAAGAAGATTTTGCAAAATAATACAGCACAGACAATTACCGTATTTATCGGCGTATAACACACGCCGGCGTATAACACGTACCCCAAGTTTGGGAGGGAATTTTAAGGAAAAAAACTTTTAGGAGGGAAGTTTAAGGAAAAAAAACTTACATTTAAATGCCCATCAATGCAGCCTTGTCAGTGTCCATCTGTAGCCTTGTCCATCATTGCAACCTTGTCAGTGTCAGTTTAGCCTTGTCAGTGTCCATCTGCAGCCTTGTCAGTGTCAGTGTAGCATTATCAGTGTCCATCTGTAGCCTTGTCCATCATTGCAGTGTTGTCAGTGTCAGTGTAGCCTTGTGAGTGTCCATCTGTAATCTTGTCCATCAGTGCAGCCTTGTGAGTGTCAATCTGCAGCCTTGCCCCTGTGTCATTTGCAGAGCTGCCATTTAAAAATGGCGCCGCTGCTCTCAGCGGCTCTCGGGCATTCTATGCGTGTCTCGGCTGCTCTCGGCGGCTCTCGGCGGCTCTCGCCCATTCTCGGCGTGTCTCAGCCGCTCTCGGCCATTCTCAGCGTGTCTCGGCGGCTTTTGGCCTGTCTCGGCGGCTTTCGGCGGCTCACGCCGGACTGCGAGAGCAGCCGAGAATGGGCGAAAGCCGCCGAAAGCCGCCGAGAGTGACCGAGAGCCGCCGAGAGTGGCCGAAAGCAGCCGAAAGCCACCAAAAGGCTCACAATCGGTGGGGGAGCTGCGTATAATATGCACCCATGATTTTCCCCTGATTTTACGGGGAAAAAAGTGCGTGTTATACGCTGATAAATACGGTAAATCAAAGTGAAACAACCTACAAATGCCACACATTGACAACATCAAAAATATTTCAGGGGAAAATATCCCCCCCACCCAAAACAAATACAATAAACCAAAGTAAAAAGACTTGCTCTAAAACACATCTGTTTTGCAAAGACATAACAAACAAAATACAAAGAGCAAATACATATGTTACAAGCTCTATAAGGACGCCCAAATGTACTCTTTTGCCGGCCCCACATACACAATCTTGCCGCTTTTCAGGGCAAGATAAAGAATGCTAGCTGCAAGCTTTGTATAACATAGGTTTGCGTGCTAATGAGGCAATTGAAAACACATGCACAGTCCATGAAATACACAAAAATGCAAGTTCACCCAATGTAAAGACAGAACTTCAAAGTGGGTATGCCTATTAAGGATGTCCTTAAATTACTAACACAAAAAACACACTCTCTGAGCATGCCCAGAAACATCCAAGTGCTGTTCACACACAAAAAGAAGAAAAAAAAGCAAAGTCCCTGAGCATGCCCAGACCAACCCAAATGCATTTCACACACCAAAAGGCACAGGAAAAAATCAAAGTCCCTGAGCATGCCCAGACCAACCCAAATGCAGATAGCACAAAATAAGCCACCCCCCTGTCCAAAATTAAGCACATCATCCAGCATGCTACAAAATTACAGATGGGACAAACACCCCCTGGACCAGGGGGGCAAACAAAGAGCCTAACATGGGCAAAAGTTATACAACAAATACCATTGCAGTCTATGGGAACTAACTTGTTAATTTTGCTAGTCCCCACTTGGCTGGCTTATCTTCTACTTATTGGCCTTAAAACAGGTATGGGGGCCCAGGGCCCACCCTGAGGGACATATATCAGTGTCACCAATTTGGACAACCTCAAAAACGAAACAAGGAGAAGTGCCTTGAAAAAATGGAAAATTGCTGAAAAGCCAGTAACTTGGGGGGCTTACTCTGCCTGTAAATTGGTGCATCTGTAGCACATATCCAAAATACTGCTTCAAAGATGTACAGCTTTAAAGAAAAGTTACAAATCTACATTGCAGCTGCAAGATTTTAGCTTGCCCCCCCCCCCAGTACATACAAGGTCATTTGGGTCTGTCAAGGCTTAAAATGAGAACCCCCACATGAACAATCCCACCAAAAAGGAAAACAATATTGTGCCCCTCCCAAGCACTAACAAACCCCTACTCAAACACACAGCAAGCTAGCCCATGGAAATCCAAGGGGTTAGAGGGGGAGACAAGAGCATTGCAGAATGGAGTGAGAAGTTCCCATTTAAAAGCAAAAGTTAGCCCAAAGAAATCATATGCATTCGAAGAGGAGACAAGAGCATTGGAGAATGGAGTGTGGAGTCCCCCTTTAAAAGCATACATTAGCTGAAATAAATCATTTAGAAGGGGGAGACAAGAGCATTTGAGAATGGAGTGTGGAGTTCCCCTTTAATAGCAAAAGTTAGCCCATGGTATCTCCCTACCCAATTTGCTGAGCGATTTAAAACATTTTGGAGAACTGTCAAATCTAAAAATTAATTATGCCAAGTCCCACGCCCTGAATATATCTCTCCCCCTCAAGAAGTAATCCATGCCCAAATATCATTCCCATTTCAATGGGAAAAAGAAGCCATCACGTATCTAGGAATTCAGATCACCAAACGAACAACAGACCTCTATAGTCACAATCACGCAAAGGCCCTAGCTAAACTCCAAACAAACATTAAAGACTGGACCAACTTAAACATATCCTGGTTCGGCCGGGCAGCCTTAATTAAAATGATTGTCCTCCCACGCCTGTTATATCTCATGCAAGCAATCCCAATACATTTACCCCCATCCTTCTTTGCCACATACAAAAAGATGTGCACAGCTTTTCTCTGGAACAACAAAGCTCCACGCATAAAATACACTCGACTAACTCTTCCAAAAAACAGAGGGGGAATTGGCCTCCCCGATCTATATAAATATCACCTAGCATGCCATCTGACCAGGATTGTGGATTGGAAGATACACCAAATAGAAAAAGCATGGGTGGCAATAGAGCATTCTTATATACACACCCCCACACATATTCTCCCTTGGCTTCCAACACGACTATGGCCTCAGAATCTGAAGACACATCCCTTTATATATCCTACTCTAATGGCCTTTAATAAAGCCATAACACTACATAACTTATCCACTCACTTGGGACCGCTCACTTCCCTACGAGGAGATCTAGAATTCCCACCTGGTGAAACTACGATGTTTCTACAGAAAGAATGGCCACATAAAGAGATAAGAGCCCACCAATTTTTCAACAAGGGCATCATACGATCATACCAAGACCTGAAATTAGAGTCTCATACAACCACATTCCCTTTCTGGTCATATAGACAAATAAGACACTATCTAACATCTAAAAATTCAACCGCAATATGGGCGAGGAAATTAACAATTTTTGAAACCCTCTGCTCAAGTGATTCACCTCAGAGGCACATCATCTCTCAAATTTACTCACTCCTCCATGACAATAATCTATCAACACCTACTGAAATCCCAAGATACGCATGGGACGCAGACTTACAACTACATTTGACGGAGGAAGATTGGGAAACCATATACTCTTACGCACTTAAAGGGTCAATGAATGTGGCGATACAAGAAAATGGCTACAAAATCATAACTAAATGGTATAGGACGCCAACAAGACTACACAAATTTTTTCCCTCAATACCTGATGTATGCTGGAGATGTCATAAAGCAGTAGGATCCATGATACATATATGGTGGGAGTGTGACTCCATCCAGATTTTCTGGAGGGAGGTACACTCCATCATAGAACAAGTCTCCACGTACACCTTAAACTTTAGCCCCGCTCAATACCTATTACATCATACTACACTATCCAAACACGATTACTTCAAATCCCTGGCCATGCATATCGTCAATGCAGCGAGACTCTGCATCCCAACACATTGGAGATCAACAGACATACCTTCAATTAGGGAATGGTTACAGAAAATATCCAAAATAGCAGAAATGGAAGAACTGATCATGAAAATTCACAACTACATGGGCTTGCTGGAACCACTGTAAAACAACAGATTACTATAAATCTCTCTTCCCAACATAAAGTGCATCAACTCAGATTCTTATACAAATCTAGATATTAAATTATCTCCCTCCCTCAATGTGAGGGAAGGAAGGAAAGACACACAATTGAAGAGCAGTCCTCACTCCCCCCCACCCGCCCCCCCCAGTCACCCCACTATCCCCTCTCTAGAATCTTAATCCATCTTACCCTCCCGTTTCTCATTACTAAAACCCTCATTCTAAACACTATCCATGGGAAGCCTCCTTTGATCACCATATCGTAAGCCGACCAAAGGGAAAATCACACAAGCATCATAACTAATAGCTCGGTGCCAAATAACCCCCCATAGACATCCAACCCTACCTTGAGAAAAGATAAGCCAAGTCAAAAGATCTAAGGGTTAACGCAATCAGCTAAGAAAGACATGTCATAAATAAAGGGTTCCCATATTTTAGAATCCAGTTACACCTATTGTGAGTACAGATTTTCTCAATAACTAAAATACACTTGGTAATAATTAAAACATAATGTTCACTTTTCCATGACTTAAGTTGTCAGACTTTGCATTTCTGTATAAACCATGGAAACTTCTTTTGTATATTATAACATTTGTAAAACATAATGTAAAGGTTAAATGTACGATCATTTCAATAAAAACTTTTATGGAAAAAAAAAAAAAAAGTTAGCCCATGGAAATCCAAGGGGTTAGAGGGGGGAGACAAGAGCATTGGAGAATGGAGTGTGGAGTTCCCCCTTAAAAGCAAAAGATAGCCCAAAGAAATCATATGCATCAGAGGGGGAAGGTTAAATCCCTTTTTAGGAGGGGGCTAGAGGAGTGAGAGTCTCTTTACATAATTTTAACAAGGTGCATGTCACATGTTGGTAACGTAACATGCTAACATGACCTGTGTGCAAATCTTCTTAAAAAAATACATAAAGGTGCTAGCGTAAAAAAAAAAAAGGCAAGTTTAAAGGTGCGCCCGTTCAATCCACGCAATTGCATTTACGTTGCTTGACATTTACTAAGATTTTGTCTGCGCAGTGAACAAACAAATTTGAACGAGCACAAGAGCCGCATGCACAGTGCTTACATTGATTTCACATAGTTCTAAACATACTTGCAGGCACAGCAGGCTTGCTCTGAAAAAGTTACTTTCTCATTCTATTTGGGGCATATTTGTTACTTGGGCAGTTGTTTCTAAACTTACTCACATCACTCCACATCACCCCGCATCACCCATAAAATATTGGCACCACCATCTTCTGTTAATATTTAATTGAAGATGCCGTGCACCATGGTGCACAGATTGCATTCTCCCGTGTGCCGAGATCGCTATAGTAAATAAGGGATTCGCGCTCTGTTCCCAGCATTTTGTAAATATGATAATGTGCGTTGTGCCTCCCTGTGCGCCTCTACTGATGGCGCACGGCTTTCGTGCGCCAAAAGTGAGTACACCCCTCACATTTTTGTAAATATTTTATTATATCTTTTCATGTGACAACACTGAAGAAATGACACTTTGCTACAATGCAAAGTAGTGAGTGTACAGCTTGTATAACAGTGTAAATTTGCTGTCCCCTCAAAATAACTCAACACACAGCCATTAATGTCTAAACCAGGGTTTCTCAACCAGTGTGCCGCGGCACACTGGTGTGCCGCCACGGGTCCCTAGGTGTGCCGTGGCAAAATGACCCCAGTTCATAGGCAGCTATATATATATAGCTACATCATGTCCCAAATGCTGGCCACTTGGTTGAGCTTTATTACAGCGGTACCGGTCCGCTGTATAAAAGCTCCCTTCCCGCTGCCACAGGCACTCGGGCAGCTGTGCAGAGCTTCCGACCGCGTCTAGCCAACCGATTACGTCATCGGTTGCTATGGGAGGGTCGGGCGCACGCACTGCTCTCTGTGGAGCCGCGGATGCCAGAGTGACGCTGGCGGCGTGCTTTTCCCTGAGCGGAGAAGAACGAGGAAAAGAGACACTGGTACAGTATTTGTACCTGTAATTTAATCAATGTACATTTTTTAATTGCAGGCATGGTTTTTAGATGAAAAAAAAAAACTACATAACTTGTTACAATTGGGACATTTTCACATTAACTCATTCCATTGCAGGTATGGTGATTTATTTTAAAATGTAATATAATATACATAGGCTATGTGGGTTATTATTGATAATGATAGCTATCTTTCATTACTGCAGTTTGGCCACAATGCAGGTGTAGCGCAGGGTACCTGCGGTTTTCATGTGGTTTCTCAAAAACTTCTATTATGTAGTACATTTTTGGTACATTTTCTGAAAGCACACCAAAAATGAGGGACATAATAGAAGTCTATAGGAAACGCACATGAAAACCGCAGGTACCCTGCGCTACACCTGCACTGCGGCCAAACTGCAGTATTGAAGTATAGTTATTATAGTTATCATCATCATGTATATTATATTACATTTTTAAAAAATCACCATGCCTGCAATGGAATGAGTTAATGTGAAAGTGCCCTAATTGTAACAAGTTATGTAGTTTTTTTTTTTTTCACAAGACCATAGTTGCAGATTTGAAATGGTTTGCCGGGGTTATGGCTGAAGATATCAGTCATAACCTTGGTATTGTTTTTTACAGCCAGTGGCTGGCTTTTTCATGAAAGCATTCCAAGCGGCTCTTGAGCCACTGGAACGCTTTCAGAAGCGGTGGGGGGGGGGATGTCCCCCTCTCCCACCATCTTGCCTGAGAAACAATCCAATGGTGTGGCCAGCTAGTCGAAGAGGAAATAAAAGATTAGATCCCCTTTGATGGCCCTGAAGGACCGGAGCGACGCCATGACTTCCGGTCCAGGCTGGAAGTAAACTATTTTTTTTTTTTTAAAGTAAAAGATCCAATTTTTTAAAATCTTTTGCTTTTAAAGGTAGAAGGAGAGATATGAGGTCTTTTTGACCCCAGATCTCTCCATAAAGAGGACCTATCATCCTTGTTCCTATTACAAGGGATGTTTACATTCCTTGTAATAGGACTAAAAGTGATATAAAAAAAAAAACTGTGGAAAAAAAAGTTAAATAAATATTTTTTTTAAGCACCCCCCCAATCCCTCCGTGCTTGCACACAGAAGCAAATGGATACGCAAGTCGCACACGCATATGTAAACAGTATTCACACCACACATGTGAGGTATCACTGCACTTGTTAGAGCGAGTGCAATAATTCTAGTGCTAGACCTCCTCTTTAACTCTAAACATGTAACCTGTAAAGGTGTTTAAAGCGTTACCTAAAAAGATTTTTAAGTACCATCGTTTTTCATCATTTTATGAGTGTGTGCAATTATAAAGCGTGACATGTTAGGTATCTATTTACCCACCATAACATAATCTTTCACACTATACCCAAAAATTGGGGTATATATTGTGTTTTATTTTAATTCATTGAAGTGAATTTTTTACAAAAATAAATGCGTTTGCAAAACCACTGCGCAAATACACTGTGGCATAAAAAATTGCAACGATCACACCCTAGTGTGGTACAGCGTATTGAACTCTGTACTCTGCATTACAGAATACAGAACTCAGCAGCTACAAACTACTTCTAGCATGGATCGTTTTTTGAAAAGAAAGGCTCCAGTATCCAGCTCTGATTTGGAGCCATCAACTTCATCATCCACAAGTACCTCAGCAGAGAGGGTGGTGGAGGCCAGCATCAAGACAAGAAAAAGACAGTATGATGACAGTTACCTGTCATATGGTTTCATCTGTACAGGGGTTTCATCATGCCCTCTCCCTATGTGTCTGATATGTGGTATGAAATTATCAAATGAAGCAATGGTTCCAAGCAAACTTAAAAGACACCTGACAACAAATCATCCATCACTAGCCAGCAAGGGACCAGAATATTTCATTCGTTTGAAAAGTCAACACAAACAACAAGAGCAAGTCATGATGAAGAGTGCAAAAGTGTCAGAGAAAGCACTGGAGGCTAGCTATTTAGTGGCCGAGATAGTAGCTAAAGCTAAGAAGCCACACACAATTGCAGAAACAGTCATTTTGCCAGCATGTACAGCTATTGTCAACAAAATGCTAGGCCCACAAGCAGCAAAAGAAATTGCAAAAGTTCCACTGTCTGACAGTACAATTGGAAGGCGAATCAATGACATGTCTGCAGATATTGAAAACCTGGTTTTTGAAAAAATCAGATCTACTGGGAAATTTTCCTTACAAGTTGATGAATCCACTGACATAAGTGGGCATGCTCAGCTCTTGGCTAATGTTCGATTCATAGACGAGGACCATATCATGGAGACATTTTTTTTTTGTAAACCGATACCTGAGAAAACAAGTGGAGAGGAGATTTATCGTGTGACAACGGAGTATCTTGAACAGGGCGGATTAAGCTGGAAGAACTGTGTCAGTGTCTGCACTGATGCCGCTGCTGCCATGATGGGTAGTGCCAAGGGCTTTATCAGCAGAGTCAGAGTTCAGAATCCAACTGTGCGAAACACTCACTGCTTTCTTCACAGGGAGGCACTAGTTGCAAAGACCCTGCCAAAAGAACTGTCAGATGTACTGGATGGAGCAGTGAACATGGTAAATTATATAAAAATGCGGCCCTTAAAGACATGCCTGTTTTCAATTCTGTGCGCAGAAATGGGAGCAGAGCATCATAGCTTGTTGTTACACACCGCAGTCCGCTGGCTTTCACGGGGAAAAGTCTTGGACAGAGTATACGAGTTAAGAGAAGAAATCAGAACATTTCTAATAGGACAGAGCTCTGCATATGCGGAATTGATGGAAGACACGCAATGGTGTGCAAAACTTGCATACCTGGCCGACATTTTTAGACATCTAAATGAACTGAGTGCTAAAATGCAAGGTAAAGAAGAAAATCTTCTCACCTCTTCTGACAAATTACGTGGCTTCAGATCCAAGCTGACACTCTGGCGCTCCTTTGTAGAACAGGGCAGCCTTGAGATGTTTCCCCTGTGCAATGCACATTCAAATGGCAGCACACTTTCTGATCTTATCTCCCAACACCTACAAATTCTCGACGAAAGATTTAGTCACTATTTTCCTTCGGAAGCTTTTGCAGAGTTTGACTGGGTCCGTAACCCTTGGAGTTCATGTGCATTGGATAGCTCAAAAGTCTTGCCACTAGCGGCACAAGAGCAACTGGCAGAGATCAGGGCAGATCGCACATTAAAAATAAAATTTCAAGATGTGGCTTTGGATACGTTTTGGGTATCATTGAATAGTGAGTACTCAGTAATTTCAAGTACCGCCATTGCAATTCTACTACCCTTCTCTACTACATACTTGTGTGAACTGAGCTTTTCAAGCCTAACCTACATCAAGAACAAGTACAGAGAGCGACTTAGGGCCGTGGACCAGGAGCTCCGTGTCTGTCTCTCATCCATTCCTGCCAGAATAGAGCGGTTGTGTAAATCGTCCCAGGCTCAAGTATCCCATTGATGTAAGACGTAATAAATAAATTTTTTCCACATTATTGGTTTGGTGTGCCTCGAGATTCTGTCAGATTTTAAAGGGTGCCTTGGTTGAAAAAAGGTTGAATAACACTGGTCTAAACCACTGGAAATAAAAGTGAGTACACCCCTGTAAATGAAAATGAAAATGTCCAAATTGGGCCAAAAGTGTCAATATTTTGTGTGCCCACCATTATTTTCCAGCACTGTCTTAACCCTCTTGGGCATGGAGTTCACCAGAGCTTCACAGGTTGTCACTGGAGTCCTCTTCTACTCCTCCATGAGGACATCAAGGAGCTGGTGGATGTTAGAGACCTTGCGCTCCTCCACCTTCCGTTTGAGGATGCCCCACAGATAGGGTTTAGGTCTGGAGACATGCTTGGCCAGTGTTTTATCTTTACCCTCAGCTTCTTTAGCAAGGCAGTGGACATCTTGGAGGTGTGTTTGGGGGTCGTTATCATGTTGGAATACTGCCCTGCGGCCCAGTCTCTGAAGGGAGGGGATCATGCTCTGCTTTAGTATCTCACAATACATGTTGGTATTCATGGTTCCCTCAATGAACTGTAGCTCCCCAGTGTCAGCAGCACTCATGCAGCTCCAGACCATGACACTCCTACCACCATGCTTGACTGTAGGCAAGACATACTTGTCTTTGTACTCCTCACCTGGTTTCCTCAACACACGCTTGACACCATCTGATCCAAATAAGTTTATCTTGTTCTCATCAGACCACAGAACATGGTTCCAGTAACCCATGTCCTTAGTCTGCTTGTCTTCAACAAACTGTTTGCGGGCTTTCTTGTGCATCATCTTTAGAGGCTTCCTTCTGGGACAAATGCCATGCAGACCAATTTGATGCAGTGTGCAGCATATGGTCTGAGCACTGACAGGCTGACCTCCCATCCCTTCAACCTCTGCAGCATTGCTAGCAGCACTCATACTTCAATTTCCCAAGGACAACCTCTGGATATGACACTGAGCATGTGCACTCAACTTCTTTGGTCAACCACGGCGAGGACTGTTCTGTTGGCCTTGGCCACCTCGCTGCAGCTCAGTTTCTGGGTCTTGGCAATCTTCTTATAGCCTAGGCCAGTGATGGCGAACCTTGGCACCCCAGATGTTTTGGAACTACATTTCCCATTATGCTCATGCACTCTTCAGTGTAGTTGAGCATCATGAGAAATGTAGTTCCAAAACATCTGGGATGCCAACGTTCACCATCACTGGCCTGGGCCATCTTTATGTAGAGCAACAATTCTTTTTTCCAGATCCTCAGAGAGTTCTTAGCCATTAGGTGCCATGTTGAACTTTCAGTGACCAGTATGAGAGTGAGGTCGATAACACACTTGCTCCCCATTCACACCTGAGACCTTGTAACACTAACGAGTCACATGACACCAGGCAGGGAAAATGGATAATTGGGCCCAATTTGAAAATTTTCCTTACAGGAATATCGCACGCTGATCTGGATGCATTTGGGATCCTCCTTTAGCTCCGGATTCCCGCCACCGTCTCCCTGGCTGTGGCAGGGGCGATCTCCCGAATCTACGACCACAGCACTCTGTTTCTTCATCCATACTCCTGTCTCCCTCATGGTAGCTCTGGTTTCCTCCCAGCAAGCCCCTCAGGTAAAACTTCCCCCATGCAGCAGTGCTTCCTGGGATCTGTAGTTCTCTGTGGGTCAATTACAATCAAGCAGCCTGTGCTGCAAACTCCAGCTGCAAGAATTCCTTGCAACTCCTCCAGTCCTCCTTTGATAGGCTGACTCAACTCTGCCTATGAAAAACCAGGGGAAAGGGCAGAGTGGGCTGTCCTGCCTGTGAACATGTCTGCGAGGAGGAAAAGGGAGAGGGGAAGTCCCTCGTTCAGAGCTGACAAGCTGTGTCTGTGTTTAATGAGAATCCTGGGTCAGCTTGTCAATGTGGTGAGTATGCAGAGCACCTGCTACACACACACCCCCACCAAAGAACCTTTGGTCCTCCAAAGGAGGTAAAGTCTTGAGCCTGTTACATGCTTTAGAGTTACACGCGGAGGAAAACAGGTTAATTCACAGAAGAAATCAAACAGTTTGCATTTCCATAAAGACCTGGCAGAGGAACCTCCCACCAATTAGCATAGGGGAGGTTGTCCTGCCTACAGACCACCTTAATCAGAATGGCCCAGCCAGATGTGCCAGGAAGTGAGCTAGGGTTGTCCTCCACCAAATCAGCGGTGAGAGGATCAAACGTTTCAAGAGTCCTTTGAGAGTCCTGTGAGAACAACATCCTCAGTGCTTTCACCCAGTGTGTCATATGTTAGCCTTTTTGGAGGGTGAATAACCCTTTGCTCTTGCTGTTCTTTAGGTTCTGGGGTTAGTACACTGGTCTCTTCATTATCAACAGTTTTTTCTTTTCTTCCTGCTTATCAGGTTCAGCTTGCTCTGCAATGTAGGATAGAAAATCTTCAGGATCTGCTGCCAATTGTGAGGATTGAGAGTCTTCCAACTCCTCAAAAGATGGACTTTGAGGCACAAACTCAGGAGCCTCTGGCCTGAGTATCCCAGTGTCGGCCACCTTAGGAGGAGAAGAAGGGGGGGTGGCAGGCCCTGACATTTGAGACGACCACAGCCAATCCATTCCCATCGCTTCATCCTCACTGTTCTCATCTTCATTTAGCAAGGGGCACAGACTGGGATCTAGTCACAGGTCCAGACCCCCAAGAGAACGAGGGTGTGGACTGTGGATCTGATTGTGATTGCACACAAACTGCTTCTGACAGGGGCAATAGATGATAAGATGCTGGGTCTGCAGCGGGCCGGTGCTTCCCTCTGACCAGATATGATACACTGGGAGTCCTGGCAACTGTTTGCAGAGAACACAAACTTGTGCTTTCCAGGAACACCCGGGTTTCTAAGCAGCACTCTGTCATCAGGCTGTAGGTCCTGCACTCGCATCTTGAGGTCAAAATTTCATAAGTTTCTCTGTTCTCTCGTATCTGAGGCAGCTTGGGCCTTGTCATAAGCAGTCTTCAGACTTCTCGGCAGACGGTCTAAATATCTTCTGTGGAAAGTTGCTGAGGTATGGTCTAAGGACGCGCTAAGGGCCAAGTCTACTGGCAGTTGGGCCTCCCGTCCAAACCTCAAAAGATAGTGGGAGTACCCTGTAGCATCAATTGCGGAGCTGTTATATAGCCGTGACTGGCCAATCACAGTGCCAGAGCCCGCTAAACCCGGAAATAACTCCGGGAGACATGTCGCCAGTCACAGCTGTGTACGGGGACCGCTGCAACAGCTTTGATCTAAGGTAAGTATTTCATAATGAGCTAGTATGCGATGCATACTAGCTCATTATGCTTTTGTCTTGCAGGTTTATTGTATTTTTTTTTTTTTTTTGAGTTTACAACCACTTTAAGTCAGGTGATTGGCTGGACCATTCCAGCAGCTTTATTTTCTTTCTTTAAAACCAATTGAAAGTTTCCTTGGCTTTGTGTTTGGGATCATTGATGTCTTGCTGAAATGTCTGCCCTCGTTTAATCTTCATCATCCTGGTAGATGGCAGCAGATTTTTATCAAGAATGTCTTGGTACAATTTTCCATTCATACTTCCTTCAATGATATGAAGTTTGCCAGTAGCGGGAGCAGAAAAACAGCCCCACGCCGTGATGTTCCCACCTCCAAACTTTACTGTTGGTATGGTGTTTTTGGGGCGATGTGCCATTTGATCTCCTAACATAGTATGTATTATTGCATCCAAAGAGTTCAATTTTGGCCTCATCTGACTAGACTATATTCTCCCAGTATTTAACAGGCTTGTCTAAACGTTGTGCAGCAAATTTTAAAAAAAGCTTCAACATGCTTTTTCTTCAACAATGGAGTCTTGCATGGTGAGCGTGCACACAGGCCACGGTGATTGAGTGCATTACTTATTGTTTTCTTTGAAACAACTGTACCTGTTAATTCCAGGTCTTTGTCTGAAGCTCTCCACTAGTGTTGGGTGAACAGTTCCAGCCAAGCAAAATTTCAGCCCGAACATTGGCTGGATATCCATTTGGCAAACACCCGAATTGGCAGGATGTTTGACCGTTTGTTTAGCCAACCGGCTGAATGCCCCACAATGCACTGTGCACGTCACACTGCATTCTAAGCCCTGACTGGCTGAAGCAATGCAGGCTTTGTACAATCAGGGCACAGAGCACTGTCAGAACCATGATTGGAGAAAGTCATGTTGACTTAGCCCTATAATGGCTCATTGCTCATAGACCCACCCCATACTATCAAAGGTTCCTTCCCAGAGGAGCCATTTGCAGTGTGATGTTGGAGTGGAGATAGATATAGCAGGGCTCTGTTCATTACTAGTGAGTTAGCGTGCTATAGTGTGCTACTGTGATTCTATTTTGAGTGTAGAGTGTCAGTGTAGTGTGAATATAGTGATAGTGCAGTGTCAGTGTAGTGCATCCATGCAGTTTTTCTTTAGTGTCAGTGTAGTGTGTCAGGGCAGTTTTACTGCAGTATATTAAAGTGTGTCAGTGTAGTGTCAGTGCAGTTTTACTGCAGTATATTGTAGTGCGTCAGTGCAGTTTTACTGCAGTGTATTGAAGTGTGTCAGTGCAGTTTTACTGCAGTATATTGTAGTGCAGCAGTGCAGTTTTGCTGCAGTATATTGAAGTGCTTCAGTCGAGTTTACTGCAGTATATTGAAGTGCATCAGTACAGTTTTACTGCAGTATATTATAGTGCAACAGTGCAGTTTTACTGCAGTATATTGAAGTGCGTCAGTGCAGTTTTACTGCCGTATATTGTAGTGCGTCAGTGCAATTTTACTGCAGTATACTGTAGTGCGTCAGTGCAGTTTTACTGCAGTATATTGAAGTGCGTCAGTGCAGTTTTATCGCAGTGTATTGTAGTGCATCAGTGCAATTTTACTGCAGTATACTGTACTGTGTCAGTTCAGTTTTACTGCAGTATATTGTAGTGGGTCAGTGCAATTTTACTGCTGTATAATGTAGTTTGTCAGTGGAGTGTGTCTGCGTGGTACAATGTTTTACACCGCATTACATAACATGTAGTGTTGTAAACAGTGCTTTATACCCCACCCTTTTTTTTGGTTGCTGTGTGTTATTTTTTTTTGTTTTTTGTCCTGTGCCTGCCTCCTTTTTTGAAATTGTGAGCTACAGTTTTTCTGACTGTGGCGCTGTTGTTTCACTTTTTCTTTTTTTTTTTTATAGTTTTGACATTTCTGTCAGTGGCAGTCCTCAAGTTAAAGTGCACCAAACACTATTTTCCATCGATTAAAGTGCATCCAATTACAGTGCCTTGAAAAAGTATTCATACCCCTTGAAATTTTACACATTTTGTTATGTTACAACAAAAAACAAAACAATTATTTTATTGGGATTTTATGTGATAGACCAACACAAAGTGGCACATATTTGTGAAATGGAAGGAAAGTGATTAATGTTTTTACACAATTTTTTGCGAATAAATATGTAAAAAGTTAGGCGTGCATTTGTATTCAGCCCCCTTTACTCTGATACTAGTGAAACCAATTGCTTTCAGAAGTTACCTAATTAGTAAATAGAGTCCATCTGTGTGTAATTTAATATTAGTATGTAGCTGTTCTGTGAAGCCCTCAGGGGTTTGTTAGAGAACCTTAGTGAACCAACAGTATCATGAAGACCAAGGAACACACCAGACAGGTCAGGGATAAAGTTGTGGAGAAGTTTAAAGTTTAAAAAAACTATTAGATAAGCACCTGAATGACAACAACATACAGGGATATACAATGTATGCCACGCTTTTCAGGTATTTATTTGTAAAAGATTTTGAAAACCATTTATCATTTTCCTTCCACTTCACAATTATGTGCCACTTTGTGTTGGTCTATCACATAAAATCCCGATAAAATACATTTACATTTTTGGTTGTAACATGACAAAATGTGGAAAATTTCAACGGGTATGAATACTTTTTCAAGGCACTGGTGGACGTGGTCCATCCTCAGGCAGGGAACCATTTTCTCTGTTTAGTGATGTTGCCTGTACTATCCAGCCACAGCATGCAGAGGAGGTGGTGGACTGACTTACTAAACCATCCTCATCCTCCTCATCCTCTGTCACCCAAGCAGAGACTAGTGCACAGTCCACCACAGCTGCAAAGAAATTACATGAGTCACATGACACTGGGGAGGGAAACTGGCTAATTGGGCCGAATTTTGACATTTTTACTTAGGGCTGTACTCACTTTTGTTGCCAGCGGTTCATACATTCATTTTTTTAAAACAACAGATGTTCCCATCAGAGCCCCCCTTTACATTAGGTGTCCCCATTAGAGTCCTCCTTTACATTAGATGTCCCCATGATAGTCCTCCTTTACAGCAGATGTCCCCATCAGAGTCCCCCTTTACATTAGATGTCCCCATTAGAGTCCTCCTTTACATTAGATGTCCCTATGATAGTCCTTCTTTACATTAGATGTCACCATCAGAGTCCTCCTTTACATTAGATGTCTCAATCAGAGTCCCCCTTTACAGCAGATGTCACCATCAGAGCCCCCCTTTACATTAGATCAATGTTTCTCAACTCCAATCCTCAAGGCGCCCCAACAGGTCATCTTTTCAGGCTTTCCATTATTTTGCACAGGGGATGTGATCAGTTTCACTGCCTTAGTAATTACCACAGCTGGTTCATTTGAGGGAAATCCTGAAAACATGACCTGTTGGGGCGCCTTGAGGACTGGAGTTGAGAAACACTGCATTAGATGTCCCCATTAAAGCCCCCTTTTACATTAGATGTCCCCCATAAGAGCCCCCTTTACATTAGATGTCCTCATCAGAGCCCCCCTTTACTGCAGATGTCCCATCAGAGCCCCCCTTTACAGCTGATGCCCCCATCAGAGTTCGCCTTTACAGCAGATGTCCCTATCAGAGGGCCCCTTTACAGCAGATGTCCCCCTCAGAGCCCCCCTTTACAGCAGATATCCCCATCAGAGTCTCCCTTTACAGCAGATGCCCCCATCAGAGCCCCCATTAACAGCAGATGTCCTCATCAGAGCCCCCCTTTACATTAGATGTCCCCCCTCTCCCCCTCATACTCACAGCTCTCACACAAGTCGCCTGTCATCCACCTTCGAACCTGTGGGGATTAGTGAGAGAAAGTTAAGGCACAGGACCTGCCGATCACACACCACAGCAGGGAACAATGCTAGAGGGAGAGTTCAGGGCGCAGAGCTTAGCACCCCGAGGACTAAAGAAAGCCAATAGAGATTCTTGTTTGCAATCACGTGATTGCAAACAGGTCATGCTTCCCATAGCAGCTGTGGGTCTGGCGCCCTGCACACACTTAAAGGGTCATTTTTTAAGGTGTATTTATTTATTTATTTTCATTGATTGCAGCACGTCATGCTTCCCATACACCTGTGTGTCTGGCATCCCAAACACACTTAAAGGGCCAGTATTTTTTTTAAAATGATGAGTAGTTTTTTTTGGGGGGGGGGGGGCACACAAAATATTGACACTTTGGGCCAAATTAGTACATTTTCACTTAGGGGTGTACTCACTTTTGTTGCCAGTTTTTTAGACATTAATGTGTGTTGAGTTATTTTGAGCTTTTTTGAGGGGACAGCAAATTTACACTGTTATACAAGATGTACACTCACTACTTTACATTGTAGAAAAGTGTAATTTCTGTAATGTTGTCACATGAAAAAATATAATAAATTATTTACAAAAATGTGAGGGGTGTACTCACTTTTGTGAGATAATATACATATATATATATATATATAATGACAGTGCGAGGCCCTGCCACCATGTAAATATAGATAAAAATGACACAGGGTTCTCATGAATGCAGCTTGAGGGGCTACAGAGTGTTTGTGCTGAGAGGAGATAGTAGGTTTCACAGCTTTCTCTGGGTTTTGTAATTCCCAGGGTAGGGAGTTACATAGTTACATAGCAGGTGAGGTTGAAAAAAGACACAAGTCCATCAAGTACAACCTATGTGTGTGATTATATGTCAGTATTACATTGTATACCCCTGTATGTTGCAGTCGTTCAGGTACTTATCTAATAGTTTCTTGAAATGATCAATGCCCCCCCGCTGAGACCACCGCCTGTGGAAGGGAATTCCACATCCTTGCCGCTCTTACAGTAAAGAACCCTCTACGTAGTTTATGGTTAAACCTCTTTTCTTATAATTTTAATGAGTGGCCACGAGTCTTGTTAAACTCCCTTCTGCGAAAAAGTTTTATCCCTATTGTGGGGTCACCAGTATGGTATTTGTATATTGAAATCATATCCCCTCTCAAGTGTCTCCTCTCCGGAGAGAATAAGTTCAGTGCTCACAACCTTTACTCATAACTAATATCCTCCAGACCCTTTTTTAGCTTTGTTGCCCTTCTTTGTACTCGCTCAATTTCCAGTACATCCTTCCTGAGGACTGGTGCCCAGAACTGGACAGCATACTCTAGGTGCAGCCGGACCAGAGTCATGAAGAACAGGAGGGTTATCGTTTTATCTCTGGAATTAGTTCAGAGGCTGCAAAGAGCTTAGGGAGGGAAGAAGCATCTAATCCTGCTGAGTCCAGCACTTACTTAAGACTGGCATGTAGTATATGTGCAGGTTAGGGTTGCCACCTTTTCTTCAAGTCAAACCCAAACACTTTAGCGGCGCACCAAAATTTTTTTTTATAGTATAAACTATACATATATTTTGCTATTAAAAAACATTTCTAATCATATGAAGTTAATAACAAGAGTCCCCCTTTACATCAGAGTCCACAGAGTTCCCCTTTTACATATAAATCCGCAGAATTCCCCTTTTACATCTGAATCTGCAGAGTTCCACTTTTACATCTGAACTTGCAGAGTACCCTTACACTGTAAGGGGAACTCTGCAGACTCTGATGTAGAGGGAGAACTCTGGGGACTCTAACATAAGGGATGCTCTAGGAACCCTGATTTAAGGTGTAACACTGAGAACTTTGATGTACAAAGAGGACTCTGATGTAAGGGGGAAAACTGTGGCCTTTGGTGTAAAGGGAAACTCTGATATAAGCGGTGCTCTGAGTACCCTGAATTACCATAGCGTATTCTCTCAGAGGCGGGAGAGAGAAGAGGGGAAACTTCAGTCGCAAACAGAGATGGATGGTGAGCTCACTCACCCCTTGGCAGTCAGCACCTCTCATCCAGATGTATCTGCGGCTGCTGGAATTTTAATTTCTGGTCCCTTCTTTCCTTTTCTGAGGAAAAGTGCCAGAGATTGAAGTGTGGGCAGACACAGAGGGGTGGGGTCCAGGAAAGACTTTACAAGTTCCCACTATCATTGACTCCGGGGCTTGTAGCTGCTTCTTGGACTCATCCTTTGCAGCTAAACACCAGATCCCACTGTGATACAAGGCCCATGGACTCTCTATTCACCTGGCCGATGGGTCTGCAATAAAATCCGGGCCAGTTATACAAGAATCCGCTCCCCTTCCAGTCACCATCTTCAACTTGCACCAAGAACTACTTTGCCTGGACATCATTGCTTCTCCTCTCTTTCTAATTATTCTTGGTATGCCGTGGCTACAAGCCCATAACCCTACTATAAACTGGGTCACAGGAGAAGTTACCTTCCCCTCTCAGTACTGCCAACAGTTCTGCATTCTGAAGGACTCTGGTGAATCCACTGCTCTGTTATGTCTAAACACCGATTCTGAGCTATACCAGTCGGTCCCCGAGGTCTACCATGACTTTTTAGATGTCTTTAGTAAAAAAGGGGCTGAAACCCTTCTTCCTCATCAGGCCTACGACAGCCCCATCGAGCTTCTTCCCGGAGCCGAATTGCCCTTTGGCAGGATTTTTACTTTGACTGAGCTGGAGCAAGGAGCACTGAAAGTGTACATCGATGAGAACCTAAAAAAGGGTTTCATTTAGCCCTCCACATCCCCAGCAGGTTCTGGCATATTTTTTGTAAATAAAAAGGATCGCTCTTTTCGCCCTTGTATAGACTACCGTGAACTTAATAAAATAACTGTTAAGAATCGGTACCTTCTCCCCTTGGTACCAGAGTTATTCCACAGGAGTGACCGGATGCAGGAGTGAGTGGAGGAGCGTGAGCTCTCTCCCTGCTTCAGCCCATATGCTGCCATTTCCAATAGCCTAAACCAGCTCCGAGCAATTGCTGACAGCACCTGCCTCTTCGGCTAGCCGACTCTGCTGACCCTTTGCTATCCTCGGTCCGGGAGAGAGGGGGGGCCGCGGAGGGCTGGAGTTGGTGGTGATCGTGAGAGACCGGCCGTGACGGAAGCTGGCTGCGCCACCGGAGGAACCCTGTGCAGCTTGACCCGCCACGTCCAGTTGCCGAGCAATGGCTCACATCTTCACGCGAGGCTGAGAGAATCCCGAGAGAGAAGGACGGTGAGCCCGCCGAACGCTGAACCCGCAGAGCGACGCCGTACAGCCGCTGCATAGGAGTGGACCAGCCCGGGCACGCTGTCGGATTTAGCCCCTGAAAGAAGAAGGGGCAGGAGGTAACAAAGATAGTACCGGAGATTATATAGGAGAATAAATAGACTGTTGTTATCTGCCACATATGTTTAATGGGGTAACAGGGCGAGTGTAGGAGCCCTAAAAGTTAACAGCTACCAAATTCTGTCACACCTGGTAAAGGAACCCTCTGGTATAGTTCCCAAAGGGCTTATCATGACTAGAAAGAAAGGGGAGGACCAGCAGCAGCAGTCCCAGGAGAACCTTCCTTCCCAGTCCACCCGCTCATCTAAGGAGAAGGGGAATCAAGTGGCATCCGCATCGTCTGCCGCAGCCAAGCTAGAAAGGTTTGCACATACTCCCTCGCAATCCCCAGCTAAAGGCAGCCAGTTACCACACGAGAAAACACAGCCGGGTGGTACTGGAGATAGAAAGAGCTTAGGCAAAACGCCAGCAGCTCCTCCCGCTAATATTAAAACAGCGAATAAAAAAAGTCCTGAGAAAGATCATCCGGGAATAGCTGCTGAAGTAATTCCGGACCTAAGCATAGTTAGCGAATCAGAGCCCACGCTAAAAGATGTACTGTGTGCAGTGAACTCCTGTAGGAGCTCACTGAGTAACTTGTGTGACCAACTGAGGGGTTTAAAGGAAGAGTTATGTTCCATGAGCCAAGAACTTCAGAAAGTGGGGGAGAGAACATCCATGGTGGAGGATAGGCTTAGTCAAGCTGAAGATATTTTACACCCATTGCGGCAAGAGGTTAAATTAATGAAAGCTCAGCTAGATGCAAATAATTCTAAAATGGATGAAATGGAAAACAGGCTGCGCAGACACAACGTGAGGGTATTAGGCCTCCCAGAGAGATGTGAGGGCTCCTGTCCTGAAGAGTTTATGGAGAAATGGCTTAGGGAGGTCTTTGGGGCCGAGACGTTTTCGCATTTCTTCGCTATTGAGAGGGCACATAGAGTACCTACCAGGACAACTTATACAGAAGGTAGTTCTAGACCAATGATCATGAAGTTATTTAGTTACAAAGATAAAGTGACACTGATGCAAAAATCAAGAGAAAAGGGGGACATCTTTCACAACGGCGCTAAAATCTCTCTGTATCCAGACTACTCTCCGGATCTGCAAAGGAGAAGGGCAGGTTTTACGGATATCAAGCGTGCTCTACGGAACTATAAAATTCCATACGCATTGTTATACCCAGCGAGATTGCGTATAGTGGCCCTAGGGGCAACCCATTTCTTTGACTCTGTTGGAGGGGTCACAAAGTGGCTCGAAGACAACAAATTGAACATTTAGAGCTGGAGCATAATTAACTTAAATTATTAAAAGTGAATTTTTTTTTTTTGCAGCGGAGGGGGAGGGGCTGGCGGGAGAAAGTTTTCAATGAGAGACACGAAATGGTTGTGGGTTGGGGTTTTTCTTTTGGTGTTGGAGCAGGGGATGTGGGTTGTGGGGGAGGGGTGGGGGAGGAATGGTAGGGAAGATGACCCACAACTAGGATGGAGGTTGATGGGGTCTCAGGGGATGAGGGAAGGGGAGGGGGGGGTGGGAAGGGATTGATAGTTAGGATAAATGATGCTCATTTAGGGTGGGGGGTAGGGGATTGGATGGAAATGGTTGAGGGGGTTGATAAGGTCACAAGGAAAGTCCCTAGGGTTGGCCAAGATAGGCAATGGGGTGTGAAGAAGGGCTCAAATATAATAAGGGTTAAAAATTATAGAACATGGTTAACAGAAGTTGTATTGCTGAATGTAAAGATGAATATGAACCTAAATTGCACAAAGATAAGAAAGAGATTAAATATAACACTGAATAGGGTTGGGGGATGGGGGGTGGAAACGGGAGGAATCTCCGTCTGCTCCCGACCAGAGCCTCCCTTCTTCACAAGATTTATACAAAAGTAACACTGATGGGTATTTTCGGGGTCATTGTTGAATTGATGCAGAGTGTCAAGGGGGTGTTGGGAGGGAGGGCACTGGAGCTAGAATGGTTTCGTTATGTTAGAGAAGGGTTATTTTCTTTGTTGTTTTTCTTTTTATATAATAGCGTGGTTTTAGTGCAGCTTCCTCCTTCGGCCCTGTTGTTTACATTATTACGTAGGGAATTAACTTTTTCCCAGTCTTGCTACCACTGGTATTTTTTTATGTTAAATGTTTTATGCAGTCGAGAATATTTGGTATAAGCTCCTGGAATATAAGGGGGATGAGTGAGCCCATTAAAAAGGCCACTGTATTTTTGGAACTGGAATCTTGTGGCACTGAATTGATATGCCTGCAGGAAACGCATTTGACAGACGAGACTAAATTACAAATTAGAAATAAAAATTTTCAGACACAGTACCATTCTGTGTACTCCTCTTACTCAAGGGGAGTCAGTATTTTGGTCAAGAGAGGGTTGACGTTCTCCTGCAGGGATGTCAGTATTGATAAGCTGGGTTGTTTTATTTTTTTGTATTGTTTGATTGAGGGCAGGCCTTTTGTTATAGTAAATTTATATATTCCTCCACCATTTAGGATGGATGTCCTGCTACAGTTGGTGGGGTATATGGAAGACAAAGAAGGGGTGCCTGTTATTGTAGTGGGGGACTTTAATGCCATGCTGAATAACAGGCTAGATAGGTTTCCCCCTGGGCAGGAGGCGAGCATGGTGTCTGAGGGTCGGCTGGTTCAGTTTCTTGAGGAGATGGGGTGGTGCGACCTATGGAGAGCTCGCTTTCCTAATGCATGACAATACTCTTGTTTTTCGGGGTCTCACCACACCCTCTCCCGTATTGACTTGGCCATCGGCAATCAGGAAATTCAGCCTTTAATAAGGAGAAATGAATACCGCTCAAGAGGGGTGTCGGATCACTCACCGCTGATAGTAAAAATAGGGGTGCAGGGCTGTGATAGCCAGAGGATATGGTCATTAAACCCAATATGGTTGGAGATAATAGGGAATAGAGAGGAAATGAAGGCAAGATTAAGAGAGTTTATTGAACACAATGCTGGCTCTGCGTCGGAAGGGGTGGTTTGGGATTCCTTAAAAGCGTTCCTTAGAGGGCTTTTGATTCAACAGATATCAAAAGTGAAGAAGCAAACAAGGGTAAGGGGTGAGGCCATTAGAGAGGAGGTGTTAGTGTCAGAGAGAAAGTACGTGGCAGATCCAAGTCTGGAAAATCAAGAATGTTGGGTAAGGAAGCAACAGGAATATAAAATGAAAAGTATTAGAGTTGCAGAAAATAGGAAACTTTTCCAGAGACAGAGAAACTTTGGGGAGGGGGAGAGTGTGGGCCGGATGTTGGCCATACTGGCCAGCACTAATGCTCCCTCCTCAACAGTTCCTCTAATCAAGATTTCGGAGGGGGAGATTTCATCAGATTCCGGGGTAATAAGGGAAATGTTTTTTGAATACTATAACGAGCTATACAGGTCACCACAATGTGTAGAAAGGGGTGAGATGGAAAAATTCTTGGAAGGAACTAATCTCCCGTCCCTGTCGGCTGCAGATAGGATCAGTCTGGAAGCCCCTATAACATCTAAGGAAATGTGGCAAGCTATATCAGATATGCCCAATAGGAAAGCTTCAGGTCCAGATGGACATCCAGCTGAAATTTACAAACAATATGGGGAGGTGCTGGTCCCAGAGCTTCTGAAGACGCTGAATTGGTCGGCTGCCGTTGGTAGTCTGCCGACCTCGATGTCCGAAGCAACCATAGTACTAATCCAGAAGGAAGGGAAAGATCAAGTAGACATATCCTCATATAGACCAATTTCTTTGCTGGGGTCTGATGTGAAGATTTTGGCAAAAGTCCTGGCAGCTAGGTTAAATAAGTGTATTACTACTCTGGTGCACCCAGATCAATCTGGGTTCATACAGAATAGAGCTACTAGCAAAAATATCAGAAAGACATATCTGAATCTTCAGACCCCGGTTGAGAATATAGGATCCAGAGCTGTCTTGTCTTTGGATATTGCCAAGGCATTTGACACTCTGGAATGGGGATATCTATGGTGGGTTCTGGAAAGGTACGGTGTTGGCCCGGTATTTATTAATTGGCTTAAAATACTTTATCAGCACCCTAACGCCAGATTAAAGATCAACAATGCATTCTCGCAGAGGATATCCATTGGGAGGGAAACTAGGCAGGGATGCCCGCTTTCGCCCCTGCTGTTCGCCCTGGCAATGGAGCCTTTTGCGGAAGTTGTGAGAAGTTCCTCTGGTCTGCAGGGATTTAAGGAGAAGGGGGAGAGGAAAAAATATGCTGACAATGTTTTAATATTTTTGGGGGACATAGGGCCCTCGCTAGTAAAAGTAATGCAGCTGGTGGAAGGATTTGGGAGGGTATCGGGGCTGATGGTCAACTTGGAGAAGACGGTACTCCTCCCGATTGACTCAACTAGTGGTTTGCTTCCCCAGGGATCACCCTGGATTAAAATAGTGGAAAAGTTTAAGTATTTAGGTATAGTGTTATCTAGTACCCCTAACCAGTTTATTAGTGATAATTTAGTTCCACTTTTAGAAAGATTTAAAAGGAAGAAGGATATTTGGTGCCGGCTCCCTCTGTCGGTAGCGGGTCGGGTAAACCTGATCAAGATGATTTGGATGCCACAGTTAATGTACATACTCGATAACTCTCCGGTTTGGATAAGTAGAGAGTGGTTTGTTAAAATAAACTCACTTTTCCGAGAGTTAATATGGAAAAAAGGTCAGGCTAGGATCAGCCTTCAGGCACTACAATGCCCCAGTAGAGAGGGGGGGCTGGCGGTTCCTCACCCATATAAGTATTTTTTGGCTGCACAGATACAACATCTGGGAGGGTGTGAAAATAGGGGGGAGGTGAATAATAGTTGGGAAATTATGTTATCAGGTAAGCCACATAAATCCTTAGCAGGGGCACTAGAAGCCGAGTCCATTCGCTGTGCGCTACCAACATATAAGCTGGTTGTAAAAATCTGGCGTGCAGTGAAAGCTGAGCTGGGGTATGGGGGCTTTACGGAGTTCTCACCTATGTGGAACAATGAGCAATTGAAGGAACTAAACTTTGTTGGAAAAAATAGGCTGTGGGAAGAGTGTGGTTTGGTTTGGCTGGCCCAATTATTTAATGATAAGGTTCTTAAGTCCTTTATGGATTTAAGAAGAGAATTTGGTATCCCAAAAGAAACATTTTATTATTACCTCCAGATTAGGCATGCCCTGGATAAACAATTCAAGTCTAAGACATTGGAATGGTGCAAGGCCCCTCTCCTTAATAGAGTGGTATTAACATCTAACCTTAAGGGTATGATCTCAGGGATCTATGGACAACTGATGGCCAGAATGACAAATATAAAAATGCTCGGGCGTGCCAGGGAGGGGTGGGAGGCGGATGTGGGGGAGTTGACGGACGACCAGTGGAATAGGATATTGGCGTTGGGCTCTCTGGTGTCGGTCTCTCTGTCGCAGCGGGCCTCCCACCTCTTGCTGGTGCATAGAGCTTATTATACCCCAAAGAGGTTGTTCAGGTTCGGCCGCAGATTAGATGATAAATGTCCCAGATGTCTTGAGACGGGTGATCTCATACACATATAGTTACATAGTTACATAGTTAGTCAGGTTGAAAAAAGACACAAGTCCATCCAGTCCAACCATAAAAAAAAAAAAAAAAAAAAAAAAAAAAAAAAACGTACAATCCAATATACCCAATACTATACCCACAGTTGATCCAGAGGAAGGCAAAAAACCCCAGCAGAGCATGCTCCAATTTGCTACAGCAGGGGAAAAAATTCCTTCCTGATCCCAGAGAGGCAATCGGATTTTCCCTGGATCAACTTTACCTATAAATGTCAGTACCCAGTTATATTATGTACATTTAGGAAAGTATCCAGGCCCGAGATGCCCGAAATTAGCCAGATACTGGTCTGAGATCCTGAATGTTATTGAATCCAGGTTTGGGACAAGACTGGAATCGGAGGCCAAGACCTGTGTGCTGGGATTAATTAATCAGAACATGGGAAATAGGCTTAAAGTTACAGCAGTGGTGAGATGCCTTTATCAAGCGAGGAAACTGATAGCGCAGTCCTGGTTGTCAGCGGCCCCTCCTGCCCCGGAGGACTGGGTTAGAACAATGAATGTGCTGGTGAGAACAGAGAGGACAACCTATATTAAAAGAGGAAGCTACAGGAAGTTTAGGAATATGTGGGAACCATGGTTCCAGGGTTCGAGTAATGACCTGGGGATCCTGTAAGGTGGGCCGAAAGGAAAGATGAGATCTGGTACGTGGAAAAGGAAGAGAATGGTAAATTATAATTGCTGAAATTTTCTTCAACTGCATTTTAGGCTACTGTGGATTGTTATTGTAGTTCCACTTGATAGAGCCAAAGGGTTGGGGGTGGGGGGGGTGGGGGGGATAAAGGGAATGGGTAAATTAAAAAGGTATGATAGTAATAGTATGAGTTTCTGGATGGGGTTTTGATTGGCCTCTGGTAACGATTTTATATTAAAAGTATTGCTTATTTTTTGTACATATATATCTTGGAAAATTAATAAAAAGGATTTAAACTAAAAAAAAAAAAAAAGAATTATTCCACAGACTGGGGACTGCTACTATTTTCACCAAATTAGACCTCCAAGGGGCTTACAACCTGGTTCGTATCAGAAAAGGGGATGAGTGGAAAACAGCTTTTCGCACTCGCTTCAGGCACTTTGCATACATGATAATGCCCTTTGGACTATGCAACGCCCCTGCAACCTTTCAGTACTTCATAAATGACGTTTTCTGGGACTACTTGGATCTGTTCGTCATAGTCTACTTAGATGACATTCTCATCTTTTCTTCTTCCCTGGACTTCCACTGCAGACATGTTAAATGTGTCTTAGCTTGACTCCGGCTACATGGCTTGTACGCTAAGGCTGAAAAGTGCGAGTTTGAGCGAGAGAGTATTCCATTTTTGGGGCTAATCATTTCCGTGGAAGGGATCAAGATGGACCCCCATAAGATTGCTGCAATTCTTGACTGGCCAGCCCCCACCGACAAGAAAGGAGTCCAACGTTTCGTTGGCTTTGCCAATTTCTATAGAAAATGTATTAAGGGGTTCTCAGCTATAATTGGGCCCATCACTCAATTGACCAAACAAGGGGTGCGTTTTCATTGGTCGCCAGAAGCTCAAGCCGCCTTCGAATATCCCAAAAGACTGTTCACTTCTGCTGCTGTTTTGAAGCTTCCCGATTCCTCTTTACCATTTGTCCTGGAAGTGGACGCTTCCGAGAGTGCTGTTGGGGCGGTTCTTTCCCAACGACAAGGGACCAAAGCTCTGTTATACCCTGTAGCCTTCTTTTCTCACAAACTATCATCCACGGAAAGAAATTATGATGTAGGAGACCGGGAACTACTGGCCATAAAATCCGCTCTGGAAGAATGGTGATATCTTTTGGAGGGAGCTGCTCATCCTATTCTGATCTACACAGATCACAAAAATCTGGAATATTTGAAATCCGCAAAGAGGTTGAGACCACGACAAGCCAGGTGGGCCTTGTTCTTTTCCAGGTTCTCCTTCCACGTGACCTATCGGCCAGGCTCTAAGAATATAAAACCTGACGCTCTGTCTAGGATGTTCCACAAGCCTCAAGAAACCTCACCTCCAGATACGATCCTTTCTCCGGGAAATTTTTTCCTGTTGCAAGAAGATCTACTCTCCCAGATTAAGCAAGCTTCAGTAAGATCGGTACCTGCTATGGGGACAAAACTACAAGCAAAGGATGGTCTGTTTTGGTTCAGGAGTAAGATCTTTGTACCTGAAGGCCTACGGGTCACAATTTCAGAACTTTGTCATAATCACGGACTAGCGGGACATTTTGGTGTTACCAAGATGGCTGATCTTGTCATGCGCACCTTCTGGTGGCCCCAAGTCCTTAAAGACTGCAAGAAGTACGTGGAATCCTGTACCACCTGTGCTCGGAATAAAGTCAGTAGAACCAGGGCCTGGAGATTACTGAAACCTCTACCTGTCCCAGACAGGCCATGGAAGATGTTGTCCATTGACTTCATTGTCACGTTGCCTCCGGCCGAGGGGCACACTGCCATCTTTGTGGTGGTAGATCGGTTATCTAAAATGGCTCATTTCATTCCGATGAAGGGTACCCCCTCTGCTCCTGAAACTGCACAAACGTTCATTAGAGAAGTAATTAAACTCCATGGAATTCCGGCTAATATCATTTCTGACCGAGGAGTACAATTTACTTTCCGATTCTGGAGAGCCCTGTGTAAAGACTAGGAATTGAACTATCATTTTCCACCGCCTATCATCCCCAGACGAATGACCAAACTGAGAGGACCAAACAGACTCTCGAGCAATAACTTCGGTGTTTCTCTTCCTTTTCTCAGGATGACTGTCTCTCTCTGCTTCCCTTGGCTGAATTCGCCTATAATAATGCTGTCCATTCTGCCACAAAACAAAAGTCCGTTTTTTGCTAATTACGGGTTTCATCCTCCCTTTTTGCCCAATTCCATTCCTGAAAGTTCCGTACCAGCAGTCCAGGAAACAATACATTTTTTCTCTTCCAATAACCAAATATTACAGGAAACCACGACGAAGTCTCAAGAACGCAACAAAGAAACTTTCGACAGGAAAAGATGAGGGGAATTGCTACTTGAAACAGGTAACCTTGTATGGTTATCCACTGTAAACCTGAAATTGGCATGTCCCTCCAAGAAGTTGGGTCCTAAATTCCTGGGTCCTTTTCCTGTAAAAAGGAAAATCAATGAGGTAGCATATGAGCTGGAACTTCCGGACTCACTCAGGATCCATCCTGTTTTTCACGTTTCCCTGTTGAAACCTCTTGTCTCCAACCCTTTTCCTGAACAGAATCTGAATCCCCCGGACCCTGTAATAGTGGACGGACAGGAAGAATTTGAAATTGAAGCCATCCTTGATTGCAGGAAGAGGAATAATCAAGCCCAATTCCTGATCAAGTGGAAAGGGTATGGCCCGGAAGAGAACTCTTGGGAGCCTGAGGAGAACATCCATGCTAAAAGCTTAATTCAATCCTTTAAGAGAACCCATCCTGAGAAATGGAGGCTGCCCCTTGGGGGGGGGGGGGGGCAATGTCAGGAAGATCCTGCCAGTAACAGGCGCCTTGTGCGTGCAGTTGCACGATCGCGCGCACCTGCATCCAACCCCGGCTTGTCTGACCACTCTTCTGCCTGACCCTCTGGCTTATCCACAGTCCGCTTGGTTATCAATCCGGCTTGTCTCACTCTCCAGCCCAGTATACTGACTTCAGTTCCAGTCTGCTGTGTGGTACGAGTCTGCTGCACCAGTGTTCCAGTCTGCTATCCTGTGTTCCAGTCTGCTATCCAGTTCCAGTCTGCTGTGTGGTTCCAGTCTGCTGCACCAGTGTTCCAGTCTGCTATCCTGTGTTCCAGTCTACTATCCGGTTCCAGTTGCTGTGTTGTTCCAGTCTGCTGCACCAGTGTTCCAGTCTGCTATCCTGTGTTCCAGTCTGCTATCCGGTTCCAGTCTGCTGTGTGGTTCCAGTCTGCTGTACCAGTGTTCCAGTCTGCTATCTTGTGTTCCAGTCTGCTATCCGGTTCCAGTCTGCTGCACCAGGGTTCCAGTCTGCTATCCAGTGTTCCAGTCTGCTGTTTGGTTCCAGTCTGCTGCACCAGTCTGCTGATCCAGCTCCTTCCAGTTTACAGTCTACCTTCCAGCTCAGTCTGAAGTTCTACAGCACAGCGCTTCCTGAGTTCCAGACCCACTTCCTGCTGTTGATCCTGCCAGGCACTCATGCCACTCCTGACTCTTGTGCTTCCTGTATATCTTACCAGGGCCCTCGAGTCGGAGCCGCAAGAGAGTCCATCCCCTGCAAGTCAGGTAACAAGACAAGGTATGTGACAGTAACCCTTTTCTTTTCGTTGTGTGTTTGCCTCTCAAAGGTGTTTGCGGCCTAGAAGGAGCTGAGAAGTTGACAGGTCTTCTCTCCTCCCTCTCAACGTCTGTGTTAAGGGCATATAGATTACTGCCCTTTCTATACCTGCAGTTGCTAAATATTGAAGGTTGTCTTTTCTAATGTTTTAGTTATTTGTAGCAAGGTTTAACAGTGTTGTAAGTTTCCATATTCTTTAAACCGTGCTAATATATTCAACTTGTTTATCACTACCAGGTGTGTGTCTATTTTTGGTGATAATTCACAGCCAGGATAATGGTATTTACCACATGTGATAAAGATGGCAGCTCACCTCACTGAATGGCCCCCTTAATTATAGAGGGTCTGCCACACATTCCCACTCGGGGTGTCAAATGGTAAATCAGCACATATATCCAAGAAAATCCCCTCTTGGTTGGATGTGTCAATCACCACTACCAGCTCCAGAGTCACATAAATCAAGGAAATAAAAAGTAATACATAGTGCTCTCTGCATGTATATAAAATTTAATAGTAATAAAAGTAAATAAAACTCACAAAGATAGCACTTAAACCAAGTGCCTGGTTATACAGAATGTGTACAAACAATCTGCGATGGCTGTGGGTGATGTCACATCCGTCCTTACATGTTACATCCCATGTGGGCGGGACTTCGTCAGCAGATACGGAAGTGACGTTTGCACCCGATTTAAATAGTGTAACAACATCATAGATTTTTCTATTTTATTGTATTATGGATTCATTTATTTAGCACTTTTTTACAGGGATTTGAAATTTTGACCCTTGGTGTCCAGCAGCTACTATATAGTGTCATCTTATTGCACTGATTTGTTCTCTCTTCTTTTTGAATTACCACATGTGTCCTTAAATGTGTTTGCAGGCGGAGATCAGAGAATCCAAATTCACCAAGCGGCTCCTTCATGTAGGGGCTCGTCCAGGATCCTCTTTTCTACTAGCAAATCTCCAAGAAAATGCCCCAGAGAGTGTCAAGATGGACCCTGCCGCTGCAATCCAGTGCTGTGAGTAGGAAAATGGTGAACGGGAGTCAAGTGTTGTAATCGACATCCCTGGGATGACCTAGACTGAGAAATGGATTAGTCAAGCTGTGAAGACACTAGTCCCAGATCAGAAGGCGTGGGTGATAGACATCCAGCCAGATAAAGAGAACTCCCGCACGTATGCCCTGATAGAGTGGAGGAAAGGGATCCCTACTTGTTTCCAAAGGGCCAGTGTATGGTTGACTGACAACGTCGAAGCTCGTCTGATCCATCTGAATGCATTGGATGTGAGCCCAGAAAGTTTGGGCCAAGCAGCATCATCGGAAGACACTACCCCACCGGCACCTGTAGCAATGATAGGTCCAGAGTTTATTGCTGCCTTGGGAGCCTTCGTGGAAAAGCGCCAAAAGAGTATCCCTACATACACTGAGTCCGGATATAGAAAACTGAGGGCTTTTTCAGGAAAGCAACCAGTGCCAGCCAGAGAGGACAGCTTTAAGGAATGGCTGGAGCAAGCCACTCAAGCTTTAGATGAATGGGACATTCCCAAGGCCCAGAAAAAACAGAGAGCTTAAGGGGGCCTGCCTCAGAAGCCATTCACAATTTAAAACTCAGCAAACATGATTGTACTGCTCAGGACTACTTGAGTGTTCTGCAAGTTTGGGCCAACAGAAAAGGCATCTGACCTTATGTATCAGTTCCAACATACTTATCAGAGTGAAGGGGAAAGCTATCTGACTATATGAGGCGCCTGGACAAGATAATGCACCAGGTATTACTAAAAAAGGGCTTGGATCCCAGGTCAGTAGATGAGGTTCGTGCACAACAGGTTTTGAGGGGAGCTCAACCCCTAAACCCTATCAAAATCCAGTTGAAACCTCGAGGAGATGGAGGAATCCTAAAGTATCCTAAGCCAGGTTGTACGAGAAGAGGAGGCCATGCTGGAAAACAAAAAGAGGACCCAGAAATCAGAGCAATGTGTGATTAATGGCAACACAGAAATAGAGCATTTGAAAACCCAGGTGTCACAGTTGATGGAGATGATGATTCTGACAGCTGGAACCACTGTCTCACCTGTTGGGGAAGTCTCGGAGTCCAAGCAGTCTGCAAACCCTATGGCTGTCCAGGTTGAGAAGCTAATAAATCGAGGGGTTTGCTTCAACTGTGGAGGAGTCAGGCACTACCGACGTGTTTGTCCAAGCCAGCATCCAAAGCCAGCCGGAAACTTCAGAGGGCCCCGGTGAAGGAGCCAACTGGGTGCTCACCTACAACCGTTAGCTCCATAGTCAAAGACGCAAAGAAACCACAGTGGAAGCCAAAATCTTTACAAAGGGCTGCTGTTTCTGAGCGACCATACAGCCTCCTCTCTTTGACCTCAGGTGCCCGGTCACCGAGAGTAGATGCACATCAACCCTCTGGTGCCCAATAGAGATGCAAGCAAAACCAGAAGCCCATAAAGAATTTGGCACCAAAACAGATGACAGGACAAAATAACTACACTACTTCTGGTACAGTAGGTGACCGCGATATTGTGTCAATCTCGCCGCATTTCTCGGCGAGATGTGACACCTGCAACCCCCTTCGCAGGAGCCAGCGCCGAGATGGCTCACTCATCGGGAAAGGAAAACTTTGTTTTCCTCCCGCGATGAGTGACAGGCAGTGCTGACAGCTGTCTGGTATGAATCCTGAGGCGGGAACACCGCGCCAAATTTTAAATGAAAAAAACGGCGTGGGTTCCCCCCCAGGAGCATACCAGGCCCTTAGGTCTGGTATGGATTGTAAGGGGAACCCCCCTACGCCGAAAAATTGGCGTGGGGGTCCCCCCCAATCCATAACAGACCCTTATCCGAGCACGCAGCCCGGCCGGCCAGGAAAGGGGTGGGGACGAGCGAGCGCCCCCCCCCTCCTGAGCCGCACCAGGCCGCATGCCCTCAACATAGGGGGGTGGGTGCCTTGGGGGAGGGGGGCGCCCTGCGGGGGCCCCCACCCCAAAGCACCTTGTCCCCATGTTGATGAGGACAAGGGCCTCTTCCCGACAACCCTGGCCGTTGGTTGTCGGGGTCTGCGGGCGGGGGGCTTAATAAGGGGGCCCCCAGATCCCGGACCCCACCCTGTGTGAATGAGTTTGGGGTACATGGTACCCCTACCCATTCACCTAGGGAAAAGTGTCAATATAAAAAAAACACAGTACACAGGTTTTAAGAGTAATTTATTAGTCAGCTCCGGGGTCTTCTTCCGACTTCGGGGGGTCTCCTTCCGACTTTTCCCGGTGTTCGGCCTCTTCTCCCGGGCCCCGCCGCTATCTTCTTCCAGCTCTATTGCCAGCGAGGGGCCCGGTCTGCTGCCGCTGTCTTGTCGCTGCTGTCTCGCCGCTTCTTCTCTTCTTCCCTCGAATGCTGTGTGCGAGCTGCGGAGCCATTTATATAGGCGGTGACCCCGCCCCTTACGATGTCATGGTCCCAGCATGCGCAGGGACTCTGGCGTCATAAGGGGGCGTGGCCCCAGAGTCCCTGCGCATGCTGGGACCATGATGTCGTAAGGGGGCGGGGTCACCGCCTATATAAATGGCTCCGCAGCTCGCACACAGCATTCGAGCCAGGGAGAGCGTCGTGTCAACATCGGGGAAGAAGAGAAGAAGCGGCGAGATAGCGGCGAGACAGCGGCGGCGAGACAGCAGCGGCGAGACAGTGGCGACAAGACAGCGGCAGCAGACCGGGCCCCTCGCTGGCAATAGAGCTGGAAGAAGATAGCGGCGGGGCCCGGGAGAATAGGCCGAACACCGGGAGAAGAGGCCGAACACCGGGAGAAGTCGGAAGGAGACCCCCCGAAGTCGGAAGAAGACCCCGGAGCTGACTAATACATTACTCTTAAAACCTGTGTACTGTGTTTTTTTTTATATTGACACTTTTCCATAGGTGTATGGGTAGGGGTACCATGTACCCCATACTCATTCACACAGGGTGGGGGGCCGGGATCTGGGGGCCCCCTTATTAAAGGGGGCTCCCGGATTCCGATAAGCCCCCCGCCCGCAGACCCCGACAACCAACGGCCAGGGTTGTCGGGAAGAGGCCCTTGTCCTCATCAACACGGGGACAAGGTGCTTTGGGGTGGGGGGGCGCCCCCCTCCCCCAAGGCACCCACCCCCCCATGTTGAGGGCATGCGGCCTGGTACGGCTCAGGAGGGGGGGGCGCTCGCTCGTCCCCACCCCTTTCCTGGCCGGCCGGGCTGCGTGCTCGGATAAGGGTCTGGTATGGATTGGGGGGGACCCCCACGCCAATTTTTCGGCGTAGGGGGGGTTCCCCTTACAATCCATACCAGACCTAGGGGCCTGGTATGCTCCTGGGGGGGAACCCACGCCGGTTTTTTCATTTAAAATTTGGCACGGTGTTCCCGCCTCAGGATTCATACCAGACAGCTGTCAGCGCTGCCTGTCACTCATCGCGGGAGGAAAACAAAGTTTTCCTTTCCCGATGAGTAAGCCAGCGCGACATGCACAGTACCCTGTCGCCGAGAACCAGCGCGATGGTATCGCGCTGGAAACACAATCTCGCGGTCAGGTACTGTAGATTCCCAGACAAACTTGTGGGACCTTCTCCCGTTGTGTTAATTCAAGTAAAAGGCATCTATACAAAAGCCCTTCTGGACATGGGGACACAAGTTACCCTGCTATATAGAGACTTTTATGACCGGCACCTCAAACACTTACCCCTGCAGAAATTGGAGAAACTGGAGATATGGGGTATTGGAACCCAAAATTTCCCATATGATGGATACTTACCGGTCAAGTTGATTTTTGACCCCTCTGTGACCGAACAAACAGAAACGTTTGATACCTTAGATGTATGCCCTTGCCCATCAGGAGCCAACAAGAGTTCTCTGATAATATGAATGAACACTAACCTTGTCAGAAGGCTGCTCACTCCTCTTGTATTGAAGTCTGACACCCCAACCAAAGGCATACCCCTATGCTGAGACAAGTGTATCAGCAGCTAGTCAAAGAACAGAGCCCCAGCTGAAGGAGTGGGAAAGATTTGGCAGTTGGACAGAAGTGAGAACATACTACAAACTGGAGAGGTGGTGTGTCTACAAGCTTCAATCAAGCTCAATTGTTGCCCTTGAAGCTGACCGCCAGGTAGAGGACAGGAGAGTGGAGGTAATCCCAGAAGTCATATAAATTAGGGCTCTGCAATGGAGTCGTGGGAAGATCCCTGTCAGCATCTGGAAAGTTACGGCCTCGCCATTGAAACTGCGAGCCCGAATACTGTTAGGACAAGTAAATCCAGACAGCCCAGTCTCACTATCTGATTTGGGGAAGGGAGAGAAGGAAGAAGTCTCCATAGAACAGTTTTACCCATAAAACACCACACTATCACCTGAGTGGAAAGAAAAGGTCAAAGCCCAGCTCCTGAGATGGCAGAATATGTTCTCAAAAGATGAGTTTGATGTGGGGTGTGCGAAAAGTGCCCAGCACAGGATTCGCCTTCAGGAAGACAGGCCATTCAGGGAAAGAGTCAGATGGATCCCTTTGGGGGACCTAGAAGATTTATGTGAGCAGCTGGCAGAATTGAAGAGATCAGGCATCATCAGGGAGTCTAGGAGCCCTTATGCCTCCCCCATAGTTGTGGCGGGGAAGAAAAATGGCGGGGAAGAAAAATGGGTCCCTGATGCTGTGCATCAATTATCGGGCACTCAACAGGAGGACCATCCCTGATCAGTACACCACTCCAAGGATAGAAGATGCCCTACAGAGCCTATCAGGGGCAAAGTGGTTCAGCGTGTTAGACCTGAAGAGTGGGTACTATCATATCCCCATACACCCTGAGGACAGGGAAAAAACAGCTTTTATCACCCCAGTAGGGTTCTTCATAGGATGCCTCAAGGTCTGTCTGGTGCCCTAGCATTGTTCCAGAGACTGATGGAGAAGACAGTAGGGGATATGAACCTAATCAAAGTGTTGGTGTATCTGGACGATATCATCGTCTTTGGCAAAACTCTCGAAGAACATGAAGAGCATCTGGAGAAGGTTCTGAGGAGACTCCATGATGAGGGATTGAAGCCGTCCCTGGAAAAATATCAGTTTTACCAGCCTTTAGTTAATTACCTCGGCCATGTTGTCTTCACTGAAGGAATAGCTACTGACCCCCAGAAGCTGGAAGCTGTCACCTCTTGACCAACGCCTACCAATGTAACTGAGCTTAGGTCATTCTTGGGATTTTGCTCATACTACAGGTGATTCGTTGAGGGATTTGCTAGAATAGCCCATCCCCTTAATGAGTTACTGAAGAACGAGGATGAGAATGATGACCCAGACCTAATGAAGCTGGTCAAACAACATGTAGGGCCGGGGGTGTGGCCGGATGTGAAGGAAGCAGGACGTGTTCCCGGTGAGCTCCGCATCTCTCCTGCAATATCATCCGTTTACCTGGAGTAAATATCCCAGATATTTGGTACATCAGTACCTGAGGACCGCATTCCAGTCATGACAAAAGGTGCTGCACAGGTTGGGAAGCAGGCTCCGGAGTGTCAACGCAGGACCCGTGCTGAACGAGGCTCTGCCACGAGTCCTGCCGCCGCCATCTTGCATCCTCCTTGAAGTACTACACAGGAGAACTTTCAAACACAGAGGATGGCGTCTCCAGCCCCTGCGGCTAATATATTGGATCCTGATCAGTCCCTGTCGGTCGATCTGGTTCCAGTGACAGCACAAGATGCAATAACCAGACCTATCCTGGAAGCTATAGCAGCAAGCAAGTCATGGTGAGCATAGACCATCTTGCTACAGAGTGAACTTTGATTAGACATGGCTTGGACAAGATAAGGGGCAGACTTACTGTGGCTGAAGATAGAATTTCTGAAGTTGAGGATTTATCACACTCTCAGGGAAATCACTTAACAGAATTGCATGCAATGGTGAAGTCGCTGCAAAGCAGAGCAGACGACGCAGAAGACCGACAGAGGAGGAATAATGTATGGGTGGTTGGCCTGCCAGAGGGGGCTGAGGGTTCTCAAACTACTTCATTCGCAGAACGGTTTTTCAAGCAATTGCTTGATCTCGGAGTGCTCCCCCCAACTTATGTGGTAGAACGTGCCCATGGGGTGCCCACAGGCAGGCGCCCACCAGGAGATTACCCCAGAACTTTTCTGGTATGGTTTCTGAACTATAGAGATCGCGACAGAATTCTGGCTGCTTCAAGAAAACATCCTGAAGTAAAGTTGGAGAATGCCAAGTTGTTGCTGTTTCCCGACTTTTCTGCGGAGAGGAAAAGGTGCTCTTTTAATGATGTGAGGAAGAGGTTGAGAGAGAAAAATATACAATACAGTATGCTTTACCCCAGCAAGCTGAGGATTCAACATAATGGTGCAGTCAAATTCTTTGATATGAGTGAAGCCTGTGATTGGATGGATCGAAACCTGTGAGGACTGCTGCAGTATGGCTCAGTATTCAATGTGTAAGAATGTGTAAGAAAAACTGTGGTGAACCCGCGCAAAGGAACTGGTGAAAAGTTTTTTAGCTTGAACTGCTGCCCCCACAGATGCAAACGCCACTGGAATGGCAGATGCTGGATGAAGGAAGATTTAAATGTGGGTGTGGCGCCGTTCAAAAGGAAATTTGGAATGTATATGCCTGTGGTATATGCGAGGCTCAATAGTGCAATAATATGCTTAATCGTGGGTGATAATCGTGGGTGAAAAAGAAATCTTCCTCAGAAAAAATGCAAATGTACTCAAACATAAAGCAAAGTAAAAATTAGAATCCCAAATAAAAGTAAATGAGGTAAAATGTGCTGCCAGACTGTCCCAATATTGCTACCTTGTGTAAATGTGTGTAGCACTACAATACAGGTTTAGCATGGCAAATGCAAGTAATTATAATCAAACCCAACAAAAACAGGGGATGGAGAGGGAGAGGGGGGGGGGAGGGAGAGTGAGGAGGTGGAGGGACAAGGGAAGTGTGGATGGTCCAAATGTGCACAGTGCCAATGGTTTAATAAACAGTAATATAGTTATTAAGTCCAGATAAAGTGCATTAGTGACAAGAAAGTGCTAATGGCTTGATTGTTTCAAAGTGCAGATGTGTTCAAAAGCAATCTTCCAATCCTTTTTCTTGGTGACAGTGTTTAAAATCCCATGCTCTTAATGTGCACACACTCACCAGCTTCCTTAACCCCTGCGGGGGTATTAGGCAGTCACAGTCTGTGCTACTGTGCAGCAATAACCGGCAATCTCAGGATCGGATTGATGTTTACCATAAAAGAGAAGAGATATCCATAGCATAATAGCGTATAAAAGGTTTTATTGTAAAAAGTGACAGAGCGGTACTCACAACAAATTAGTAGCTCATGTAAGGCAAGAAAAAATCTCAGTAGAACTGTCAGAGTAATCTTAGCTTTCCTGGGAGATACTGCAACATAGGATTAGGCCACGCCCTACGTGTTTCGTCATTGGACGTCTACGGGAGCGTGACCTTTGCTGTACCTCCCCCGTTTTATAGTATGTGGTGATCGTTCTGCGCTTGCGCCTGAAAGGCATTGGCGGACATTTTTCCTATGTTTGTTGCGGTCCGAAGTCCAGCGGCCATTTTGCCTATGATTATTGCCGACAGAAGACCGTGTATGGCCCTCTTGATTACGGCTTACCACATTAGCGGACTGAAGTCCGGTGGCCATTTTGCCTGTGGTTATTGCCGACTGAAGACCGTTATGGGCCTCGTGAATGCGGCTTACCACGTTAGCCCATACGTGGTGACACTTCAGAGCTAATTCTTGATATTCGGATTGGTGTCAGCATTACTGCGGTAGTTTTTCGAATACAGTGGTACTTGTAATTAAACTGGGAAAATGAAAGCCATTGCAATCCCGCACACTATAACCAGGTACTTACGACTTTTGACGGTAGTACACAACAATACATATAGCCATATAGAAAAATTGAAATATAAAATACAAAATTAAAAAAATACAAATATATGTAATTTTATAAAAAACTAAAATATGCATCATGTATTTTTAAATAAAAATAAAATTAAAAGAATTCTTAAAAATGAGTACATGTATGCACGTATAACTACAAAAAAACATGCACTCACACTTACACACATGTGGGGGTGGAAAAAGGAACCATTTCTAAATTAATGCAACATCTGGCATTCCCTACATATTTGGATGCTACACCTCTAACTATGAATGTCGGTTTTAAGGAAGAGAGTGTGTATTTGGTTAATAGTTTGTTCTACAGATGGCCGTTGGGGACTAAGTAATCCAGAGTTGAATTATTAGACGTGCAATAATTATAGGGTGTCTTGGTGCATAGAGAAAAAAAAAAGGGGGGTGTGGGGGGTTCCTAGAAAAGTGGTGAGGCATATGGAAAATATATATAAAAAATTTATAAAAGAGGGTATCCTGGTCCTCCCCAAAGGGGGGGGGGGGGGTTTAGGAGGGGATGGTGCACCCATATAGGAGTGTAGTTCTAGCATTTCCCTCCAGGCTACTAACTAGAAATTGTGAAGGGCAGGACTGTGGGGAATTGCGGGCATGGAAATTTCTTATTGTCTTTTGTGGTTGGATCAATGGTTTAAAAAGGTGGGTGTTATTTATTCCATAGAAGGAATAGGGTGAGTGAAAGGATCGAAATGTTGGACTGAGACCTAAAGGCGTCTGAGGAGTCATGTGGTGCATATATACATTGTGTTAAAAAGCAGGGTTTAGACATTTGCAACCATGCAGGTATTTGGTACACATATACGCCATGTTAAGACAGAATTGGGTGTTTACAACATTGTGGGTCCCCCCATGTTGGTAGTTCAAATATTAGTATATCTGTACTATTAAAAGTTGATAAGGAAGCAGTTCAGGTCAACATCTATATTCATTCCCATTGGTTGGAGAGTGTCCAACTGGAAGATCCATCTGGTTTCGTTTTGCGAAATCTTGATTTTTTTATTGTCACCTCTCCAGTGCCCTTTAATTTTGTCAATGGCGTAGAAGACCATGCACGTTGGATCTTTGTTGTGGTAATCCCTAAAGTGTCTAGAGACACTATGTTTATTGAATCCTTTCTTTATATTTGTAATATGTTCTCTAATTCTTACATGCAACTGCCTGGTGGTTCTTCCTACGTACTGCTTGCGGCAGGGACACTCTAGTATGTAAGTGACATGGGTATTATTACAGGTTATTAGTTCCCTGATGTTAAATTCGTTTCCATTTGATGTTGACCTGAAACTAGTTATCTTCTTGTTTGTCTTTCTGCTGACCCTACATGGCAAACATTTCCCACATTTATAAAAACACTTTAGCCTATTGCCTATTTTAATCTGTTTTGGAGGTTCAAGTGCATTATGTACTAGTTTGTTCCTCAGAGTAGGAGCCCTCCTATAAATAAAGATGGGTTTCTTTGGTAATATTATGTTTAGGGCTTTGTCTGATTGTAAGATGGGCCAATGTCTCCTTATTATAGTTTCCAGATCCTTATATTGTCTATTGTATCCTGTTAGGAAAGCAAGGCCCAAGTTCTTATCTTTTTCTTTTTTATGATGATTCAATGTTCCTTTAATTAGCATTTTTCTATCCATGTTCTTCACCTTTTCTTTTAATGGTATAAGATCCTTTCTTTTATATCCCTTTTCCACAAATCGATTTATTAAGATGTCCGCCTGTTCCTAAAACTAATTTTCCTTACTGCAATTTCTGCGTATACGCATAAGTTGTCCCTTAGGGATGTTACTTATCCATTGTGGATGGTGGCAACTATTGGTTGGAATGTACCCATTCCTATCAGTGGTCTTGAAGAACGTTCTGGTATTGAGGTATCCATTGTTTTTGTATATCTGTAAATCTAGATAATCTATGTTGTGTTTACTCCAATTGCCAGAGAAGGTGGGTCCGTAGATATTATGATTTATTTTGTCAAAGAAAATTTGCAGCTCCTCTTCAGTGCCGCCCCACACTATAGCAATGTCATCTATATATCGTCAATATAGTTTCAGGCTCTTCCTGCTGATACTATAGATTTGTTCTTCTTCCCATTTATTGAGGAGCAGATTGGCCACACTGGGGGCATACTTTTCCCCCATGGCTACTCCTTTGACCTGCGTGTAGAAATCTCCTTTGTGCCAGAAATAGTTGTGGCCCATTGCCAATTCTAGACCTTCTAGTAGGTATTTAATTTGTTCTTCTCTCAAGTCAGTTTGTAGGTGTAATGCCCATTCTACACCCCTTAGGCCATCCTTTTGTATGATATTCGTATATAAAGAATTTATATCAATAGTTACAAGGATGTCTTCTTCATTTACTTTGAAGTTACTCAGGTCCCCAATCAGTTGCCTGCTGTCCTTCAAGTAGGATTTCCCTTTGGCCACCAATGGTTGTAAGTATCCATCTAGATATGCTCCTAATCTAGAAAACATTCCATCAATACCACTTATTATGGGTCTTCCAGGGTTTTTTTTTTATTTTTGTGAATTTTGGGGATGTAATAGATGACTGGAGTTTTGGGGATTAGATATTTAGCTTCTTTTTTGCACTTTATCTGGACTTAATAACTATATTACTGTTTATTAAACCATTGGCACCTGTGCACATTTGGACCATCCACACTTCCCTTGTCCTTCCACCTCCTCACTCTCCCTTTCCCCTTTTCCCCCCCTCCCCTCCCCTGTTTTTGTTGGGTTTGATTATAATTACTTGCATTTGCCATGCTAAACCTGTATTGTAGTGCTACACACATTTACACAAGGTAGCAATATTGGGACAGTCTGGCAGCACATTTTACCTCATTTACTTTTATTTGGGATTCTAATTTTTACTTTGCATTATGTTTGAGTACATTTGCATTTTTTCTGAGAAAGATTTATTTTTCACCTACGATTAAGAATGTTATTGCACTATTGAGCCTCGCATATACCACTGGCATATACATTCCAAATTTCCTTTTGAACGGCGCCACACCCACATTTAAATCTTCCTTCAGTATTCAATGTACATGTATACACTTGAATGGGAATTGAAGGACAACTCCTGACTTAAGAACTTCTTATTCCTAGTTTTATTTTTTATTTTTTCTTTCTCCTTGGGTGTTTTTCTTTTTTTGCTCATATTTGAGTTGGTGCTGTCTAACTTTTGAGTTAATCCGACTGGTACAGAATACTGGTGTCTTTGCCTTCAACATTGAGACATTGATTATGGGAAGGGTATCCACAGGAATACCACTAGAGGGCCATGCATCAGTGTGGTTTACAAAATATCGATGCTCATGAGTGTGCATTCATATGTGCTTCAACTTTATTGGGTCTTAAGTGTCTATGGTTTATCTTTTCTTTTTTCTTTTTATGTGTTGATGCTCATCAGCTTCATGCTCCTTTTAATGCTTCAAGATGCAGAGTTTTACGGAAGACACAGGAAGGTAATACAAACTCTGCTGGACACTCACAAAGAAGGTTGACTTTCTAAATCTAATTTACTCTTCCCTGTTTTTTTAGTTGGGAAGTTTATTCGGTTTGGGACTGAAAGCTACATACCGGATTTTGTTTTTGTTTTTTCTGGTATAATGGCAGGGGGGTTTTGGTATTGGTTAAGTTTCTATACCAGGGATCATATTTGCTCAGTTCTCTGCTCTCAGTTAGTAATAAGGGGGCTCCTAGCTTCACAGTTCACATATACGGGATACTAGAGGGGATTGATATGCCTATATAGGGCAATTGTGTTGATGAAAGACTATGGCTAATCCTATTAAACTGGTTTCATGGAACGTCCAAGGCCTGAATAGTAAGTTTAAGAGGGCATCGGTGTTCCAGTATCTCAAACAGGTTAGGCCACATGTTGTTCTCTTACAGGAGACACACCTGGATGGAAGTAGGATACTTGCCTTGCGTAGGCCATGGATTCAGCGGGCTTTTCACGCCACCTACTCCACGTACACGAGGCTTTGTCCATACTTATAAGTAAATCTGTTCCATGCACAGTTCATCAAGTGATATCAGATCCGGGGGAAGATATGTGGCCTTAATATTAGATATTTGCTCCAGTAAAGTGTTATTGGTGAAAATAAAACCAGCACATCAAAACTAACTAAAGGTGATAGCCCATCAGACATTGATACAACAATAAATAAATGAATAAAAGATTTTGATAAAGTAATGGTGAAAACAAGCCTCACATAGAAAACTAAAGCAAATATCTCAAAAACGTGGAAAACCTATAAAAACCACTAAAAATGTGCAAATTTAAAAAATACAATAAAGAATATGTGTAATTAAAAGTGTCAAACACAAGAGGGAAAAAATGAATCCCAAAAAAATGTGCATATACAGTCCCGGTAGCAAATAGTGCAAAGAATTCCAAACTGAGCAATCCGTATACAATGTGAATAGAAATCCAATGGAAATGTGGTAAAGGTAAGTCCAGCATCCAGAGTGGTTCACACCACTCTGTGAGATATGAGGCTCCTTACCAGCTAGAGATGACCACCATAACAGTAGTCTCACCAGGCATTTGGGAAATATCAGGTCTCCCACAAACCTATGCCCACATCCACAGCTGAGATCGTGGTACTCAGAAAACAAAAATAAAAATTGCTTCCATAGTGTAATAATTCAGAACAAGTTATTTATTAAGCAGTTTAAGGTTGCACTTACAAAAATATCCATCCATTAAAATCATTTGTCAAGGTAAGGATCGCAGCGTCTCCACAAACTTCCTCCCGCTTACTGTGTGTATCCCATCAGTTAACGGATGGATATTTTTGTAAGTGCAACCTTAAACTGCTTAATAAATAAAGACCACAATTAAGGCATGGGGGGAAGCGGTAGGAATGGCTTGTCCTAGTTACCAAGGTCTCTCCCCATCCACCCCCCTGTGGATGAACCCTAGATTGTCACATTTCTCTTCATTTCATGATTCTATGGGTTGGGCAACTAGGGGTATCAAAACTATTAAGGACATTAATATGGAAGGGGAATTGCTGACGTTTGACCAGCTTAAAGCCAGGCATGACTTACCTAACACTTACGATTTCAGGTATATCCAACTACGACATGCGTTTCACTCGCAATTTAAAAATATGACAGTAGAATCATTTCCCTCAGTCCTGGAAAACCTGTTAACCACAGAAGACTTACCCAAGACGCTTTCAGCTTCTTATAAGGAGTTGTTTAAGATAACACCGAAGGCAGTAAATAAATGTAGAGAGTATTGGGAAGCTGAGGTACCAGATATTCAAGTCGAGGACTGGGATGTGGACGCACCCATTTCAACATTTAATATCAGCTAGAGATAAACTATTTCATTTTAAATTCTTGCACAGGATATATTATACACCAGCTAGGCTGGCTTCTATCTACCCAACGGTGCAAGCAGAATGTTGGAGATGCTCCTTCGCTCCAGCGGCGGCTGAACATATATTTTGGAGCTGCCCTCAGAACAAGCAGTACTGGTCTGGGGTCACCTCCTGTATCTCGGAGGTTTTGATGACTCCGATCCTAATGACGGTAAAGGTGTGTCTCTTGGTTGAGGAGGTGGTCCCTTCACGAGCTCATAGAACTCTCCTCACCATACTCTTGTTCTATGGTAGAAAGACAATTCTGTTGCAGTGGCGTAGACCGGGAGCTCCTGATCTGTGCTTCTGGAAGAGACTGGTTAATGCTATGATGTCCTATTACAAGGCAACATATCTATCCAGAGGTTGCGGAAAGAAATTTGATAGAGTTTGGCAGTCTCGGTACAACTCTGAGCTAACGGTTGGATAAAATCAATTCATGGGGGTAAGATGATGTGAAACCCTTTGTGTAGGCCCAGGTTCTTTTGCTCTAAATTCTGGTCATGGACTGTGGAGGGCATGGTAGATACAATCTGCTTGTTTCATGGTGAACAGAGGGAGAGAGAACTGAGCAAATGGGGGTTGGTTAAGGGAGGGAGGGGGGGATTTCTTTGTAATTACTATAGGTGGTCAGGATACTGTTGTTAGTTAGACAGGATACATCTTGGCCATGTTGGCCTATTCTAGCTCAGAATACTGAGTTAGGTATATTTTTATCTTGTTGTTTGTGTTATAAAACAAAAAAAAAAATAATAAAAAGAAATGTAAAAAAAAAAAAACAACATGTAGGGCCCAGGGGGCCTCGGGAGTCAATCCAAGAACAGTGGACTGACCCGTGTGAGCAAGCCTTTTGGCAGCTGAAGTGGAGTCTAACAACTGCTCCTGTTCTGGCCTATGCCAATCCAGCCAAGCCATATGAGCTGCATGTTGATGCCAGTCGAGATTGGGCTGGGTGGGGTACTGTATCAGGAGCACGATGGATACCTGCAGCCTGTGGCCTTAAGTGAGCCAAAGTCTTGCACCTGCTGAGAAAAACTACCCTACACACAAGGTGGAATTCTTGGCTCTGAAGTGGACAGTAGTGGACTAGTTGAAAGACTACTTGGATGCCACCGGGCACAGGTGGTTGGCCGCCCTATCAGGGTTCTGCTTCAACCTAAAATACCACCCAGGAATTGAAAACAGAGATGCTGATGCCCTGTCGAGGAGACTCTATGACTTGGGGATTTTCTCTGAAGAGTGGACTCAACTGACTCCAGAAGGGATACAAGCCTTGTGTCAGGGAGCAGAAAATCAGGCCAGAGGAACAACTGGGGCAGAAGCCATCAGAGTCACAGTGGCAGGTATCCCCAAATACTATTGTGATTTGTCCCAGGTAAGGGATAACGACTTACCTAAGCTTTCAGATAGGGACTTAAGAAAGGACCAGATAGCAGATCCCCTCTGTAGTTTAACACTGAAGGCCCTGGAGGGCCAACGCCCAAATTTACTGCTAACAGTCTCTCCAACAGGAGCATGACTAGTACACAAGGAATGGGATTGACTGCAGTCACGCAATGGGGTGGTCTACCGAAGGGGCCCCTCAGATGATCCTGAAGATAAGTGGCAGCTATTCTTGCTGAGAATGCATAGAGAGACCGTTCTAACTGCCTTGCATGACAATCACAGCCACTTAGGGCCTGACAGGGCATTCAAACTGGTGCAAGACTGGTTCTATTCGCCCTGTATGCGGGCTAAAGTTGAGGGATATTGTCACTAAAGCATACGGTGTATACAGAGGAAGACTTTACCCCACAGAGCTGCCCCAATGGGCCATCTTCAAAGTCAAATTGGTGTGTATTGATTTTCTGTGCTTGGAGCCTGATTCAAGTTGACAGGGAAATGTTCTAGTGGTGACCGACCACTTCACCTGTTATGCCCAGGCATTCCCAACTAAGGACCAGCATATCCATTCTGGTAGAGAAGTTCTTTTTTCACTACGGCCTACCTCAGCATATTTACTCTGACCAGAGGAGAGACTTTGAGAGTAAAATCATTAAAAGACTGTAATACCCGTTAGATGTTCATAAGTCAAGAACCACCCCCTACCACCCTCAAGGCTTTAATTGCACCCTCCTGGGTATGCTTAGGAAAAGAAACAGCATTGGAGCAGGCTCATTGCAGCTATTGTACACGTCTATAATAGCACTGAAAACGATGCTACGGGCTATTCACCATATAGGCTGATGTTTGGTAGGGAAGCTCGACTGCCGGTGGACTTAGCATTTGGCCCCTCTTTAGATCATACCTCGATGGTGTCACACAGAGGATATGTGGACCGCCTGAGGAAGAGTCTGAAGATAGCATATAAGAAAGCCCAGGCTACCTCAGAGACCCGGGGCCAGCGAAACAAGCAAAACTTTGACCTAAAGGTGAAAGTACATGATTTGCAGCCTGGTGACAGAGTGTTACTGAGAAACTTGGGCATCCCTGGGAAACACAAACTGGCTAATCAGTGGAAGTCGCAGACCTACATCATCTGCAAGCAGGTGCCAGGACTGCCAGTATACCAGATTCACCCAGAAGGAAGCACAGGCCCACTAAAGACTTGCCACCGGAATCATCTGCTACCTTTATCAGAAGCAGTTCGTATACCTCATCAACCAAATCAACAGCCTACTTAAACCATCTCTCAGGAATCACCTCCAGTAACCAGGTCCCAATCCTTGCAACCAAACATGGATGCAGAAGACAGTGAGGATGAAGAAATGGGCATGGATTGGCTGTGGCAGTCTATGCTGGCAAAGACTGCCACTCCCCTTTCTCCCAGAGAAGCAGATGTGGGAACCCTCAGGCCTGAGGTTCCAGAGTTCATCCCACAGAGACAACCCTTGGCAAGCCAAGGAGACTTTCCGAGTTCCCCAACTGTAGAGGACATAGAAGCTCCTCAACCTTCTGCAGCATCAGAGGAAGAGGCTACTATAAACGAAACGCCTGAGCCCAAAGAGCAGAGAGGAAAGCAAACAAGTCGACCACCATGAAGGCTGACATACGATATTTTCGGCAAAGGTTCTGAAAAAGTGATCCTCACATCTCAGAGAACGTACAGCCTGCTGACCCTTCCCACTACAGATTTAGTGGAGGGTGACTACAACTCACCCCCTGGCACATCTAGGTGAGCCATCCCAATATCGGTGGCTAGTGGGCAGAACAACCTTCCCTCTTATGACAAATGGTAGGAGGTTCCTCTGTCAGATTCATACGTGCATGCAAATTGTTTGTTTTTTTACATGTACTAACCTGTTTTTGCCTCCCATTGTATTTTGAAAACATGTAACAGGTTGTGGACATTATTGTTGATAGACTCTGTCCTTCCTTTGGGGACCAAAGGTTCTTTGGTGGGGGGAGTATGTAGCAGGCATGTTGTAATGCAATTTCTCCCTTTGGCCACAAGATGGAGACAGAGAGATGCTGACTGGTCCTTCCAGAAAACTGAGAGAGAGAGAACACTGGGAAAAAGGGGAGTTTCAGGAAATGCTGAGGGAACAGAAGAGGGAAGTACTGAGGTAAAAGAGAGAGAGTGCTGACAGGGGACAGAGGAGAGGAGATTGCTTAAAAGAGAGGGAGATACCAAGGCTCAAAAAGTCCTTTGCTGGGACACAGTGACACTTAAAGTGGTTGAAAACCCTAGAAAAAAAACCAGAAAACCCAGCAAGACAAAGGCATAATGAGCTAGTATGCATAGCATACTAGTTTAATATGAATTATTTACATGAGATCGAAGTCACTGCAGCCGTTCTCGTACCCCGCTCCGGCGGGCGACTTCGCTCCCCAAGTTATTTCCAGGTATCATGGGCTCCGGCGCTGTGATTGGCCGGAGCTGCGATGACGTCACCCCCATGTATGTGCGCTGGAGCCGCTTGTAATGGCACAATCTAACTGAAGCAACGGCACATACAGCCATTGCTTCCGTGTGCATGTGCCTATGACGTCGGCACTTGCAAATACAGGGGATATCTCCTAAGCCGTTCAGGTTTATGAGATATCCAGTGTAGCTACAGGTAAGCCTAATTATAGGCTTACCTGTAGCAAAAAGTGGTTGTAAAGGGTTTACAACCACTTTAACAGTGAGGAGAGGAGGAGTGTGTGAGGGGAAGGAACTGAGGTGCCAGAGTGAGGAGAGAGACACACGCTGACACCAAGGACTGTGTGCCCCAACAGAGGAGACTGAGAGAAAGAGACTCTGGCAGCATCAGAGGGGGAGAAAGCCAAGCTTTTCGAGAGACTGCCAGGAGAGTGTTGTCTGGAGACGGAGGAGTGAGGACGCCTGAGGGGAGCCAGGAGCAGAGACAGCCTCATGGTCCACTAGAAATTAGTCCAGGGACTCTACTCAGCAGCCCAGCACCACTCAGCTCAGCAGAGACGACCCACACCTTTCAGGGATCAAGATACCCATCCAGGTATCGGGTCAGCCGATGCCTGTTCACCTTGCGAGTTTCGCTACCAATCATCTCGATTGGCCATCAGCAAGAGATCCCGTGCCTTACAACATCGCTAGGAGCATCAGGAGCCTGAACCAGCACCTGGGACTATTGTTGTGTCATCGCACAGAGGACTGGTGAGCAGGTGTAAACCCAACATCCTTCTTGACACCATACTGACACTGCATGCAGACACCAATTTCCCTTTTTAGTGTCACAGGATGCTCGTTTGGAGTTGCCATCTCTAGTAGTTTGCCCTTTTAAACCTCTACCTAACGGAACATTCTAGAGGATTACTGCTCTATGCAAGCTTGTTTAAACCACTTAAAACAAGGGCCCCACCGTTTGCTAACAGAATACATTAATATTCTTCACCTCAGGACCTGCAACATTACAGAACTGTGCTTACTGTACTTGTTTAACCCTTTTCTTTTCATTGTGTGTTTGCCTCTCAAAGGTGTTTGCGGCCCAGAAGGACCTGTGTTAAGGGAATATAGATTACTGCCCTTTCTATACCTGCATTTGCTAAATATTCAAGGTTATCTTTTCTAATGTTTTAGTTATTTGTAGCAAGGTTTAACAGTGTTGTGAGATTCCATATGCTTTAAACTGTGCTGATACATTCAACTTGTTTATCACTACCAGGTGTGTGTCTATTTTTGGTGATAACCCACAGCCAGGATAACGGTATTTACCACATGTGTCCTTAGATGTGTTTGCAGTAATTTTATTTAACCAGGTGTGTCAGAGGGGCTGAGGTCATTCTTGGAGTTGAGGCGGACATCAGAGAATCCAAATTCACCAAGTGGCTCCTTCAGGGGTGGCGCTACATATATATATATATTGTAACATGGGGGACCATTAGCTCTCGTTGTAGATGCGTTTGCCAGTGATTCAAGCCAGTCAGGAACTATATTTTAGGGCATGGTAGCCCATTTTGATTGAAAAGACAAATAAAAGTCCATAACATAAAGGTTTCCCATGCAGGGGTTCTTCTCCAGCAAATACACACAACGGAAAATGCTAACCCACCTGGCTCTCTTTAGCAGCACCTCTGCTCTTTTTCCTGGTCGCACAGACCACAGGATTCTTCAATGTGGACAGCTTTACTTTAGTGCCCACAGCTCCGCTCTGGCCTTGGTCCTCAGGCGGTTTCACTGCCTCTTGCAGTCACACATGTTCTGGCTGCCTCCTGCAGCCCTTCTGATTCCTGGAGACCCCCTGTCTCTCTTGGGGTGGAGCAGTCTCCAACTGTCAGCCATAAGGTCCTCCCATACCTTCATTATAAGGGCTGTGCTCACCTGAGCACACGCCCTGCTGGTCATCTACAAAATCTGGACGCAGGGTTGGAGATCCCATCCCACCCAAGACACTATGGAATCTGCAAAGTACATAGCCCCATGCCGGAATACCAAAACCTGGAGAAAGCTGCAAAAGCAGTTTTCTCCAGTCCACATCTATGCTCTGCAGTCTTGTACCAAGCAAATGTGCACACCCTGTGTCCCCCAAACTACTTATTTTGCAGTGACAGCATCTCCTACTGTCATGAAATGTATATTGTGACAGTAGGAGATGCTGTCACTGCAAAATGAGTAGTTTGGGGGACACAGGATGTGCACATTTGCTTGGTGCAAGACTGCAGAGCATAGTGACAGTGTAGTGACGGTTGAACACCGTCTATTTGATTGCGTTACTGCTAGTTTAACGCCGTTTACTTCTGTGTGCAATACTGCCAGTTTAATGCTATTTACTTCTGTGCGCATTACTGCCAGTTTAACGCCATATAGTTTTGTGTGCATTACTGCTTGTTTAATGCAATATAGTTTTGTGTGTTACTGCAAGTTTAACGCCATTTACTTCTGTGTGGGTTACTGCCAGTTTAACACCATTTACTTCTGTGTGCGTTACTGCCAGTTTAATGCCATTTACTTCTGTGTGTGTTACTGCCAGTTTAACGCCATTTACTTCTGTGTGCGTTATTGCCAGTTTAATGCTTTTTACTTCTGTGTGCATTACTGCCAGTTTAACGCCATATAGTTTTGTGTGCATTACTACCAGTTTAATGCAATATAGTTTTGTGCGTTACTGCCAGTTTAACGCCATTTACATCTGTTTGTGTTACTGCCAGTTTAACGCCATTTACTTCTGTGTGCATTACTGTCAGTTTAACACCATATAGTTCTGTGTGTGTTACTGCCAGTTTAATGCCATATAGTTTTGTGTGAGTTACTGACAGTTTAACGCCATATAGTTCTGTGTGCATTACTGCCAGTGTAACGGCATATAGTTTTGTGTGTTACTGCAAGTTTAACGCCATTTACTTCTTTGTGCGTTACTTCAAGTTTAATGCCATATAGTTCTGTGTGTCACTGTACATTTGGTGCATTATATTGCAGTATATTATAGTGTATCCATGGAGTGTGTCTGTGTACTCAAATTAAAGTACACCAAACACATCTTTAGATTAATTAAAGTGCATCTACGTACAGATTTCCACTTCTTCTTTACATTTGCTTATAAGCACCGCCCCCTACCTCCCAATAATGTCTGGGAGGACAACGAGGAGAGGCAGATGTTCCCTTAGCACTGTAAGAGGACCAGCAACAAATGTGTCCACGGGCAAAGGTGAACGTGGTGGTCAGTCCTCAGGTAGGGCACTATTTCCTTTTTTTAGTGAGTTTGCCCGTGCTATCCTGCCACAGCATGCAGAGGAGGTGGTGAACTGGCTTACGAAACCTTCCTCATCCTCCTCATCTGTCAGGCAAGCAGAGATAAGTGTGCAGTCCCCTGCAGTTGCCAGAGTGGATAAACACCCTGCTGGAGCGGACTCTGCATGGCATTATTGACAGGGCACTGGAGGCAGAGCAGCAGGAGGAAGAGGAGGACTTCCTTTCCTCTCAAGGTCCACTTTATCCAGACACCATAATTCCTATGTCACATAACACCCAGGAGGGGAGAGGAGGATAAGGAGGAGGATTCTGGCACTTTCATAGGCTTTGAAGAAGAGGAAGACATGCGTCAATCTGTAAGTGATGGCTTTCCAACTCTAGGACACTTGGGAGTAGTACGTGGCTGGGAGGAGAAAGTTTCAGATGCTGTCATCCTGAGTGACCCTGAGGAGTCTGCTTCTCAAGCCTCTGGAAATTTAAGGCGCATGGACAACCTCATGCTTCAAAGCCTGTGAAAGGACCCAAGAATACGTGGCATAAAGGAGAAGGATGATTACTGGTTTGCAATCCTCCATGACCATTGTTATAAGGGGAAGGTCTCAGAACTCATCCCGTCCCCACAGAGAGTACAGAAGATAAAATCTCTTGAGGACATGTTAAAAGAGGATTTTATTGAACGTTTTTCCTGATTCCAGTAGGTTACAGTGTCATGGAAAACATATTTTTGAGTCTTCTGTTGGTCAAGAGAGAAACGTTGGAGAAGGCGTCCTCCTAAGTTAGGCATTTTGGAATTTTTTTAGTCCTTGCCGCCCAGAGCTGTCAACTTCCACAAACAGAGATTGAGAGCTTTCCAGCTGACGATCCACTGACTTACTGGGTCATGAGAATAGACCACTGGCCAGAACTTGCCCAGTATGCTCTTGAGTTGCTGGGCTACCCTGCATCCAGTGTGCTTTCAGAACAGGCTTTCAGTGCTGCAGGAGGTCTCGTTACTGATCATAGAACACGTCTGTCCACAGACTCTGTGGACCATTTGACTTTTATAAAAATGAATCAGTCCTGGATTAGCAGCTATGAAGCCCCTGTTGCAGATGTCACTGATTAAGTCTTTTTGGGATGTGGAATCTCTGCAGGACTTATCTGGAAGAATGCTTTTGGTATAGGTTTCATGGGCACAATTAACACCCAATGACCAATTTTTCAGCACCTGTTTGACAGGTGCATATCATTGCAATTTTTTTTGCCTTCATCAAGAGCACCTCTATAGGGTTATGGTGGGAAGGCGCCCCCGACACCCAAAGAGTAATTTTTCTGCACCTGTTTGACAGGTGCATATCATTGCAATTTATTACAGCAAGACCATTTCTTGCTTTCATCAAGAGTACCTCTATAGGGTTTGTCACGGCACGTCCCACACTCCGCTTGAGTGCTTCCGTCAGTATACCACTTCCTTCCAGTCTGGACTCAGATATCAGATATTCCAACCGCTCATAAGCACAAAACAAGGCGACACTTGTTTCACTGCTAACATGGCCTATTTTTATTTAGAATCAAAATTACAAGACTTTATATGCCGTTGGAACCTCCTCTAACAATACAACTGTAACCTAATTAACATGAGCTAGTTTACTAAATCATTTACCCAGACTAGGTGACTATTCAATACACATTACCATATACATCAACACAGGGTTAATTAGAACAAACAACAATGTGTGGAATACCCTTAGAACCTGTGGTAAGCCAGACTAGACTCATTTACATTAAACACATTATAGCAGACAAGACAGGTAGTTGGAGTTGATGACACCAGCATCTCCTCACAGTATGTGTCCCAACAGTATGAATCAGTCTTATCAGCAGGGGAGCTGCTGGAGGAATCCCCCGTCCCTCTACAGGGACACACATCCCAAATGACCACAGCAAAGAGTCCACAACAGAATCAGACAACATACAATATATACATATATACACGATTGAGTCTGATTAGTACAGATCAGACTGGATTTCTAATTCACCTTGCAGAGTATTGTTCCCTTAAAATCCAGGGCCCATAATCTGTTGGCAAGAGGCTTGCGTTCAGTCCCCTCCACTAGCCTCTGTCCCGGGTGAGTCTGTCACATTTCTCCCCCATTAAAGGTTGACTAACAAGGTCCCAGACCTCCACCTGGTCTGGATATGCGTTAGTCAGGCAGAGTGAACTCACATAGTCTTCCCGCATGATCTCCTTTCTTGGCTGCAAGGAATAGTTGACCTCAGTAGGTGTGAGGCAGAGGTCATTTACTCTCTGTCTGGCTGCCAGTGCTTCAGCTGGGTGGTTTTTAACATTCTGTAGCTCGGTCTGCTGCTGGGCAGAGGGGCCGATCGCCCCAGCTTTCTGAAACTTTAGAGACACTGTAGGTGCTAGGCAGAGGCCAGCGGCGCTCTGCCCTGTTGCCTCCACTTCTGCTGGGGACTTCACAACCTCTGCTCCGGCTAACCATTGGGGCAGGAGGCTGGATTCCTCCACTCCCAAACTGTGTAGCTGCCATTGGGGAGGTGAGCCAGCTGCTTCCTTTTCCATTCCCTCATCTGGCTGCTGGGACGACATGTCTATGGTACTGTCTCCCAGGTGCACGGATCTTTGCTGGGGAGGAAAGGCCGCTTCCTCCACCCTGGCCAACTGTTGGGGAGGGACAACAAACACCTCCTCTCCCTTCTCCCCCTGTATCTGCTGCTGGGAAGTGATTGCCACCTTCTCACCCTGAGCCTCCGAAACTGCCACAGGTGTGGGGCAGAGGTCTTGGACCCTCTGTCCGGTTGCGAGCACTTCTGCTGGGGGTTTCCTAGGTGGTTCTTCCTCTACAGAAACGTCTATTAAATCCCCAGTCTCTGGAATTGCTAAAAGTGTGGGGCAGAGGTCTTGGACCCTCTGTTTAGTTACCAGATCTTTAGCTGGAGGCTCATAAGGTTGTTCTTCCTCAGCAGAAAATTTTATTAAATCCCCTACCTCTATAACTGGTGTCTGGGAATAGAGGTTCACCATCTCCTGTCCATGAAACCCAGAAGATGCTATCATTGCTGGGCAGAGGTTAGCAGAGCTCTGCCCTGTTGTCAGCACTTCAGGTTTGGGGACGGCAATCTCCGGATTTTCCACTGCCCATTCTCTGGCATACTGCTGAATGTGTTCTAGCAGTTTCCTGTATGCCCTTTCCAGATGCTGTTCCTTCCTTAGCAAATGGTCCAGATCAGGTTTGAGCTCTGAGACCCCTGCAAGACCGAGCATAGCCTCTCTATATTCTCGCTGGTCCTCAAGGTCAGGTTCCCCTTCATCGCCAAACAAAAAATGATCTGTAAGGCTCTCCCACAGCAATCCAGGGCCTCCAAACTCATATCCCTCCGGAGAGCATTCTGTTGTCTCCCCTAAATATCCCTGCTCTGCGTGCCATTGCAGAGCCCAATAATGATTGATGATCCGCAGCAGCCCCGGGAACTCTGATGCCAGGTCCATATCTCCGCTGGGGTGACTGAAGTCTGCTATCCTGATCTTGGATCCAGGTGGAGGTTTAGATTTCCCAGACTGCAGGAAGATTCCCGCTGCTTGCCACCAATGTCACGGAACGTCCCACACTCCGCTTGAGTGCTTCCGTCAGTATACCACTTCCTCCCAGTCTGGACTCAGATATCAGATATTCCAACCGCTCATAAGCACAAAACAAGGCGACACTTGTTTCACTGCTAACATGGACTATTTTTATTTAGAATCAAAATTACAAGACTTTATATGCCGTTGGAACCTCCTCTAACAATACAACTGTAACCTAATTAACATGAGCTAGTTTACTAAATCATTTACCCAGACTAGGTGACTATTCAATACACATTACCATAAACATCAACACAGGGTTAATTAGAACAAACAATGTGTGGAATACCCTTAGAACATGTGGTAAGCCAGACTAGACTCATTTACATTAAACACATTATAGCAGACAACAAGACAGGTAGTTGGAGTTGATGACACCAGCATCTCCTCACAGTATGTGTCCCAACAGTATGAATAAGTCTTATCAGCAGGGGGGCTGCTGGAGGAATCCCCCCTCCCTCTACAGGGACACACATCCCAAATGACCACAGCAAAGAGTTCACAACATAATCAGACAACATACAATATATACATATATACACGATTGAGTCTGATTAGTACAGATCAGACTGGATTTCTAATTCACCTTGCAGAGTATTGTTCCCTTAAAATCCAGGGCCCATAATCTGTTGGCAAGAGGCTTGCGTTCAGTCCCCTCAAATAGCCTCTGTCTCGGGTGAGTCTGTCACGGGGTTACGGTGGGAAGGCACCACCGACACCAAAAGACCAATTTTTATGCACCCGTTACTTCTATTCAAAGTCAAAGTGACACTAGAATGTGTCCAAAAAATCTCTAATCTTGTTCCCAGTGCACTACATTGTGGCCTCTTCATACACACTGGCTCCCAAGCTGTTGCTGAGCAAAATAAAGGCAGCTTGCAGGGAAAATGTCATTTTTTTGGCTTTATAAATGCAATTATTGCTGCAGTAGATTCTAGACATGGTACAGATCTGCCACTTTACATTTAGACTGAGGGGACCCCCCAGGTACTATATTGGAAGGATTTTTTCATTTTTATGCTATCACTTTAAAAATCAAAAAATCACCGCTCATTTAAAAATGACGTTTTTCACAAACTTTTTTTTTCATTGATACAAGTCCCCCAGGGCAGGACCCGGACCCCGATAACCATTGTATGCCCAATTACTTGCATATAAGCCTTCAAAATGGGCACTTTTAATTTTTGACGTTCTGGTCCCATTGACTTTAATGGGGTTTGTTTTTTAGGTCCGAACTTTCGCGGTGTTCGAAAGTTCTGGTGCGAACCGAATAGGAATCTGTTCGGCCAATCCCTAACCACCACCCAAGGCCCAATTTTTCTGCCCTTGTTTAACAGGGGCATGTAATTAAAATTTTTGATATAATACTTCACATCAGAGCCTGTTCCTGCACCCAACAAGAGTATCTTTGAGGGGTTACAGTGTTGTGGCACCACCACCACTCAAGGCCAAATTTTTCTGCCCCTGTTAAATAGGGGCATGTAATTACAATTTTTGATATAATATTTCAATGCAGGGCCCATTCCTGTTTATAGCGCAAAAAATAAAAACCACAGAGGTGATCAAATACCATCAAAAGAAAGCTCTATTTGTGGGAAAAAAAGGATGTCAATTTTGTTTGGGTGTAACGTCCCACGACCGCGCAATTGTCAGTTAAACAACGCAGTGCCATATCGCAAAAAATGCTTTGGCAGGAAGGGGATAAATCCTTCTGGACTGAAGTGGTTAAGCATTATTAAAATCACTGTTCCCGAAAAAACAGCCATTTTTAAAACTTTTTTTGCATTGATACATGTCCCCTGGGGCAGGACCCAGGTCCCCAAACACTTTTTATGGCAATAACTTGCATATAAGCCTTTAAAATTAGCACTTTCGATTTTTCATGTTCGTGTCCCATAGACTTTAACGATGTTCGCGTGTTGAAACAAATTTTTGGCCTGTTTGTATGTTCTGCCGCGAACTGAACTGGGGGGTGTTCGGCTCATCCCTAGTCCTTAAGGGGCTGTAAAGACTGTCAGCTGCTGGGAGTAAGATCAGTCAGAGTTGTACATACAGTAGAGAAGAAGAGGAGAACAATTGGAGTTGTAAATAGGGAGAAAGTTGTCCCTGTTTTTTTGTTGCTATCAAGTTTGGCATCTCATAATTCCTACTCCCCATCCAAGTTATTACCCCTAATAATGTGAAAAAGTCAATCAGCGCCACACAAAGTACTATGTGCTAAATAAATAAGTATACAATTAAAATAGTTATGCAAGTGTACAATTAATATATATTAAACTAAATTTCTACAGCTGCTGAACACTTCCAGTGTATCACTCCACCAACTAAAATATTTATTGTATAAATAGTGCAGCGTTGCTCCCTCTCATGTGATTAATCAAATAAATAAATCAATCTAAACACAGTGAAAAGTATAATCAATAAATGTCCATAATAAATAAAATGTACAAAAGCTCATATATATATATATATATATATATATATATATATATATATATATATATATATATATATATATATATATATATATATATATATATATAATATCGCAATAAACTTTTCTAATTTCTTGATTGCTGTGCATCAGTAATCCACCGCTGTGCATCTATCACACTTCTCCAGTATTACAAAAAATGTGCACATCTCCACCAGCTGTTATGCCTGCTTACCTCAAAGTGGGGGTCCACCTACACCGCCAAAAAAAAAAATTCTGCAGCTGCTGACTTTTAATAAATGGCCACTTACCTGTCCCAGGGTCCAGCGATGTCGGCAGGCGACGCCGAGAACCCGCTCGGTTCTCGGCAGCTGCCGCCATCATCCTAGGTGAGGGAATCAGGAAGTGAAGCGTTGCGGCTTCACTTCCCGGTTCCCTACTGCGCATGCGCGAGTCGCGCTGCGCATCGTAACTGGTCCCCGCTATCTCCTGGGAGCTGTGTGTTTCCCAGGAGACAGCACGGAGGGACAGGAAGAGGCATAGACTCCCATGGGAGTCTATGCCAGAAGTGGGTGCAAATACCTGTCTTAGACAGGTATCTGCACCCCCCTCCCCCCTGAAAGGTGCCAAATGTGACACCGGAGGGGGGGAGGGTTCCGAAAAGCGGAAGTTCCATTTTTGTGTGGAACTCCGCTTTAACAATGAGCCACACAAGCTCTGAATGGGAACGTCCTCCTTTTTCCACTCTGATATCAGCTCTCCTCCTCCAGCCTGTCATATAAACAGCTCACAGACGAGACTTTTCCCTCGGGATATGGTCCGTATTCATGCAAATACAAATGCAGGAAACATAGTGCTCTCCATTTAAATAAATTATTTGGGTTTCCCCTTTAAAATATGGCACTTACAAGGTTTCAAAAAGATAAAATCATTTGTCACAGTGTTACAGGACATCCGTTTGCTCACCACTCTGATGGCGTGACGTCACAGACTTGGCTCCTTCCCAATTGGCTTTCTCAATAGATCTATTGTAATTTTTTTTTTTTGTAGTACTGGAGAAGTGTGATAGATACACAGCGGTGGATTACTGATGCACAGCAATCAAGAAATCAGAAAAGTTGATTGAGATATATGTATGAACTTTTGTACATTATATTAATTATGGACATTTATTGATTATATTTTTCACTGTGTTTAGATCAGTTTATTTATTTGATTAATCACATGAGAGCGAGCAGCGCTGCACTATTTATACAACAATTACCCCTAATAAAATATAGAAAACAAGTCCACACATCCATCCCTTCTGGAGAAAAGTTTTCTCCTTGATATCAAATATCACTGGTATTATCTCCAAACCTACTCCATCCCTAGCCATCCTAAGTATAGGAATAGAAGCCTTCCCATACAAATTCAGAACCCTAATAATACATATTCTGTTTGCAGCTAGATTACATATAATGCGCAAATGGAGAAGCTCCTTAATCCCTAACATCTCAGATGTTAAAATCCAACTGAATCTAATTAAAGAATATGAATTCACCTCTGCCTTACAAAACAATAAACTTGCAAAGTACACCAACTCCTGGAAGCCTTGGCTGAATATTCAAGGGTGATTGAGGGTTATACTTTCCACCTTTTTTCTTTCCTTTTATAGTTCATACTCTGCAATCTTTTTTCTTTTTTTTTTTTAAAGCAGATACATTTTATTAAATCAATACATGGAAATACATAGGCAACAGCATCATGTGTAGGTTACAATATGAAGTTTACAGCAACAGATGTTAACATTGAATCAGACACTGTATAGATGAACTGTTGATAGAAACATTACATTGGAAATAACATGGGAATGCATATGAGAAATAATGCATAATGTCTAGAATACAAGTCGTAGTATAAGAAATAGCCATTTGGTATTTGTATCTGTACAAGGGAAGTGTTTTAATAGTAATCCTACTTAATATAATGGATTATGGGCTAAGTGTATTGTGGTTAATCAATATATCTGCATAAAATTTTATTAGTAATCTTGACTAACGTTGCAGAAGAGGAGAACAGTATATTTAGTCTGGTATTAAATCATAGAACAAGACTGAAACCCATTATACTAGTATGATGAGTATTCGTGGACCAAAGCATATTAAAATTTGTAATAATATGGGGGGGGGGTCTTTCCAGTCCCTGGCACAGCCTTGGGGCAACTGGAAAGTTGCTATTAAGGGGGAATTTCTTCCCGGGTTGTAAGCACAGTATACCGTTGAATGTTATCTGTAGGGATATTAGTCTTATCCCTTCCTAAGTGTTTGTGATGTCAGGAGCTATGAGGAAGGGGGGAGGTGAATAGGATATATTGTATGGGTGTAAGCCTCTAACTGAGTAATTGGGTGTATTCTGGTGTTGTTTGGAAATTTTGCCAACAAACCCACGTGTTCCTGTATGTGGTGGAGGAATCATGTGCTTGGTGCACCAGTTCTTCCATTGAGGCTATGTTGTTGACTCTCTTGATCCAGTCTGCTGTTGTGGGGGAGTTGGTTGATTTCCAAAGAACTGGGATATATAGTTTTGTGGCATTAAGAAGATGTAGAGCTAAAGATTTATGATATGTTTTCATCGGTAATGAGGAGTGGTGTAGCAGCACTTGGGCTGGAGATAAGTCTAATTGGATGGTGGTGATTTGGGAGGTGAGGGTGAAAACAGTATTCCAGAAGTTTGAGATCGCAGGACATTCCCACCATATGTGAAGAAGCGAGCCTTTTTTTGTCATTACATCTCCAACAGTTAGGTGGGATTTCCGGATTGATCTTGTGCAACTTGAGTGGGGTTTTGTACCATCTGGAAAAAAATTTATATCCGTTTTCTTGAGCTGTTACATTAATCGAACCTTTGTGAATGTTAGAGTATATCTTCCCCCATTCTGTATCAGAGAGATTGATGGAGAGATCTTTTTCCCAACGGGTACAGGCAACATTTGATTTGGGCGTATGATCGTCAAAGAGGATCGAGTGTATGAAGGAGACCAAATCGCATTGTGGTTCAGTGGAGGTACAGAGGGATTCAAATCGTGATTGATTCCTTGAGAAGGCTGGGCATGTTTGTGGATCATTGAAGGAAATGTCAAAGTTGCATATAAAACCAAAAAGGGAACTGGTGATTAGTCCCTCGGGTATTTAATGCAGCTAGCGGTAGTATAGTCCCCTCCAAGAAGAAGTCTCCCGCCTATCGGATTGGTATGGGATCCTAATTTTTGTAAGAAAGAACCGCCAGTGCCCGGTAGGACGTTAGGATTGTGTCTAATCAGCATGATCGGTCCTGGTGAGGACGAGATTCGAAATTGGTGGCACGTTGTATTTAAAGATGTCAACGTGTTGCCAATGAGGGGATGTTGTTTGCATTGTTGTGAAATGTGACTTGGGTTGATCCAGGGTAGGTGTTTGAGTAGTAAGTGTGAGAAGGCTTGTTCAATGGTAATCCATGCTTTGGTTTCTGCGTGGACATTCCAATCAACTATTCTAGACAGTTGACAAGCATAATAGTATTTTCGAATGTCGGGTAAACCTAGACCGCCCTTCATTTTGGGTATAGTCATTCTGTTAAAACTCATTCTAGCTCGGGTTTCCCCCCCATATGAAGTCCGTACAGGATTTGCGAAAGGAGGTGAAAAATGTATGTGGTAATTTCGCGGGTACTGTTTGAAGCAAATAAAGGAATTTCGGTAATATGGTCATTTTTACAATAGATATTCTACCGAACCAAGAGAACAAGCCTGTCGACCAAGCTTTGATATCTTTCTGGATGTTTTGGAGAATGGGAGTACAATTTTTGCTGTATAAATCTGATAAAGAGGTTGGTATGTAGATCCCAAGGTATTTAATGGAATTTGGTTTCCATTTAAATGGGAAGTTATTTTGACATTGGATTATTGTCTCAGTAGGCAGAGTTATATTTAAAGCCTCTGATTTAGCAAAGTTGATTTTAAGATTCGTTAGGGATTCAAATAGGTTGAGTTCTTTGAGGAGGTTTGGTAATGTACTGTGTGGGTCTTTTAAGAATAATAGGATATCATCCGCAAACGCCGCCAACTTGTAAATGGATTGTGTTATGGATATACCTTAGATGTCCTGGTTGTCTTTTAGTCTTGTAAGACATGGTTCTAGTGATAGGACAAAAATTAGCAGAGAAAGCGGGCATCCCTGCTGAGTTCCGTTGGATATGGAGAAGGCATCCGACAGGTGTCCGTATGCCAATTTGTTTGAGGACTTCTGTTAAGTAATCCCATGCCACCCTGCTGAATGCCTTCTCCGCAACCAGGGAAAGAAGGAACCCATGTTGTTGTGTTGAAGTCATCCATTTGTGAATACTGATGGCTTATAAGGTATTGTCCCTTGCCTCTCTACCCGGGACAAAGCCTACTTGGTCCAGAGAAATAAGGCCAGGGAGGAGGGGCATCATCAGGGGGAATGTAATTGGACGACAGCTCTATCATTTTAATATAGTACCAGCAGCCATCTTGCTGCGGCCCATGGACACTCTAGTGCTGGGCTACAGGTACTAATGTTATAAGATAGCTTCTAGCTGACACAACAATGTTAACCAATAAACAAAATAAATATTAACTCAGTCTCCAGCTCTCAATTTACAATGAACGCTGGAGATAGAATAAAGTGATGACGTGGTATGTATAAAAAGATGCATAAACCCAGTAACGATTACCCAGGTCGGAGGTTGATAGACGCCGCACCATATCCACCACTTTTACATGCTACATAGTAATTCAATAGCGTGTACAAATCAAAGGAATACCAATAATAAATTGACTTGCAAACAAAATACTAATCCTGCTTTCTAAGTAAGTACTCATCAGTTAATTCCTCTCTCCACACATCGTGTCCACTGATGTCATCATGTGTATGGGGGAGGCTGAAAAAATCGCTTCATCTTTATTAAATAAAAATTATTTTAACTATATATTATATATATATATATATATATATATATATATATATATATATATATATATATATACACATAAAAATTATTTTAACTATATATTATATATATATATATATATATATATATATATATATATATATATATATATATATATATATATACACATATCCTAATAAATAAAACATATATACATGTATATAAATTAATTGGATATATTCATATCTATATGTAAATAATAAAAAAAATTATAAAATAAAATAAAAATAAAATAAAATACATTTAAAAATAAAAATAAAAAAGGGGAATTAAAATTCTAAAAATTCTAAAAATACCAATGGACCAGCAGGACAATAACAACAACCCCTATAGGCTGGTGCGGGCTCACATCCCAATACACCTACGATATAGTATGAATATGAGAATAAGTAGGCGACCCCCACCCATCCTTAGATATATATATGAATGAATCATAATCAAATATTATCACAATATGAATATCTAACTAAGGATCAAAGGTGGTAAACCTAAACAGTAGACATACCAACCTAATTCGACATATGTATAACCATGATGGAAACATATTGGCCCCAAATGATAGATGTTATAATTCTAAATATCGAAAATATCAAATTAGGAGCTCCAATAACTTTAATATTAATAATTGCTCAAAAAACAACCCAGGTCAAACTCTCTCCAGCCTATAGGGGTTTTTGTTATTGTCCTGCTGGTCCATTGGTATTTTTAGAATTTTTAGAATTTTAATTCCCCTTTTTTATTTTTAGTTTTGTTTTTATTTTTAATTAAATTTAATTTTAATTTTATAATAATTTTTTATTATTTACATATAGATATGAATATATCCTTTAGTTCATTTATATACATGTATATATGTTTTATTTATTAGGATATGTGTATATGTATGTATATATATATATATATATATATATATATATATATATATATATATATATAATTTTTTTTTTTTTTTTTTTTTTTTTTTTAAATAATTTGTATTTAATAAAGATGAAGCAATTTTTTCAGCCTCCCCATACATATGATGACATCGGTGGACACGCTCTGTGGAGAGAGGGATTCATTGATGAGTACTTACTTAGAAAGCTGGATTAGTATGTTGTTAGCAAGTCGATTTAATTATTGGTATTCCTTTGAATTGTACACGCTATTGAATTACTATGTAGCATGTAAAAGTGGTGGATATGGTGTTACTCCGACCTGGGTAATCGTTACTGGGTTTATGCATCTTTTTATTTATACCACGTTATCACTTTATTTTATCTCCAGCGTTCGTTGTATATTGAGGGCTGGAGTTATTATTTATTTTGTTTATTGGTTAACATTGTTGTGTCAGCTAGAAGCTATCTTATAACATTAGTAATGTCTTAACCTGTAGTCCAGCCTCAGAGTGTCTGTGGGCCATGGCAAGATGGCCGCTAGTACTATAATGAAATGATAGAGCTGCCGTCCAATTACATTCCCCCTGATGATGACACGTATGCCCTGTGTCGAACACGCATAGGGGAGGGGCCAGGAAGGAGCGAAAGGCAGCGGTAGCTGTTAGTTGCTAGAACGGACGCCATATCCTCACTGTACAATTTGTCTACATACTATACATAGAGTGGTGCACTGGCGCACCCTGAGAATGTGAGTTCCCCCGTTTGGGGAAGTGTTTTATCTGATTTTGGAATAAAGTTTTAAAACGATATCACACTATATGGTCTTTCTTCTTATCCATTGATCTGTCCCGTGTTGGAGCCTGTGATCCTGCAATCCACACAGAGCCCGGGTTGGCTCAAAAGTGTTTCCTGACTTTGTTTAACTACACGCTCTGAGGTGAGCGCATTACCTTGGGGGGTCACCTGTATTGCACCATCACATGATCTATGGCAAGTGGAGAGATTTCAAGCATGTTTGTTTATACCACCATTGGAAATCACGCATAAGCACTTTATCGTTTGTGTGCAGGACTTTTTTATTCATATGTTTAAAATATCTATATAGTTCATCCAGGACTATTATTTACACTAATTGTGTTGACACTAAGCACTTTGCAGTTTGTTTGGCACATGGCACTTTCTGTGATTTGTGGTTTCATTAGATTGTTATTACATGTGCAATTTGTACTGTTTGCTTGTACATATATATGCATCAGGTTTATGTAAATATGTTTATTTAGTTTATTTCACAATATTTACAGGTTATATATGTTTATGCATCTTATATGTGTTTGCATGCGCGCAACACTTTTTGTGTTAGATTAGGGGCACATTTAGCACACTTGAGCGCAGCGTTATCCCACACTTTTTTAGCTTTTATATTATAGAGCTGTGTGTAATATTGTGTGTAATATTGGACAAATTGGTCCGCTATCTGATTTTTGGAAGTTAATTTGGATCCCGTTGAGTCGTTGATAGAGTGAATTATTGTGGCTGATTTTTTTGCCCATAGAGCTCTGGCGAGTATTTTATCGGATTTATTGCCATGTTAATAAAATAATTTTTGTGATAGAATATAATTGCGTTTTATTTGTTTGTTCAATACCACCATCAAATTAGTTCTGGCTTGAGTGAGTTCTTGGAGTGTGGATACAGCTCGAGTCTTTTTATGTGTTTTTTTCTAGACCATGAATACGTTTGGCTAGGTTGGAAATGTGAGCTTGTCTCTCACATCTTCTCTTGGAGGCTATCGCTATTAATTTTCCACGTATGGTGCATTTGTGAGCTTCCCATTTCAGCATTGGGGATATTTCGGGTGAGTTATTGTCATGGAAGTAATGCTTGAGACTGTCATGTATAGTAGACACTATTAAAGTGTTTGTAAGTGGTGACGGATCTAGGTGCCATATTTGTAAACGAGATTGATCGCTCCAGAATTCCATAGACATGGTGATCGGGTGATGGTCCGAAATATACATTGGTTCGATGGAGGTATTCATGAGCATGGGGAGATCTCTGTGCGATATGAAAATGTAGTCAAGTCTGGAGTAACTGCCATAGGGGTTTGAGAAAAAAGTATAATCATTAGTCTTAGGATTAATGGTGCACCAGGTGTCGTGAAATGTCAAATCTTGAAGACATTTCCTAATTGCTCTTAACGCAGTAAATGGTAATTTAGACGTTCCTGATGATGTGTCTTGAAGGAGATTTATAAATTCTTTATTTTTTTCACAAAGATAGTTTTACAACAATATATATGAATATCAGTACATCATACCCTCTGTTTAACAATTACCCTCTTTACAACAGACATTAAAAGGAGTTATATTATCTACCGAATGGTTTGTTGTTTATTCACATATCTTTAATGAACTGATAAGGAGCCGCTTTATTCTACCCTTGTTATTTTTCCCTACCCAGCAACAACCCTAATTGTCCTCCACGTAAGAGATCCACCAAAACTGCCAAAAATAAAAAAATAAAATAAAAGATATATTAAAAAAAAAAAAAAAGAAAGTACTGTACTCTGCCCCTCCATATCATCACCTTTTCCCATCCCCCCATCCCCCCAACCACACCACTCTCCGTGTCTCTCAGAATCACTTATTATTACAAGATTTATAGCTTCATGGTAAGATTTTCCATTTGCTGAATTTCTGTTATTCTCCCAAGCCATTGTGATCTAGTTGGGGGTGCAGTACTTTTCCAGAGAATCAGAATACTGGCTTTTGCTGCAGTCAGCAAATGCCTCAAAAGTAAGTTTTTGTATTTTTCAATAGATATCGGGATATCATGCAGCAAATAAGCAAATAAGCTGGATTTTCCCAAAGAGACACTTCTGTAATTTCTTTAATTGTTTCAGAGACCATCTTCCAAAATTCTTTCAGTCCAGGACATTCCCATAATATGTGCATCATAGTGCCCTCCCATAATATGTGCATCATAGTGCCCTCTGCACCCTGACATCACCAGCAAAGGTTAGATATTTGTGGATATATCAGGTTCAGTACCGGCGGGGTTCTGTACCATCTAGTCAGTATTTTATACCCACCCTTCTTGGTATTTAGTTGCCATTAAAGCCTTATGTGTGAATCTAAAGATTTTATTTTTCTGTATCTCAGAAAAAGTTACCCCCAGGTCTCTTTCCCATGCTTGTAAAAAGGCCAATTCTTGTGGGGCTTTCAGCTCAACCAACAGGGAGTACATATCTGAAAGCGAGTGTGGCTCCCCCAGTGGCTCCCCCTTTAAGCATATCTGCTCAAATTTAGATGGTGCATGTACTACTGACAGTCATGTTGTTAATGATTGGAGAAAAGCCTTAAGCTGTGTTTGCCTAAATGGGTCTAGCTCCCCTGAGAACTCTCGTTCAATCTCCCCCTCAGTCATCACGTGATTATCTATCGAGAAATGTCGAAGCCTGCTAACTCCTCATTGCCTTAAATTCTTAAACCCCTGATCTATCAGGCCTGGTTCAAAACTCGGGGTACCCAGGATTGGGACTTGGATATATCGACACCTCCGTTCTCTTAAATATCTTTTTAACTGATCGAAGGGTAGCACCTACTGTAGGGTGTCTCATCACAACCTGAGGTATCTCTGCATCCAAGAGCCATGCTATCCCCTCCAAGGGTATGGTGGTCACTGCTTGTTCCATACATATCCATGGCTTATCCTTTTGCCGTGTACACCAATCAGTTACACGTTCTAAGTGTGATGCTTCATAATAGCCGACCGGGTCGGGAAATCCAACCCCTCCTCTTTCTTTTGGTAGAGTTAAAATGTCCCTGCGCACTCTCGCTAGTTTTCCCTCCCATATGAACCTTGCAAACCTTGCTCTCAGATCTCTCAGAAAACCTGGGGAAAGCTTGATCGGTAGGGTCTGGAACAGATATAGCAGTCTTGGCATAACGTTCATTTTTATAATGTTAATTCTACCAAACCACGTGAAGACTTCCTTGTCCCACCACTGAAAATCTGATTTAATCTGTCATGTCAATGGTGCAAAATTAAGTTCAAACACGCTGTTTAACTTGTTTGGTATTTTACTCCTTAAGTAACATATATGGGAGTCTGTCCATCTAAAAGCAAAATGAGCGGATAACTGATTTTGTAAAACAGCGTTTACCTTCACACCCATTGCTTCTGATTTACTATAGTTTACCTTAAAATTGGACATCCCTCCATATTTACGCATTTCCGATATTAAGGATGGGAGCGATATAACTGGAGAGGTTATGAAAAATAACAAATCTTCTGCATATGCCGCAAGCTTATGTTCTTCTCCCTTAATTAAGATGCCCCTGATATCTGGGTTAGCCCGTATAGTTCTTAAAAAGGGTTCTAGTGTGAGGATGAATATAATAGGCGCAGGGGCAGACTGTTAACTCATTGGGCCCCCGGGCAATAGGAGATTATGGGGCCCCCAGGCAATCAGAGATTATGGGGCCACACAGTATACACACACACAGTATACAATCACACAGTATACACATACATGTACACACAGTATACACAGACAGATGTAAAAAAAAAACAGATTTATACATACTGTCCCTGGTTTTATTGAGGCTGGCAACCCTGATGGGGCCCCCTAGTGGCCCAGGGCCCTCAGGTAGTGCCCGAGTGGCTCAATGGTCAGTCCGCCCCTGAATAGGTGAGAGTGGACATCCCTGCCGCGTTCCATTGCATATAGAAAAAGGCTCCAACATTATATTGTTTATTTTAACCCTTGCTCTCGGGCAAGAGTATAAACTTGTAATCCATTTCAGCATTCCACTTCCCAATCCTATATGTTGCAATGTGGTTCTCAGGAATGTCCAATCTACTCTATCAAATGCTTTTTCTGCATCTGCAGAGATAAGCACTAAAGGTTTCTGATGACATCAAGCAAAATGTATAGCAATTAGAACCCTTTGCGTGTTTTCTCTGCCTTCTCTATCCGGGGTAAACCCCACTTGATCAGTATGTATTAGGGCAGGAATATACATCAGTAATCTAGTGGCAAGTATTTTCGTTAGAATCTTAAGATCCACGTTTAATAACAAGATTGAACATTGTGATGGATCTTTTCCCTCCTTAGGGATTAGTGTAATGTGAGCCATTAATGTCTCTACGGGCATCCTTTGTCTCTCCTGTATCGAGTTAAACGCAGCTAAAAATTCCAGTGCCAATTTTTCGATAAAAGTCTTATAATAGAGCAGGGTATACCCATCAGGTCCTGGAGCCTTACCTGTTTTTAAAGATTTAAGGGCTTCTGTGAATTCCTCTATTGTATTGACCCATCTATATCCCCTGCTACCTCTTCAGATATCTTAGGCAACCCTGACACCAATATATATTCCTTTGCCGCCTCCCCTATTAGATATCATCACAGCAGATGCTTGACTCTCTATCTGATATAGACTAGTATAATAGTCTCTAAATTCTTTCACAATTGCCTGTGAGGAGCTAACTAATACATCTCCAGGAGTTTAAATACGATTGATATAATTCTGTGCTCTCGTCTCTCTGAGCGCATTCACCATCATCCTGCTTGGCTTGTTCCCATATTCGTAGAATGCTCGCCTACACCGAGCTAGTTTAGTTTTTGCTTTATCCATTAATAACAAATTTAATTCATCGCGTAAACGCACTAATTTCTCCTCAGTCTGCTGCGCCAGTGATTTCTTGTGTGCCAATTCAAGTACACGGATTTCTCAGAGTAAGGAATCAAGCTTCGCTCCCAGAGAACGTTTCCTATGTGCTCCTAAGGATGTAAGAACTCCTCTCATATAGCATTTATGCGCTTCCCATATACATAGTGGGGTTGTTTCCTCTGATTTGTTATTCATGAAAAAGGATTCTAATTCCTGGGCTATTTGTCTCTCATATTCTGGTTCCTTCAGGAGTGTCTCATTAATCTTCCAATACCCTTCCCGAGGACCTCGGTCTCCCCACTTTATGACACAATTAGTCAGTGCATGGTCCTATAGTGTAAATGAGCCTATGGAGGCCTCCAATATACATGACAGGGCATTCTGAGATATGAAGACATAATCAATTCTGTTATATGTCTTATGTTTTGCTGAAAAAAATGTGTAATCCCTTTCATGCACATTGAGAGTTCTCCAACTGTCCACCAATTGCAAATCTTGTAGCAGTCTCTTTGCTCTGCACAATTTTGCATAAGATATATGTGAGGCCCCCTTTGAGACATTGAGAGTGGGATCTAATGCCATATTCATATCCCCTCCCACCATCAGAACCCCTTCTTTATTTTGATGTACTACATTTAAATATGTCTCCAGGGCTACGACTTGATCCTCATTTGGTAAATATAGGTTGACTAAGGTGACCTTTTGTTCACCCAGAAATCCCTTTACAATAAGAAGACGTCCTACATCATCCATAATTATCTTAGATTCTTTCTACAGTATCTGTTTTGCGAGGATAATTGATACTCCATTTGCTTTTGTGGTCGGAGAGGCACTATGGTACACTGTGGGAAATCTCTGATTTCCCAATTTTGGGATTCTATCCTTTTTAAAATGTGTCTCTTGTAAGAAAATAATCTGAGATTTGAGTCTCCCCAGTTCCGCTAGTAATCTCGTACATTTCTCTGGACTGTTTAACCCCTTCACATTATAAGAAGTCAAAGTTATCTTGGTCATCTTGATACTCTTAATATTTAATTCCTACCAACTACCAACGCAGATGGTATCCGGCAAGGGGGGAGGAGGCAGATAACAGCACAACGAAAAAAGAAGAACAAAAAAAAAATAAAACATTTCCCTTAGGGTTTGGCTAAATGCCCAATACCCTAAGTATTATATCAACTCTGCAACAGCAGGTACTCTGCAAATAGCAGTTCTACCCGCTCTTCGTCCCTTGGAGGGGAAAACAAAAAAAAACAAAAAAACAGGGAGAGAAAAAAAAAATGCCTACGACTTTCCTCCACTTGGAGGAGAGGTGTTAAAAATGGGGAAAGTGGTTAAACAAGGCAGAAGAGCTACGCTATGCAGTATCTAGTCACGTGCACCCTATCATCCACCTATACTTCCTCATAATGATAGCAACATGAAGAGGATTTAGAGGGACATTAAAATCTCCTCCTACTACTAAGATACCCTCCTGAAACAAGGCATGTTTTTGCAGTGTTTGTCTGAAAAAGGGGACTTGTTTGACATTGGGAGCATATAAATTCGCTACGATTAATCGTTTACCAAAATAATGAGCCTTTGATAAATAGATATCGTCCTTCTACATCTATAATGCCCCGTACACACGGTCGGACTTTGTTCGGACATTCCGACGGATGTTGGCTCAAACTTGTCTTGCATACACACGGTCACACAAAGTTGTCGGAAAATCCGATCGTTCTGAACGCGGTGACGTAAAACACGTACGTCGGGACTATAAACGGGGCAGTGGCCAATAGCTTTCATCTCTTTATTTATTCTGAGCATGCCTGGCACTTTGTCCGTCGGATTTGTGTACACACGATCGGAAATTCTGACAACGGATTTTGTTGTCGGAAAATTTTATCTCCTGCTCTCCAACTTTGTGTGTCGGAAAATCCGATGGAAAATGTCCGATGGAGCCCACACACGGTCGGAATTTCCGACAACACGCTCCGATCGGACATTTTCAATCGGAAAATCCGACCGTGTGTACGGAGCATTAGTGTGTCTGTTATTTGGAATGGACAGGTTTTTGAGATGAGGATAGAGTACCTTTTTGCTTTGGATTCCTTATTGGTAGCATGAAATGCTGTTGGGTAATGTAAGTTGGAGAATTTGGGAGCATTATCCGTTTTGAAATGAGTTTCCTGAATGTATACAATATCCGCTTTAAGTTTACACATAGATAGAAGAACTTGTGTACGTTTTTCAGGTACTGTTGAGTCCCCTTGTATTTAGCAAGACTAACTTAGTAGTTGTTTTGTGTTTAGCCTTAGAGGATGATTCCTGCAATTTAGGAGACATCATTAAATTTGGGGGAAACTGTATTTGTTTACCGGGCTGGAGTGATCTGGACTGCGTCCAAGGTTCTTTCGCATGATTGAGAGGGATATTATGTTAATGTAACACTCAAGGTGAATTATTAGATAAGGGAACCTTAATCTAGGGAGTTAGGGGGAGCTTGATTGGAATGGGTAGGTGTTGGGTGGAGGTTAGGTTGAAAATGTGGGTAACCGGGGAGGAAAGAGGTGTAGGTACTTTGGTCTCGGTGATATCCAGCTGATGGGTATTTTATGTAAAAGTAGTTAATCCGGTGACTACCAATTTCCGCTTGTTAGTCTGTGGTCAAGAAGAATCTCGAGTTGAGTTTTACCGGATAGGGTCAGTGGTGTTTTAGGTAGAGGTTGAGTATGGAGATTAAGATGTCAATTGAAACCACTGTGTGGGAATGTGACTCGACTATTATGCAGAAAAATAAAAAACCTTTCAACGTAGGTCGATTTCTGCTGACACGTGGGAATAAAAATTAAAAAATGGGCAGGAACTGAGGACGGTGCATGTGTGGTAAGAGAGTTTTAATAACATTGGTTTCGTAGCCTGTGTACGATCAAAGTGAGAGCACCATATGAGATCTAGAACTCTATGTAAGATTATAGTTGTTGTATATCTGAAGATGTCTGTGAAACAAAGTAAGTGTAGTACTTGGTGATGTGAGCTGTGTGTCCCGAAGGTATTAAAAGGAATGACCTTGATTAACGGCTTATTGGAAAAAGGGAAATAACTGATATCCGAAGTAATTGGTTTTACATTTTATGAACAACTAAGCAGACATCAATTAAATGAACTAACATGAAAAATTGAAAATTGAAAATGATTAGAAAGCTTATCCTCTAATCATGTAAAACAAGAGACAAATAATTAAATATCTAAATAACTACCCTTATCAGTAACAGAGAAGCCCAATATGAACATATTTGAGCGAGATTCTTGTATGTAGGTAGTAAATGGTGGTTAGCATACCGTATTGGACCAAAAGATGCTATGTAAGTGTATTGTGGAATGTTATCGGTTAAATCTTACTGTACATTTGTGTGATGGGGCCCATTTTTTTTTCCACCGTGACAATAGGTCATCACCCTAGTTAAGCTTTGATATCGGAGAGGGATAGGATTGTTTAAATATCTAAGATATCAAGTGTCTTTTCCATTTTGTGCCCTCTCAGTAGCTGTAATTACACAACATATAGCGTATGCAGACATATACCTAGCATCTAGCACAGTAGAGAATATGCCTCAAGACAGGAGTAATGAGGGGAAAAACAGAGTGGCTGATACACGTTAAATTGTATAAGCAATCTGTCATAGTGGGCGCCATCTTCTAAGGAGGAGAGCATGTCTGTCCCTCAGGGAATGATAACTCTCCAGATTTTTGCCCAATGGCCTTTGGTAAAGGTGACGAAATGTGCACAAGTCATACTCGGCAGATTCCGTCTCGTGGCTGGCTCTAATGAGAAGTCCGCATAAAGCGTGTAGTTTAGTCTCCTAGGACTGAGATCAGCACCCTTACTAGTATCGGTCCGTGTCCCTTCAGCTATGCGGATGGGTCAATCAGAGCTCACAGACCGACCGAGTTCCCATCCATGAACGGGAAACATAAGGTAACGGAACGGAACAGAAGGTATTCCCACAAATCTCTATCAGTTAAGGGCAGATGTTAAAAACAGAAGATGGAGTAGCACAGTTACTAATATATACGTATGTTCCAGCCTATTTGAAGGGATGCTGGACTGCTATGAGAGCCATGGCGAGAGAAATTGTGTTACAACATATCACAACCCTTCCTTCTCTTTCGCACCCTAATAAGAGAAGTAGTTGTAGAATATGGTTTGGATATATATGGTTACGAGCGTTGTGCTATCTCACCCCCCCCTCAAGGATTATATCATTATTAAAATGTAGTAACCCTTATTAGCATCAGTACATGAATATCAAGTAATGTTACTGGGACATCGGTTTTGTCTAAATATGGGAACAACTTAACTTGCATTAAACAAAGGATATATCATTGTCAGCAGGGCGTTGACAGATACTTCCTCACGAGTAACATTTTGGAGTAGACATACCTCGAGTCTCGTTACCTTAATAAATGTAAAAGCCAAATAATATCAGTATATAAGCAATGCAGGGGGGCGAGTCCAGAGAGAATCATAGGTATACATTAGGGAGCTTCTTTCTTCTGCAGCTGTCACGCTTGTGAGTCAATCGCTCATTGTGTGTCTCTGTGGTGGGCAGTCTCAGTTGTATCTTGGATATACAATTAGCTGAGTATATGCATTAAGAGGGACATGTAGAAAATCAAGCCTCACAAATTAAAAGAGTAAAATGTCAGGGGCATAAACGTATAAATAAATGAGAACTGGGAACAGTCAAAGGATAGCCTTCTGCATGTGGTATGGGAGCTTCCTGCATTTACCGATCCCTTCTGGTTCTTCTAGTGCGCAGAGGCTTTGTCGGGCTGTAGGTAGAAGGAGAGTGAGGGCCGGGTTGCTGTGATCTTGCTTCCGACGGTGAGTGATATCTACGATATCGGACATCTTGGGTCTCCATTGGTTTGATACTGGAGGGAGACATTGACGGCAGAGAGGTGTGAAATTCTGCATACCAATCCGGTACTTCCGTGAATGGGATGCCCATCGCTTCACAAAAATAGTGGAGGTCCTCCGGGACTCTGAGGAGAGCCAAGCGTCCTTGTGCTGTTGCTGCCAGACTGAAGGGGAATTTCCAGCGGTAAGCTATACCGTTGGTGTGAAGCACCGCCAGAAGGGGTTTCAGTTCCCTTCTATGCTGTAAGGTTATACTGGATAGGTCTTGAAATAAACAAAGTTCTGTACCTCTATGCATTAATGGAGTCAGGGTACGCGCTTTTCTCAGAGCTCCTCTTTTAGGCGGTAGTCCACGATGCAGCACACTACATCTCTAGGAGGGTCAGAATCTTTACCCTTCAGTCTCAGAGCACTATGGATTCTTTCCATTGCAATGGGTATGTCTCTGGGTCTGTTAAGCAGATTGTTGAAAATATGAGTTACCTCATCTTGTAAGTGTGCCGCTTCCATGGCTTCTGGTAATCCTTTCAACCGGAGATTATGGCTTCTGCCACAATTGTCCAGGTCCTCTAAGTGGCGGTTCATGAGTTGCCATGTGTGAGTGTCTACAGCCAGGTGGTGCTTGCAGATCATTGAAGAATGTAGGGCAGTCATTTTTTCCACTGCTTGCCAGAGATAGCCTGAATCTCCATCTTTAGATCCGTGATGGCTGCCGTCAGGGTATCTTTAATGTCTTCTGCTACGGCTCTAAGATCATTCAAGCTGGGCTGTTGATGTGGGGTGTGGACAATTCCTCCATCAGAGTGCCCGTTTTGTGGTGAAGAACCAATTCCAGTAGGGCTTTTTGCTTAACGCTGAGGAGTTTGCGAGGTGGGAGCCGGCGCCATATGTCCCGCCTGGGCCCAAAACATCTCCGGGATGTTTTGACTGGATCGTCCAGGTAAATCGCGGGGAGAACGCGCTTGGGAGGTTGACGAGTTTCTGGAGGCTGTACCCATAATTTTTCAGATGTGTGGAGTGTCGATGACCATCTGTAGAAGTCAGAATTCTATCCCTGTCAGCGGAGCTCTGAAGTTAAGCAGCCTTTCTCTCGCAATCTTTTTTTTAGACTGAATTAATAGACTGTATCTTATTGTTTGTTTATGTATGTACACATGTTATCCACAGTACAACAATATGTTTCTTCCCCTGTAAATGGAAATCCTAATAAAAATAATTTTTGAAAAAAAAAATATAAAAAACAAGTTTAACCACTTCACCCCCGGAAGATTTGGCTGCTCAATGACCAGGCCATTTCTTGCAATACGGCACTGCGTTGCTTTAACTGACAATTGCGCAGTCGTGCGACACTGTACCCAAACAAAATTGACATCCTTTTTTCCCACACATAGAGCTTTCTTTTGGTAATATTTGATCACCTCTGCAATTTTTATTTTTTGCGCTATAAACAAAAGAAGAGCGACAATTTAAAGAAAACACAATGGGGTTATTTACTAAAGGCAAATCTACTTTGCACTACAAGTGCACTGCAAGTGCATTTAAAAGTGCACTGAAAATAAAAAACAGCATTTTAGCTTGCACATGATTGGATGATAAAATCATCAGAGCTTCCCCTCATTTCAGATCTTCCCCTCAGATCTACAGTGACTGCACTTCCAAGTGCACTGCAAGTGCACTTTCAAGTGCACTTGCAGTGCACTTGTAGTGCAAAGTAGATTTGCCTTTAGTAAATCAACCCCAATATCTTTTACTTTTTGCTATAATAAATCTCCCATTAAAAAAAAACCAAAAAAAAAGCACATTTTTTCCTCAGCTTAGGCCTATATGTATTCTTCTACATATTTTTGTTAAAAAAACTTGCAATAAGTGTATATTGATTGATTTGCGCAAAAGTTATAACGTCTACAAAATAGGGGATAGATTTATGGCATTTTTATTATGATTATTTTTTTTTACTAGTAATGGCGGTGATCTGCGATTTTTATTGGGACTGCGATATTGCGGCGGACAAATTGGACACTTTTAAAACATTTTTGGGACCATTGACAATTATACAGCGATCAGTGCTATACAAATGCACTGATTACTGTATAAATGGCACTGGGAGGGAAGGGGTTAACACTAGGGGGCGATCAAGGGGTTAACTGTGTTCCCTAGGTGTGTTCAAACTGTGGGTTGGATGGGACTGACTAGGGGAGGAGAGAGATCGGTGTTCATACTGTTGTGGAAATTTTATTAAGATGTATTTAATATGTATTGTCACAGTGTTTTCCAGTGTTAGTTTTCCTGCAGCTCACTCTAAAGAGTGGACTGGGGCAGACTGACGCCAGTTGAGACCCGTTTTGGTAGTGGAAAGCTTCCTGAGGATGCAGAGAAGTGTTTGCAGAGTGGGGGTATGTCCGCCAGCGAGGGCCCCTGTGCAATGCACAGACGATCGTCTGGTGGGGATGTGTTCACTCTGTAAAGACATTATCGGGTATGGGGGGGATGCATGCTTTTGTCTTTCTGTGTGTCTAATCAGCACACGGGGGGACCATGGCGTGCCCCTGCAGATAATCTCCCATCCACAGGAATGGTAGTATAATCTGGGTATGCATTGTTCTCTGAACAATGCAGAATAAGGCTTCACACCAACGGTAAAAACGGGAGTCTTGGGTGAGTTGACCAGGGACGGCGTCCATGATTCCAAGGCCAGCCATGCGGCTTTCTTTGTCTATCTGAAGATGATGGCTTACAGAGACAGGGGGCGGGAAATCATAGACACTGTCCCTGCCCAGACACGCCCATAAGACTCCCCTAGTCATTGTTCATTGGTTGAGATTTGTATAACTCCTCCTGTTTGAAGGAATGCCTGTGCTTGATTGGCCGATTGTGAAATCATCAAGCTCTATTGTTAGGTACTATAAATAAACAGAACAGAGAGGCTCCAGGGGCAGTCGAGCTGTAGTGCTAAGGATGTAAGAATGGTGGTCATTAGGGATGAACTTTGAGTTCGAGTCAAACTCATGTTCGACTCGAACATCGGCTGTTCGCCAGTTCGCCGAACAGGGAACAATTTGGGGTGTTCGCGGCAAATTCGAAAGCCGCAGAACACCCTTTAAAAGTCTATGGGAGAAATCAAAAGTGCTAATTTTAAAGGCTTATATGCATGGTATTGTCATAAAAAGTGTTTGGGGACCTGAGTCCTGCCCCAGGGGACATGTATCAATGCGACGTTTTTTCAGGAGCAGTGATTTTAATAATGCTTAAAGTCAAACAATAAAAGTGTAATATTCCTTTAAATTTCGTACCTGGGGGGTGTCTATAGTATGCCTGTAAAGGGGCGCATGTTTCCTGTGTTTAGAACAGTCTGACAGCAAAATGACATTTCAAAGGAAAAAAAGTCATTTAAAACTACTTGCGGCTATTAATGAATTACCGGTCCGACAATACACATAAAAGTTCATTGATAAAAACTGCAAGGGATTTCCCCACAGGGGAACCACGAACCAAAATTAAAAAAAAAACTGGCGTGGGGGTCCCCCTAAATTCTATACCAGGCCCTTCAGGTCTGGCATGGATTTTAAGGGGAACCCCGTGCCAAAATTGAAAAAAAATTGGCGTGGGGTCCCCCCAAAAATCCATACCAAACCTTTATCCGAGCACGTAACGGGTGACCCCGTCCCCTCTGACATCACGGGGAATGCCACAGGGAAGTCCCCGTCAAGTCCCCATGCGTCAGAGGGGGGCGGGGTCACCGGGTGGCTTCGCCCCCCCGTTATTTAAGAACTGTCAGAAGAGGAGAAGCGTCACACACATAATCACACACCTAGGTTGGACTTGATGGACTTGTGTCTTTTTTCAACCTCACCTACTATGTAACTATGTAACTATGTCACACAGAGGGAGCCTCCCTCCATGCCATCATGGATGCGGAGCGGCCCGAAAATAAGATGATGAGAAGAAGATGATGAGAAGAAGATGAAGAGAAGAAGATGAAGAGAAAAAGATGAAGAGAAAAAGATGAAGAGAGAAGTGTCACACAGCGGGAGCCTCCCATCCAATTATGGATGCGGAGCGGCCCAAAAAGAAGATGAAGAGAAGAAGACGAAGATAAGAAGATGCCGCGGAGGGAGATGCTGGACAAGAACACCAGAGAAAGAAGCAGAGGATCGGAGGAAGAAGAAGATGGAGGAAGAAACCGAAGGAAGATTGAAGAAAGAAGGAAGAAGATAGAAGATGGAAAAAAGAAGACTTTAAATAAAGGAATTGTCAAAAACTGTCTCTTGTCATTTTTAAAATTTTTGATAGTTTTTTTGTGAAATGGTAGGGGTACTTTTGTACCCCCTTACCATTTCACATGGGGGGGCGGGATCTGGGGGTCCCCTTGTTAAAGGGGGCTTCCAGATTCCGATAAGCCCCCCACCCGCAGACCCCCACAACCACTGGCCAAGGGTTGTGGGGATGAGGCCCTTGTCCTCATCAACATGGGGACAAGGTGCTTTGGTGGGCTACCCCAAAGCACCCTCCCAATGTTGAGGGCATGTGGCCTGGTACGGTTCAGGAGGGGGGGTGCTCTCTCGTCCCCCCCTCTTTTCCTGTGGCCTGCCAGGTTGCGTGCTCAGATAAGGGTCTGGTATGGATTTTTGGGGGGACCCCATGCCAATTTTTTTTTTAATTTTGGCGCAGGGTTCCCCTTAAATTCCATACCAGACCTGAAGGGTCTGGTATGAATTTTGAGGGGGACCCCTACGTCATTTTTTTTAAAATTTTGGCGCGGGGTTCTCCTGTGGGGAAATCCCATGCAGTTTTTATCAATGAACTTTTATGTGTATTGTCGGACCGGCAATTCATTAATAGCCGCGAGTAGTTTTAAACTACTTTTTTTGCTGTCAGACTGTTCTAAACACAGGAAACATGTGCCCCTTTACAGGCATATTATAGACACCCCCAGGTACGAGATTTAAAGGAATATTTCACTTTTATTGTTGGTACTGGTGACCCCACAATAGGGATAAAACTTTTTCGCAGAAGAGAGTTTAACAAGACTCGTGGCCACTCATTAAAATTAGAAGAAAAGAGGTTTTACCTTAAACTACGTAGAGGGTTCTTTACTGTAAGAGCGGCAAGGATGTGGAATTCCCTTCCACAGGCGGTGGTCTCAGCGGGGAGCATTGATAGCTTCAAGAATCTATTAGCTAAGCACCTGAATGACCGCAACACACAGGGATATATAATGTAATACTGACACATAATCACACCCATAGGTTGGACTTGATGGACTTGTGTCTTTTTTCAACCTCACCTACTATGTAACTATGTGACTTTAAGCATTATTAAAATCACTGCTCCCGAAAAAACGGCCGTTTTTGAAACTTTTTTTGCATTGATACATGTCCCCTAGGGCAGGACCCGGGTCCCCAAATACTTTTTAGGACAATACCATGCAAATTAGCCTTTAAAATGAGCACTTTTGATTTCGAATGTTCGAGTCCCATAGACTTCAATGGGGTTCTAACGTCCGTGCAAATTTTTGGTCTGTTCGCAATTTCTGGTGCGAACCGAACTGGGGGGGGTGTTCGGCTCATCCCTAGTGGTCATGTCTGTGTTACTTGGGAAGATACGGAATACAGGGTCGTACTAAGATGCATTATACCAAAAGGCTGAAAGAGAAATGGATTACGCGCAGCATATAGTGACATTTCCACAACATTGATGGCGAACCAGTATATTTTGGAGCGAACAGAATCATCTACAGGAGGAGGGGAGAGTGGATCACAGTCCAGGACATCAAACTATGTGAAATACTTTGTTGTCCTGAGGCAAGGGGTTTGTTTTCTCTCTCTGATGTGTTAGGTGAGTTCTGCTTTGCAAAATAACATATTTTTTATCTTTTGGTATAATGGTGGGATTTTAATTGTATGTTGTGAATGACTGAGCAGGCTGATAAGTAACTGTATGTTGTGTAATAAGTTTGTGATGTATATAAGAAATAGAAATGTATGAATTGTGATTATTACCTATGTATAGGACCAACAAGCCAGGTGTGTATATTGTTTAACTGATGCAAGACATGTGCCCCCATAAATGTAATAAAATTTTTCATCTACAAATGGTTTAGTGAACTTTGATGTCCTTTAGGAAAGGTTTGGTTTGAAGTTATTTTGAAATGACTTTGTAGCAAGTTGTTTTTTTAAAAAATGGCCTCCACATTCAAGTGGCCATGTGGCTGAGGGTGGAAGGGCACCCATGCATTGTTGGGACATGTCTTACAAGATTCTGGGTAATAGCATCGGGGGGGTTCTTTTGTTTTGAGATGAAAAGATCAAGTTTGCAAGCAGCATTGTCTTGGTCCTGTGTATCTGTTGACCTTCCAACTTTCAGAGCCAAGTATTGTGTTGTATTTGGGAACAAGAGTGTATGTTTGAGCCGTGTTATTTTGTGTTTTATGTAACTTTGGCATTTTCGGATGTGTTGTTTGGTTGGAGAGCCTGTGTTTTAGGCCTCCTATGGGCCCTAGTTGATGTAGCATAAAGTGTTTGTCTATAGTTAAGTGTTCATTTGGTGTCTCAATTGTGTAGTCAGTTTTTGTGGGGAAAAATGTTGGTTTTCTAGTGAAGAAATCTGGGTTTGTGTTGGTTTTGGCAGGATCAGCGACTATATTTCATGTGTTAATGCCACCATTTTGTTGTGTCCAAGCTTTTGTCAGCCATTTTGCTGTAGCCCGGATTTCATCCACCATACTGTCGTGGCCTGATTTTCGTTTGTTGCAACTGCCATTTTGTGTATGCTGTGTTTTGGTTTTGGGTGGAATTTCTCTGCTTTTGGGCCAGGTTTAAGCTTTTAGTGAGGTTGAGTCATCTTTTTGCAGTAGTTTTAGTAGTCTGACTGCCCAGGGGATATGGGAGTCGAGGGGGATTCCCTGCCATTTGCAATATGGGGGTTTATTCTACCCTTTCCTGGACAAAGGGTTTTTAGACATGTTGAAGTTCCCTATATGATGTTATAAAGTCCAGAGGGTGTAGCCATAGCTATTCCAGGCTTTCCCTCCCCCTCCCTCTTCCTGTCCATTGATATGTAAATAAACCAGTTAGATGGGTTTTTAGAGCTGAACAGACAACAGGAAGTTTTTTATAGGATGTGATATATGCAACAGGAAGTTTTTTAGAAGGATGTGATATATGCAACAGGAAGTTGATAGGAGGAGCTTGGGGTCTTTTGGAACAAGCATGTGGACAAAGGGACTTGTGTTTGGAAGGTCGATGGAAATCACTTTTGTTTTTAAATTTAATTCCAGTTGTTTCGCAAAGTTTTATATTGTAATACTGTTTTGGGTAGAGAGTAAACGGGAGGCATCCATGTTATTGTTGTAACATCTAGGTACAGAGAGAAGCCACATTCTTCTGTAGAGAAAGTGGGCGCAAGTGTGCTCTGCAATTTAGTCTGGCGACGCAGTGTACGGTCGTACAGCAGACATGCTTGTGTATGCATACACTGTGAGGGGTAGAGACATAATTTGGGTGGTGATCTGTGGTTGTTGACTAGGGATGAGCCGAACACCCCCCTGTTTGGTTCACACCAGAATATGTGAACAGACAAAAAATTTGTACGAACAGGCGAACACCGTTAAAGTCTATGGGACACAAACATGAATAATTAAAAGTGCTAATTTTAAAGGCTTATATGCAAGTTATTGTCATAAAAAGTGTTTGGGGACCCGGGTCCTGCCCCAGGGGACATGGATCAATGCAAAAAAAAGTTTTAAAAACATCCTTTTTTTCGGGAGCAGTGATTTTAATTATGCTTAAAGTGAAACAATAAAAGTGTAATATTCCTTTAAATTTCGTACCTGGGGGGTGTCTATAGTATGCCTGTAAAGGGGCGCATTTTTTTCCGTGTTTAGAACAGTCTGACAGCAAAATGACATTTCAAAGGAAAAAAAGTCATTTAAAACTGCTCGCGGCTATTAATGAATTGCCGGTCCGACAATACACATAAAAGTTCATTGATAAAAACGGCATGGGAATTCCCCACAGGGGAACCAGAATTTTTAAAAAAATTATGTGTGGGTCCCCCTAAATTCCATACCAGGCCCTTCAGTTCTGGTATGGATATTAAGGAGAACCCCAGCCAAAATAAAAAAAAAAAAAAATTTGTGGGGTCCCCCTCAAAATCTATACCAGACCCTTCAGGTCTGGTATGGATTTTTAAGGAGGCACTTCTCCTCTTCTGACGGTTCTTAAATAACAGAGGGCGGGGCCACCCGGTGACCCCGCCCCCCTCTGACGCACAGGGACTTGACGGGGACTTCCCTGTGGCATTTCCCGTGATGTCAGAGGGGACGGGGTCACCCGTTACGTGACTCGAACTCGAAGCTCATCCCTATTGTTGACTAATCATTTTCCATAGTTAATAGTTGGTTGTTATTACGGGTATTGCAGTGTAAAAGAGTGGTACTCTGTAGTTCTGTGCCAAAAGTGTTGGGACTACAAGCCATAGAGTTAAAAAACACCTTGGTTAGGGTTTCTAGTTGGGGGACTGGACCAGATAGTGGTTGTAGTCCGTCAATCCATCGTAGAAGAAGGCACTTGGCGGTGCTCTCCTAAATGCATGCAAGGGCTTCCCTGGATGCAGGGGCAGAATGACAAGCTGATTCGAATCGCCATGGGCAATGAGCAGTATGTGCAAAGGAAGGAATGCGAGGCTTCCCACAGTCAGATGGCTACACAGTACATGAAGTCTAGTTTTGGGGCAAAGACTATTAAAACCCTTAAGGAATGACATAAATGGTCCAAGGATACCACTTGGGGTATCCCTCTGGAGGGGACATTTGATGCCTGGAGGTGGGAGAAATTCATAACTGAGTTTAAACCCATGGTCTGGGCAGCAAAGACCTTAGATGTAGCTCAGCTGTGGCTTCAGAAATCTGCAATGATGAGTGGGTTGATGGATATGTAGTACACATTTGTGTGGTTAAAATTCCCCTGCCTGTTTTTGAACTTTGTGTGGCTGGCCCATGCAAGGTTTGGAGCTGCTCTTGTGGTTTTCCCATTGTATTTTTTTCTTTTGCTAAAAGAAACTATGAAATATCTCTCTCATGTTTGTATCTAAATGCTTGTCTCATGTCTTAGTCTTCTCATTGTTTGTATGTATTAACCACTTGCTGGCCGCCTCACGCCGATGTACGTCGGCAGAATGGCACGGGCAGGCAGAATCACGTACCTGTTCGTGATCTGCCTCCCGCGGGTGGGGGGTCCGATCGGACCCCCCCCGGTGCCAGAGGCGGCCGGCATCTCTTCGCAGGCGATGAGAGGTCAGGGGGAGGCCATCCATTCGTGGCCACCCCCTCCCGATCACTCCCGGCGAATGAAAATCCTTCCTCTGCCTCTGTAATGTAAACAGAGGGAGAGGAAGTGATGTCATCCCTCCTCGAGCCGGTCTTTTCGTTCCGGCGCCGAGGAGAGAAGACATCAATGTAAGTTACACCAACACTACACTTCCAGTAGAACACGCCAGGCACACTTTTCAACCCCCATCACCCCCCGATCACCCCCCGATCACCCCCCTGTACCCCCTGTCACACTGACACCAATAGCAGTTTTTTTTTTTGCATTGGTGTCAGTTTGTGACAGCTATAAGTGTTAGGGCAGTTAGGGCTAGCCCCCTTTAGGTCTGGGCTAACCCCCTTTAGGTCCAGGGTACCCCCCCTAACCCCCCCTAATAAAGGTTAACCCCTTGATCACCCCCCGTCGCCAGTGTCACTGAGCGATTGTTTTTCTGATCGCTGTATTAGTGTCGCTGGTGACGCTAGTTAGGGAGGTAAGTATATAGGTTCGCTGTCAGTGTTTTATAGTGACAGGGACCCCCATATACTACCTACTAAAGGTTTTAACCCCTTGATTGCCCTCTAGTTAACCCTTTCACCAGCGATCACTGTATAAGTGTTACGGGTGATGCTGGTTAGTTAGTTTGTTTTTTATAGTTTATTATAGTTTTAGGGCACCCGCCGTTTATTACCTTATAAAGGTTTAACCCCCTAATTGCCCGGCAGTGATATAAGTTATGTCTTTAGGATCAGATAAGGTCTGCGTCGCCCCAGGCAGCGTCAGATTAGCGTCAGTGCCACTAACACCCACGCACGCAGCATACACCTCCCTTAGTGCTATAGTATCTGAACGGATCGATATCTGATCCGATCAGATCTATACTCCCCAGCAGTTTAGGGTTCCCAAAAACGCAGTGTTAGCGGGATCAGCCAAGATACCTGCTAGCACCTGCGTTTTGCCCCTCAGCCCAGCCCTGCCCAACCCACCCAAGTGCAGTATCGATCGATCACTGACACTTACAAAACACTAAGCACACATAACTGCAGCGTTCGCAGGGTCAGGCCTGATCCCTGCAATCGCTAACAGTTTTTTGGTAGCGTTTTGAATCAGGCGCTAACAGTCAGGAGCTTTTTTGCCTGTGAGTCTCACTAGTGTACCCCTAAATTTAGAGCCCAAAATGGCAAATTGAAGGTACACTAATGAAGAGGCCTACACGTTTCTGAGCATGACAGATAGTGAAGAGGAAGTCACTCATCTGTCAGATTCAGGCTCAGAATATGATCCTGTAGAGGACAGCGACTCCATGACAAATATCTCTGACGACGGAGTTGTGGCCCCTGCTAAGGTCAAGCGTACCAGACCCCAATCTTCTTCTTCTGTCCTTGAAGTGCAAGAACCGCAGGTCCCTCGTATGGAGCAGAGAAGTACTAGTGCCGCTATTCCTTCTGGTGAACTGGCAAGCACCAGCGGCCTAGTACACCCTGGTCGTATATCCAGCACTGCAGTATCACGTGGTGACGTGACGAGTCCCATAAGTGCAGTTCAAGCTGGCGAGGTGGCAAGCACTAGTAGTGTCCCGCTGCCACCAAGAAGACAATCACAGGCCCGTCTTCCTGCTGCATTCGCCAATCCGAATTGGGAGCCCACCACTTCTGCAGCACCCGTACTTCCCCCATTCACTGGCCAACCCGGAATTCAGGTGGAAACAGTTGATTTTACGCCACTGGATTTTTATTCGCTGTTTTTCACCGAAGATCTCTATAGATCTATTGTGGACCAAAGCAATTTATACGCTGGTCAACACATCGTCGCTAATCCCCAGTCCTCCCTTGCCAGAGATTGGAGACCAATTACGGTCTCCGAATTTAAGATCTTTCTGGGCCTTTCCCTGAACATGGGCATAAATAAAAAGAGTGAGTTGCGGTCATATTGGTCCACTGACCCAATTTACCATATGCCCGTGTTCTCTGCTTCCATGGCCAGGGCACGATACGAGCAGATTTTGCGGTTCATGCACTTCAATGACAATGAACTCTGTCGTCCTCGTGGAGACCCTGGATACGATCGGCTCTACAAAATTTGGCCCCTCGTAAACCACTTCAACCAATGTTTTGCAGACTTGTTTACTCCCCATCAAGTTGTCTGCGTTGATGAGTCCCTGATTAACGTTTCTGGCCGCTTGTCATTCAAACAGTACCTTCCCAGCAAGCGTGCCAGATACGGGGTCAAGATGTATAAGCTCTGTGACAGGGCCACAGGCTATACATGTAGATTTATGGTTTACGAGGGCAAAGATAGTCACGTAGAGCCGACAAACTGCCCTGACTATATAGGAAGCGCTGGTAAGATAGTGTGGGACTTGGTGTCACCCTTATTCGGAAAGGGGTACCATTTATATGTGGACAATTATTACACGAAAAATCGCTGCGCAAATACTGTGTGAAAAAAAAAATTAAACACCCACCGTTTTAATCTGTAGGGCATTTGCTTTAAAAAAATATATAATGTTTGGGGGTTCAAAGTAATTTTCTTGCAAAAAAAAAATATTTTTTCATGTAAACAAAAAGTGTCAGAAAGGCAGTGGGTGATGTGTGACATAAGCTTCTAAATGTTGTGCATAAAATGCCAGGACAGTTCAACCCCCCCCCAAATGACCCCATCTTGGAAAGTAGACACCCCAAGCTATTTGCTGAGAGGCATGTAGAGTCCATGGAATATTTTATATTGTGACACAAGTTGCGGGAAAAAGACACATTTTTTTTTGTGTACAAAGTTGTCACTAAATGATATATTGCTCAAACATGCCATGGGAATATGTGAAATTACACCCCAAAATACATTCTATTGCTTCTCCTGAGTACGGCGATACCACATGTGTGAGACTTTTTGGGAGCCTAGCCTCGTACGGGACCCCGAAAACCAAGCACCGCCTTCAGGCTTTCTAAGGGCGTAAATTTTTGATTTCACTCTTCACTGCCTATCACAGTTTCGGAGGCCATGGAATGCCCAGGTGGCACAACCCCCCCCAACTGACCCCATTTTGGAAAGTAGACACCCCAAGCTATTTGCTGAGAGGTATAGTGAGTATTTTGCAGACCTCGCTTTTTGTCACAAAGTTTTGAAAATTGAAAAAAGAAAAAAAAAATGTTTTTCTTGTCTTTCTTCATTTTCAAAAACAAATGAGAGCTGCAAAATACTCACCATGCCTCTCAGCAAATAGCTTGGGGTGTCTACTTTCCAAAATGGGGTCATTTGGGGGGGGGGTTGTGCTATCTTGGCATTTTATTGCCTAGGAATTGGTGATTGGTTTTCGGGGCCCCATATGCGGCTAGGCTCCCAAAAAGTCCCACACATGTGGTATCCCGGTACTCAGGAGAATCAGCAGAATGTATTTTGGGGTGCAATTCCACATATGCCCATGGCCTGTGTGAGCAATATATCATTTAGTGATAACTTTGTACAAAAAAAAAAAATTGTCACTTTTCCGCAACTTGTGTCAAAATATAAAATATTCCATGGACTCAACATGCCTCTCAGCAAATAGCTTGGGGTGTCTACTTTCCAAAATTGGGTCATTTGGGGGGGGGGGGGGGTTTGTGCCATCTTGGCATTTTATGGCCTTCAAAACTGTAATAGGTAGTGAAGAGTGAAATCAAAAATTTACGCCCTTAGAAATCCTGAAGGTGGTGCTTGGTTTTCGGTGCCACGTACGCGGCTAAGCTCCCAAAAAGTCCCACACATGTGGTATCCCCATACTCAGGAGAAGCAGCTAAATGTATTTTGGGGTGCAATTCCACATATGCCCATGGCCTGTGTGAGCAATATCTCATTTAGTGACAACTTTGTGCAAAAAAAAAAAATTGGTCACTTTCCCGCAACTTGTGTCAAAATATAAAATATTCCATGGACTCAACATGCCTCTCAGCAAATAGCTTGGGGTGTCTACTTTCCAAAATTGGGTCATTTGGGGGGGGTTTGTGCCATCTTGGCATTTTATGGCCTTCAAAACTGTGATAGGTAGTGAGGAGTGAAATCAAAAATTCACGCCCTTAGAAATCCTGAAGGCGGTGATTGGTTTTCGGGGCCCCGTACACGGCTAGGCTCCCAAAAAGTCCCACACATGTGGTATCCTCATACTCAGGAGAAGCAGCTAAATGTATTTTGGGGTGCAATTCCACATAGGCCCATGGCCTGTGTGAGCAATATATCATTTAGTAACAACTTTTTGTAAATTTTTTTTTTGTCATTATTCAATCACTTGGGACAAAAAAAATTAATATTCAATGGTCTCAACATGCCTCTCAGCAATTTCCTTGGGGTATCTACTTTCCAAAATGGGGTCATTTTTGGGGGTTTTGTACTGCCCTGCCATTTTAGCACCTCAAGAAATGACATTGGCAGTCATAAATTAAAGGCTGTGTAAATTCCAGAAAATGTACCCTAGTTTGTAGGCGCTATAACTTTTGCGCAAACCAATAAAAAAACACTTACAGTATTGACTTTTTTTTACTAAAGACATGTGGCCGAATACATTTTGGCCTAAATGTATGACTAAAATTGAGTTTATTGGATTTTTTTATAACAAAAAGTAGAAAATATCATTTTTTTTCAAAATTTTCGGTCTTTTTCCGTTTATAGCGCAAAAAATAAAAACGGCAGAGGTGATCAAATACCATCAAAAGAAAGCTCTATTTGTGGGAAGAAAAGGACGCAAATTTCGTTTTGGTGCAGCATTGCATTACCACGCAATTAGCAGTTAAAGCGACGCAGTGCCAAATTGTAAAAAGTGCTCTGGTCAGGAAGGGGGTAAATCCTTCCAGGGCTGAAGTGGTTAACATGAATATGATGTATTTTGGTAGGAACCTGAAACTAAAGCCGCGTACACACGATAAGACATTCCGACAACAAAACCGTGGATTTTTTTCCGAAGGATATTGGCTCAAACTTGTCTTGCATACAAATGTTGTCGGAAATTCCGAACGTCTAGAACTTACAACACGTACGATGGGACTATAAAAAGGAAGTTCAATAGCCAGTGCGCCATCCTTTGGGCTCCTTCTGCTAATCTCGTGTTTATCTCATGTTAGTAGAAGTTTGGTGATAGACGATTCACACTTTTCAGCCTCGTGCTTTTCAGTTTCTGCTTGTCAATTTGTGCTTGTGGGTTCGTATCTGTTCTTCAGTGCGTGTTGTCAGTTAGTTCCTGTCTTTCAGTGCGTTCTATTTAATAGTTCACTTCTGTTTTTCAGTGCGTTCTTGTCCTCTTGTTTCTGATTTTCAGATCGTTCTTCTCAGGTCCTTTCTGATTTTCAGTGCGCTCTGTCAGTTCGTTCTGACCAGCCAACCTTTTTTACACCATGTTGCAGGTACGTTCTCATCGTAGAGTTCATGCTGTGCTTGGGCTTGGTGTTGGAGTTCTTGCTTTGACCCAAGTCCAGTCCATGAACAGGGGGAGGAGGAGTTCATGGACCAAGAATTGGTTGCTCCAGCGTGACCAATTCCCGCACATGCCTTTGTTGCGGGAGATCCAGGAGAATAATCCTGATGATTTCAGGAATTATCTCCGGTTGACGGACCCTGTTTTTCTCCATCTGTTGGCTTTGCTGTCCCCTTATATTACAAAGCAGGTCACCTGCATGCGGCAAGCCATCACTCCCAAGCGGAGGCTCATCACCACCTTGCGGTAGTTTGCAACTGGGAAAAGTCCCCAGGATATCAAGTTCATGACTGGAGTCTCCCCTCAGACTTTAGGAATCATTATTCCAGAGACCTGTTCTGCCATTATACAGGTCCTGCAGAAGGACTATATTAAGGTAAGTTTCTTTATCGTACATCACAGGACACAAAGCCAAAGTAGTAACTATATAGGTTATATAGGCCACTTTTAGGTGATGGACACTGGCACACCCTAGACAGGAAGTTTTACTCCCTATATAACCCCTCCCCTTACTGGGAGTACCTCCGTTTTTTCGCCCGTGTCTAAGGGGTTGGTCACGAGTAAAGATGTGCTGTGCTGAGCTCTGCTGGAGTAATCCTTCAAAATCCATTCAAAATGTTGTTTTAGGCCAAATTTAATGGTACCCGGGCCTTGTGTCACAAGAAACAAGGTTTAGCCTGTAACGCTTCTCTTTTTAGAGAGCTGGACCCCAGGATCCAGTGCTTTGGTTTTTTTCAACCATATAGCTCCCTGGCGGGGTGCTATACGGGTCCAAGGGCGTGGAAAAAAAGGGGCCCCAGTCCTTATAGGTTTTTTAACAGAGCCCGCAATGAGGGGTGAAGATTGGGTCTGTTTGGTTTACCACAGAACCCTGCAGCAAGATAAGGTAAGTGGAGATTCCTAAAGAATTTTTAAGTTCTTATGGGTTTTCTCCTTTAAGTAAAGGTTGTCATGCCTAAAGTCACCACCGGGGGCTGTCAAGAGCACGTACCTGTTCCATGCTTGTCAGATCTCATTTCTGTGTCAGCAGAAGCTGCAGGCTTCCTCCAGTCCCAAGTCTCTGGTAAGATTTTGTTTTTTTTTTTCTTCTGAATACATCCCCACCAGGACTCCCCTCTCCAAGAAGCAGAGGGAGCCCAGAATGGTCAGCGATATGCCGCTTCAATCCCTCTTACACTGATGTCAGTGGCGGTTCTTTCCTTCTCCGTCCTCCCCTCAGATCGGCTCTCCTCCTCTCCACTCCCCCTCCCCCCACATGCCGATCCGGTTGATCGGAGGCCGCTCCCATGGGAAAACAATCTCTTTTAAAAAGAGTGGAGGGGTGCGGAAGACGGAGAAGGGGGGGTGTGGCTTAGCGCGGCATTGACGTGCTTTCCACATGCAGGACTGGGTAGGCTTTGGCCAATTATGGCTCAGGGGGTTTAGTACACGCCCCACACTATATAAGGCCGCCTGCACGTCAGCCCTGTGTAGTGTGTTCTGGCGTTGAGAGAGAGAGATAGAGAGAGAGAGATAGAGAGACAGTGTCATTTGATTTAAGTTAGATAAAGTAGACAGGTGAGTTAGTTCGCTGCACTTACAGTGTATTGTGTATATATATATATATATATATACACTGTATTCATTTTAGCTAGATCCGTTCCTGTTATTCTCTTCCTACTGACAGGCAGGCAGGTGTTTTTACAGTATTTACAGCTACCTGAAGAAAATTGCTGGTGTTCTTCTGATCCTATTAGTCCTATTAGCTACAGTATTTACAGTTACTGTAGTGCGACCTCTGCACAGTGTGCACCTAAAGCTACCTGAAGAAAATTGGTGGCGTTCTTCTGTTCCTATTAGTACCGCAGGCAGCTGTAGTATTTACAGTTAGTGTAGTGTGTCCTCTGCACAGTGTGCACCTAAAGCTACCTGAAGAAAATTGGTGGTGTTCCTCTGATCCTATTAGTACCGGAGGCAGCTGTAGTATTTACAAGTTAGTGTATTGCGTCCTCTGCACAGTGTGCACCTAAAGCTACCTGAAGAAAATTGGTGGTAGAGGTAGTAGTACAAAGGTAAATGAACACGTAAAATGATATAAATATATAAAAAAAAAACAGAAACAATATAAGAATAAGTACAATCAATATAGAGCACTTCTATACCCAATAGGTGCAGTGTGATATTCCACAATAATCGGTGGTAATAGCAAAGTGCAAAGTGCAAGAAAATCATTCAATAAAAACTTAAGGCCAGATGCGATAAGTATCTTACTGGAAACACTAAAATCAATATACAATCACTAAAAACCTCAATGGATCGTGCAAATAGGCAAAAAACATTGTGCAAAAAACAGCAATTAATAAATTAAATGTGCAACGTGCAATCAATATGTGCAAAGATTGCAAATGCAGTGTATAATAAACATATAACCAAAATAAGTCCACTGTAGAACTTGTGGAAATTCAAACAAAGGCAAACGTGTGCAAAATATATAATTGGGCTGGGAATGTAGTCCAATGCGATTAAATCCTCTTATTGTGGCTAATCAGAAAATGTGCAAAAAAGTGCAATAAGGTGCTGAGAGCATATATGGTGTGAAGTGGCCTTTTACACAGTGGTGTGAAGTGGTCTCTTACCTTGCGGTAAAGAGGTAACCGCATAAAGTTGCTGGTAATGGCTGCTTCTCCCTTGTACTCCTAACTGCCTCTCACTTAGATTCCTGGGCTGGATGGAGTTGTTAGTGGGTCTTTGTCTCTCAGTGGAGCAGGAGGGGGATTAAAGGAAAGAAGGGGTCAAATAGTGTAGTATTTCAATCAGAGGTTGAGTTTTATTAAAACAATGGTGAGGGTACTCACTTTACTTACAAGAAAAAAACACAAAGAAAACGTATCTCCTACGAGCGGCGAGCTCGTTTGCATATATCAGTCTTGGATGCCTATCCCGTTCCTACGCGTGTTGTCACGGTCACGTGACTTCATCAGGGGATAAAGGGAGGCATCATAGGTGTCCTTAAATAGTATCTCCTATTAAGTTCAATCAGAGGCCATTTTCCTGTAGCTCTATATAGTAATAGTATTGGCGGCCATTTTCAGGGAGTTCATGGGCGCCGCCATTTTCTAGGTGGTCTATCACTACATAATCCAGCCGCCAATCACAGCCTGTTTGATACCAGAAGGGGCATGGCCAAAACCAGATCCTACATGGGATGGGTGTGGCATTAATCTAAGAGAAGGGAGAACTGTCAGCAGAGTATCAAAAGCTGAGATACATACTAAGGGTGCTGACATGAAGGACAACTTATGTGACTTAGACGCAATTGCACCAAACTTAACACTTTTTTAGACCAGGCAGAGAAGATAGGACAGAGATTCACCAGGAAAGGCTACGACCATTTATTTATTAAAAATAAGATAGTAGAAGTGACAGGAATGAATCGGGGATGAACTGATCAAATATAAGTGTAAACAAGAACAATCTATGACAGTAGTACCTTTAATCCTAGACTTCAACGCACAATATAAGAAAATAGAAAAAATTATCAAACGACACTGGCACATCCTTCTGGCAGACAAACAACTACAAGACACTTTACCCACTAACCCTAAGTTTATATATAAGAAAGCACCTACCATTTGCGACAAAGTAGTCAAGAACATAATAGATCCACCTAAGAGGAATTTTACCTTTTTTACCGGAAAAGGTTTCTATCCTTGCAAGAGATGTTTTGCATGCTTGAGAACTAGACGTCTGAACGAAAAGAAATTTAATTTTATATCCACAAGCACGGGAGAAACGTATGATATTAAAAACTTCATCTGTTGTAATACGGAAGGAGCAGTATACGACCTGGAGTGCAGTTGCGGCCTGCAAGTTGGCCACACAAAAAGACCCTTGAAGGTGCGCATTAAGGAGCATGTTCAAAATATTCTGAGTGGATACGATAAACTTAGTGTATCCAAACATTTCCTTTTATGCCACAATAAAGATCCCTCCCATCTGAAATTTTGGGGAATAGAAACATATATCAAACATTGGCGGGGGGGACACAAAGTTAAGACCCTCAGCCAGTTGGAATCAAAATGGATATTTACATTAGATACTTTCTCGCCCAGAGGCCTCAATATCGAATTTAACCTCAATTGCTTTCTTAGTGACTTTTAATTATGCGTCTTTTCCCCCCATGCTGGTTTTAATGATTTTTAGATGTTTTATTACTTCTCAGTGTGCTCTTTGTTTTTCCCTTCCCCCCTCCCCCTCCTCTCTCCCCCCCTTCCCCCTTCTCCCCTTCCCCCTTCTCCCCTTCCCCCTCCCCCCCCTTCCCGTGCGGTCACCTATCCTGCTCATTTAATTTTATTTTAATTTTATTTTTGTGAGACTTATTTGACCCTCATTTATTGTAGCAAGTTAAGTTTGAATCTTTTGCCTGTGTGATTTTACTTGTATTTTGCACATGTCAGTGCTGCAGTCTATCCGGACCCGTTCGCCATAGATACATGTTTTTTTTATATATTTTTTAATTATTAAAATTATTTTAACATATTTTTATTTTTTATTTTTTATTTTTTTATTTTTCATTACTGCTATTTTTTGGTAATTTCGGGCTTTTTAAGACTCGTGGTTTTCAGATCGTTTTCTTCTCTTCAGTTTGAGCTTGTGGGTTTGTATCTGCTCTTCAGTGCGCGCAGCGAGTACCTTTGACTCTTTTCATTGTGCTCTTGTTCGTTCGTTACTGTTTTTCAGGTCGCTCTTCACAGGCCTTGCTGTTCTTCAGTGTGTTCTGTTACTTCGTTCTGAGCAGCCAACCATTTTCTAGCCATGTTGCGTATACGTACTCCTCGTAGAGTTCGTGCTGTGCGGGGGCTTGGTGTTGGGGTCCTGACCTTGACACAAGTCCAGTCCATGAACAGGGTGGGGAGGAGTTCATGGACCAAGAATTGGTTGCTTCAGCATGACCAGTTCTGTCACATGCCTTTGCTCCGTGAGATCCGTGAGAATAATCCTGATGATTTCAGGAACTTTCTCCGGATGACCCTGTATTTCACCGTTTGTTGGCTTTGCTGACCCCTTATATTAGCAGGCAGGATACCTGCATGAGGAAAGTCATCACTCCGGAGCAGATGCTCGTCGCCACCTTGTGGAACTTGGCGACGGGGAGAAGCCTGCAGGACTTGAAGTTCTCGACAGGCATCTCCCCCCAGGCTCTGGGGATCATTATCCCAGAGACCTGTTCTGCCATCATCCAGGTCCTGCAGAAGGAGTATATTAAGGTAAGATTTTTATCCTTTAATATCACATTTTATTGTATTTAATGTTTGCTAATATATTGTATTTCTTTCCTCATTCCCTAATTACCATGATTGTAATATGCTGTGAATGTCCTCTTTGTCCTAATGCATGCTGGATTGTTATGTAATTTTTTTTTGTCCTTCATACATATTTGCCTTCACTAACCTCCCCAGCATGGTCTCCTGGCCCTATATTCACCTCATGTAGTCACTTAACAATGTATTTTATCAGCAGTAGTGCTTTACCCCAAACACCCCCTAAAATGTTTTTAAATTTGATTTGTGCTTTAAATTCAGGCAGAGTGCCAGAGGCTTTTTTTGGGGGGTCCCCAAATCATTTGCAACCCTCCCTCCCCCCAACTGCTAAGTCAGCTGATAACAATTCTCTATCTATCCTCAATCATCTATCTGCTGACTTTGCCAAACCCATACACACTATAGCCATCTCTTTTGTGGTCATATTTATGGATGAATTCCCCAAAGCATGTAGTGCAAGGGCCTGCCTGTATACTTTCAAATGGTACTGTTTAAAGTTTTTGTATCCTATTATTATCTTGATAGGTAATAGCAGAATGTCCAAATCTGCTAAAATGTGTACAATGTGTATTTATATCTTTGTATTATGACGCTTCTTACCTGTCCAGTGGGCTGCCAATAGTGTAACTAAGGAGGGGCTGGCCAAAGTAATACCCATTATTTAGGCATTCATCTCTCAATGAAGTGGAGAGGGTTACCTGTCCAAGAGCTCCCCCCCTAAAATGTTAGAAATGGCCCATGAGAGGGGGGGGGGGTGATCTGATAGGTGTACCTTATACTTTGGTCTTTAAAAACTCCCTCAAATAAAAGTTATCTTGATGTTGGCCAAGAATGTTTGTGTCTAATCTGCTTTCCCTGTTTATGTGCAAAATTACTAATTTGTTTTTCTTGTTTGACTCCACAGTTTCCTTCCACGCCACAGGAATGGCAGACTGTGGCCTCCCACTTTGCCCAGCAGTGGGACTTTCCTAACTGCGGAGGGGCAATTGATGGGAAACACGTCCACATCGTCCCACCACCCAACTCGGGGTCATACTATTTCAACTATAAGGGGTTGAATAGTATTGTGATGTTGGCGGTGGTGTCGGCTACTTACGAGTTCCTGTATGTGGACGTGGGGAAGAATGGCCGGATGTCCGATGGTGGAGTCATCGCCCAGATGGAGTTCTACAGGCGTCTCCAGAATGGCAGCTTGGACTTGCCACCTCCAGAAGACAATGTGGAAGGACTCCCATTCATCTTCGTTGCAGATGAAGCGTTTGCGCTGGGGGACCATCTTATGCGGCCATTCCCGATGAGGACCCCCCGGACCAGAGGGTTTTTAATTACCGGCTGGCCAGAGCCAGAAGAGTGGTGGAGAACACGTTTGGAATCATGGCCAGCCGGTTCCGCCTATTTCTTACACCCATACACATGGTGGAGTACAAACTGAATCATATCATCCTGGTGTGCTGCATTCTACACAACTTTTTACGGCAACATTCTGCCAACTATGCTGGCTCAGTTGGGCCTGAGGCTGGAATTCAAAATGAACCAACCATGACGGCGCTTGAAAGTGGCCGTCCTGGCTTGCCCCCCCCCGAGTGCCGGTGATGTCCGTCTAAGATACCTTGAATACTTTGCGGGTAGGGGGGCTATCAATATGCCAGACAATGTCTGAAACCTTTTTCAAATAAAAAAAAAATTAACTACTAAAATCTTTGGTGACATTTACTGCTTGTGTTTCTTTTAGCTGACCCTGACAGAAATGTGGTGAGTTCTGAAAATGGCGTGATTGTGTAACATTACAAAGCACTGTTGGGTGTTATTTACTAAAGGCAAAGACACTTTGCACTATAAGTGCACTTGAAACTGCACTTGTAGTGCAAAGTGGATTTTCCCTTAGGAAATAACCCCCATTGTCACAGAAAACACCAATTAGAGCACAACAAAAGTTTTGGAGCGTTGAAACAATAATCCACACATTCTTGATTAACAATTTTTTTAATACCAGCACAATCACATGTGCATTTAGAAAAGGTTTTTAAAACAAACCAACATGTTTGTTGTATAACAATTTTTGGGGTCACATTAGAAAAAGTAGAAATGTCCATTTAAGATAAAACAGGCATGTTTAAAACCAACAAGAAAGACACAAATCTTGAACTTACAAAGTTCACATTTGGTAGAACTTGAAGGCAATATCAGACATGAGTACTTACAAACTGTGTTTGATATTGCGTTCAGATGGGGTGAAGTCACCCCTAGAAAAGCCAAATTTTGAAGATGCACACCAATTGCCGAATGTCAACATGTGCTAGCTGCCATCACGGGGGATCAAGGGACGTGTTTTGTGGGTGCAACCCCTTCCTCACAGCTACTTTATTATTGAGGAAGGGGTTACACCCCCAAAACGCGTCCATTTATCTCCCGTGGTGGCAGATAGCACATGTTGACACACTGTGTGCCTCTTCAAAATTTGGCTTTTCGCAAATATGTCCAAAAATGGTAAAAAATTTTATCTCAAAAAGCGCCAAAAAATACGTGATTTTGAGGGGTTTTAAACTCTCCCTAAAACATCAATGATGTTCTTCATTTTTTGTTGAACATCATTGATGTTTTTCAGGATGTTTTCCAAGTCCCTATTACACCCCATGATCTCCCCAATACGGATCTGTGCACTTTCCGAGGTGAAATGCCCTGGATCCACAACACCACGATCACCTAAAAAGATAGAAACAAAAAAACACCATGTATTATAAATATGCCGGCATCCATCTCTTACCTGAGGTCACAGACACTCACCTGATGTGGTGCCAATTTCCACCATGTCTTCCTCCTCCTGCTCTGCTTGGCTTGGGTGGATTTCCCCTTCTTCCAGAGGTGGGGGGTCTGTGGTCTCCTCGGATGAGGGGTGTCCTCCGAGTCTTTTATCCCCTATGTAAAAAAAAAATAGGTATACTTAACACACAGATATTTGATGGCAGAAATAGGAATATGAAACATTGCTTGGAAGTGGGGTACAATTGTCTATTTTGGCAGAGTTCCAAGATGTAGAATTTTTAGTGTCCTTTGTCAAGCTTCAATACTTTACCTGTTTTGTACAAGCTTCACAGATGGAGACACCCCTATAGTCACTGGAGCACCTGTGTGGGCCTCCTAATAAAAAGGGTGTTCATGTGTCCCACACTAGTGCTCCAGCGTCCAGATGTGAAAACTGCTGCTGAGTGTCCTCTCCTTACACAGAATCTAGTTTGCATTTCATTCTAGTTACAAACCCATCTACACAACCAAATTATTTGCAGGCAAGAGGGCCATAAAAAATGTGGGCAAATGCATATGGCCAAAACAATGGTGTTTTCTAGGCCGAACGAACAATGTTTTATACGTATGAATAATGTGCCCATAAACATGAAAGTTGCCATTTTAAACTGGATAACAGTTTAGAAAAGCACATGGAGCAGCACGAACGTAATAAACATAAAGAATAGGAACACAGCACAACTACTTACTTTTTTACAGCACTCTCCGGATCTTTCTGTACTGCTCGTGCTCTCTTAATTTTAGGTCCGACCACCGTTTCCTGAGCTGATCTTTCGATCGTCGTACCCCGAAATTCCGGTGCAGACTCTTGACCACTTTCACCATGATCTTGGCCTTTCGGACATTGGGGTTGGGGTAAGGTCCATACTTCCCGTCATAGTCGGCCTTCTTCAGGATGTCCACCATCTCCAACATCTCCCCAAAGGACATATTTGAGGCCTTAAATCGTCTCCTTCTGGATCGGGACGTTTCAGGCTCCGGGCTTTCCTCCCCCTCCTCCTCGTTGCTGTAATTATCTGACACCTGCTGTCTCTCCGCCATGTGCTCTTCCCCCACTGCGCCGAACGAGAAGGGGCGGGGATTAGAATAGAAAGAACGTCAGGGGTGGGCGGAGTTTCACACATGCACAGTGTGTATAAAGCGTAACAAGCGTGCGTAGTACGTATGATCTGTGAGCGGAGGAAGGAGTATCAGAGGCGCCAATCGTGATAACGAAGGTAAGATCTAAACTTCAGCCTATACTGCTTCTAGATTGAGGCCTATATTGTAACAAGATTAGGAGAGTTTTGCCTGACATTAGGGTTTGTCTTGTGTTGTGTCTTGCAGAGAAAATGGATGGCTTCAATGACCACAACTTCCTCCCCCTGTTCTTGGACAAGTACAGGGAGCTGCCCTGTCTGTGGCAGGTGAAACATCCACATTATAATCATAAACAGAAGAGGCAGACAGCGCTGGAGAAACTGCTGGAGTTGGTGAAGCCGGTGGTCCCCACAGCAACCATCTCTTATTTAAAAGCCAAAATTGGTGGCCTGAGGAGCACTTATCTTAGGGAGCGCAAGAAGGTCACGGATTCCCAGAGATCCGGAGCTGCAGCAGATAACGTTTATGTCCCCAGGCTTTGGTACTATGAGAGACTTCGTTTTCTGTCAGACCAGACTGGAGTCAGGAATGCCTCTCAACCCTTCCTTACACTCTTCCTTCCACCCCAGCTGAGGCTTCCGATGTCCAGCCTGGGACTTCCAGCCAGGAAGAGATGGAGGAGCCCAGCTTGAGCCAGGTATAGCATTCTTCTACAGATTTCTGGTCAATAAAGAAATGATCTTTACTAGATGTTATTATTGATCACTAATTGCTGATTTAATAAAAGCGTTTACATATCAATAGACAGTAGTGGGCAAAAATAATTGGGACAAGAATGAAAAATGCTGGGCTCAGAAGGATAGTCTTTTATATTTGTTAACATTCAATTTCCAACAGTCATGATATGAAAATTGTGTGTGATTGATGAACTAAAAACTAAAACTATGTCCCTTTTTCATACATAGGAAGACCTCAGCTAGGACGAGGCTCTGGAATTTAGCATATAGGAGGAGGCTGTGGAATGTGGCAGCCAGGAGGAGGCAGGGGTTAGTGGCAGCCAGGAGGAGATGGGGCTAAATGGCAGCCAGGAGAAGCCTGGGACCAGTAGGAGCCTGACTGAATCGCAGGTTCCTCCCCTCCGCCTTCCAAACAAAAGACCCAGGAAGGGGAGTCACGTGCAGGATTCAGCACTCAGGCTCATTCAGGAGGCTTCTGCGTCCCTCAGAGCCACCCCCACTCCTGAAGAGGCCTTTGCCTGCATGGCTACCACCAAACTGCAGGGCATGCAGGAGGGCCAACGCCAGCTGTGTGAGGACCTTCTTTATAAAGTCTTAACTAAGGGAGTGAGGGGCGAAACCCACGTGATTGAGTTGCAACATTTTCCTCCTCCTCCTCCTGCCACAACTACACCACCACAGCCACAGCATGGAAGGAAGCGTGGAAGGAAGACCAGAGAGTGATGACCCTGGGTTCAGTCTGGTCTGACAAAAGATGCAGGCTCTTGTATGACCACAGCCTGGGGACACAGATGTCATCTGCTGCTTTCATGATCTCTGGGACTTCTGGACCAGGCTGCACTCCCTTATATATGGACTCCTCAGGCCACCAATTTTGCAGTAAAATAATTGATGTGTGCCCTGGGGGTCAAAGGCTTCACCAATTTCTGCTATTTCTCCAGCGTTGCCTCCCTCTTTGTTTGGTTCTGAGCCCTTAATAAAGGTTTTTTGGTTTCAATTAGACTCGCCTATGTGTGTTTTCATTCAGAAAGGACAATTTGTTTGTGAGGAGTAAGGTACATTTCAAAATACAATGTGAAATTAACAAGAGACACCAACACCAAGCAACCTCCTTGAGATTAAATAATACAAGATAATAATGGTGTTGTGGTAACTTGACACACAAAACACACACAAAAATATTCTGGAAGTTAAATAACTAAAAAAAAAAAAAAAAAAAAAACAAGATCAACCTTGAAAAAAAAACAAACCAAAAAAAAAAATCGCATCAGGCTTTAAAAAAAAAAAAACACAAAAAAAGTCGGATGGAGCCCACACACGGTCGGAATTTCTGACAACACGATCCAATCGCACATTTTCCGTCGGAAAATCCGACCGTGTGTACGGGGCATTAGTATGTATCTCAGCTTTTGATTCTCTGCTGACAGTTCTCTCTTCTCTTAGATTAATGCAGCACCCATCCCATATAGGATCTGGGTATTGGCCATGCCCCTTCTGGTATCAAACAGGCTGTGATTGGCGGCTGGATTATGTAGTGATAGACCACCTAGAAAAAAGCAGCGCCCGTGAACTCCCGGAAAATGGCCACCAATACTATTACTATATAGATCTACGGGAAAATGGCTGCCCATTGAACTTAATAGGAGATACTATTTAAGGACACCTATGAGGCCTCCCTTTATCCCCTGATGGAGTCACGTGACTGTGACGTCACGCGTAGGGATGAGATAGGCATCCAAGACTGATATATGCAAACAAGCTCGCCGCTCGTAGAATATAAGTTTTCTGTGTGTTTTTTTATTGTAAGTGAAGTGAGTACCCTCACCATTGTTTTAATAAAAAACAACCTCTGATTGAAATACTACACTATTTGGCCCCTTCTTTCCTTTAATCCCCCTCCTGCTCCACTGAGAGACAAAGACCTACTAACAGCTCCATCCAGCCCAGGGATCTAAGTGAGAGGCAGTTAGGAGTACGAGGGAGAAGCAGCCATTACCAGCAACTTTATGTGGTTACCTCTTTACCATAAGGTAAGAGGCCACTTCACACCACTGTGTGTCCTGTGCACGAAGAGGAGATCACCCCTATGCTCTCAGCACCTTATTGCACTTTTTTGCACATTTTCTGATTAGCCACAATAAGAGGATTTAATTGCATTGGACTACATTCCCAGTCCCATTATATATTTTGCACACGTTTGCCTTTGTTTGAATTTCCACAAGTTCTACAGTGGACTTATTTTGGTTATATGTTTATTATACACTGCATTTGAAACTTTTGCACATATTGATTACATGTTTACATTATTAATTGCTGTTTTTTGCACAATGTTTTTTGCCTATTTGCATGATCCATTGAGGTTTTTAGTGATTGTATATTGATTTTAGTGTTTCCAGTAAGACACTTATCACATCTGGCCTTAAGTCTTTATTGAATGATTTTCTTGCACTTTGCACTTTGCTATTACTACCGATTATTGTGTAATATCACACTGCACCTACTGGTTATGAAGTGCTCTATATTGATTGTACTTATTCTTATATTGTTTCTGTTTTTTTATATATTTATATCATTTTACGTGTTCATTTACCTTTGTACTACTACCTCTAGCAGCATAGTTTTTTTATTTTTTTTTAAAAGAACAGTGCAGCACCAATTTTTACATACCTTATTGCACCTAAACCTAACTGAAGACAATTGCTGTTGTTCTGCTCCTATTAATACCACAGGCAGGCAGCTACAGTATTTACAGTTAGTGTACTGTGTCCTCTGCACAGTGTGCACCTAAAGCTACCTGAAGAAAATTGGTGGTGTTCTTCTGATCCTATTAATACCACAAGCAGGCAGCTACAGTATTTACAGTTAGTGTACTGTGTCCTCTGCACAGTGTGCACCTAAAGCTACCTGAAGACAATTGCTGTTGTTCTGCACCTATTAATACCACAGTCAGGCAGCTACAGTATTTACAGTTAGGGTACTGTGTCCTCTGCACAGTGTGCACATAAAGCTACCTGAAGAAAATTGGTGGTGTTTTACTGCTCCTATTAATACCACAGGCAGGCAGCTACAGTATTTACACTTAGTGTACTATGTCCTCTGCACAGTGTGCACCTAAGGCTACCTGAAGACAATTGCTGTTGTTCTGCTCCTATTAATACCACAGGCAGGCAGCTACAGTATTTACAGTTAGTGTACTGTGTCCTCTGCACAGTGTGCACCTAAAGCTACCTGAAGAAAATTGGTGGTGTTCTTCTGATCCTATTAATACCACAGGCAGGCAGCTACAGTATTTAGAGTTAGTGGACTGCGTCCTCTGCACAGTGTGCACCTAAAGCTACCTGAAGACAATTGCTGTTGTTCTGCACCTATTAATACCACAGGCAGGCAGCTACAGTATTTACAGTGAGTGTACCGTGTCCTCTGCACAGTGTGCACATAAAGCTACCTGAAGAAAATTGGTGGTGTTCTTCTGCTCCTATTAATATCACAGGCAGGCAGCTACAGTATTTACACTTAGTGTACTGTGTCCTCTGCACAGTGTGCACCTAAAGCTACCTGAAGACAATTGCTGGTGTTCTCATACTAATAATACTACAGGTAGACAGTTGATTCTGCTAGCTGTAGTATCGGTATATATATACATCCCAGCTTTGTGCAGCTACATCTCACTGCAGGCCATTAATATGTCTGGAAGGCCAACAAGGAGAGGCAGACAGTCACAATCCAATAAAAGAGGGCAAGCAGACTCTGTGTCTAGAGGCAACAGTGCTGGTAGTGGAGACGGTGCATCCTCATCAGCATGTGGCCATGGTGCATATTACCGCTGACTTATGGTCCAGCAGGCATGGACAGGGACGTTACCTATCTTTCACTGCGCACTGGGTGACTCTTCTGGCAGCTGAGATGGATGCAGGACAGGGTGCAGTAGTGTTAGAGGTTGTTCCACCACCACGCCTCCAAAATTCTACTAGTGGTGATTCTGCCACACCTCTCTCCTCTATCCCCTCCTCTTCTTCTTCCTCCATGGCCTCTTCCTGTACTGATTTGTCCTCGGAATCAGCGGTGCTCCGTAGGCGTTCAAGGGGCTACGCAAGCATGCAGGCAAAAAGATGCCATGCAGTGCTTGAGCTGGTGTGCTTGGGGGACAGGAGCCACACTGGGACAGAGATTCTATCAGCTCTGCAGGGGCAGGTTCAGAGGTGGTTGATGCCACACCAGCTTAAGGCAGGTATGGTGGTTTGCGACAATGGCACCAACCTCCTCTCCGCCCTCCGACAGGGACAACTGTCTCATGTGCCCTGTTTGGTTCACATCATTAACTTGCTGGTGCAGCGGTTCTTGGGCAGGTACCCGAGCTTTCAGGATATCCTGAGGCAGACCAGGAAAGTCTTTGTACATGTCCTCAGGTCATATAATGTCAGTGCTCGGCTGGCTGACCTCCAAAAGGAATTTAACCTGCTCAAGAACCCCCTAATCTGTGACATGCCCACCAGGTGGAACTCAATGTTGGCTATGCTGCAGTGGCTGCACATGCAGCAGAGGGCCATCAATGAGTATCTATGTGACTATGGCACCAGGACAGGGTCAGGGGACCTTGTTTTTTTTCCCCACGCCAGTGGGCTATGATCAGGGATGCATGCACTGTCCTGTCACTATTTGAGGAGGCCACGAGGATGGTGAGCAGTGACAGTGCATGCATCAGTGACACTGTACCTCTTGTCCACCTGTTGGAGCTCATGCTGCATGGAATAATGGACAGGGCACTTGAGGCAGAACAGAGGGAGGAAGAGGAGGACTTCCTTACCTCTCAAGGACCTCTTTATCCAGACAGTGTTCCTGCGTGCCCACCGATCACACAGGAAGAGGAGGAGGAGGAGGAGGAGGATTGAGTCAGCATGGAGGTGGAGCCTGGCACTCAGCATCAGCAGCAGTCTTCAAGGGATCATTTACAGTCCCAAGAAACCCATGGACTTGTACGTGGCTGCGAGGAGGTGGCTGCGGATCATGTCGTCCTTAGTGACCCAGAGGATTCTGGACCGAATGCCTCAGCAAACCTACGCTGCATGGCCTCCCTGATCCTGCAAAGGCTGCGGAAGGATCCTCAAATTCGTGGTATCAAGGAGAGGGATCAATACTGGCTGGCAACCCTAATTTTATTTTAATTTTATTTTTGTGAGACTTATTTGACCCTCATTTATTGTAGCAAGTTAAGTTTGAATCTTTTGCCTGTGTGATTTTACTTGTATTTTGCACATGTCAGTGCTGCAGTCTATCCGGACCCGTTCGCCATAGATACATGTTTTTTTTATATATTTTTTAATTATTAAAATTATTTTAACATATTTTTATTTTTTATTTTTTATTTTTTTATTTTTCATTACTGCTATTTTTTGGTAATTTCGGGCTTTTTAAGACTCGTGGTTTTCAGATCGTTTTCTTCTCTTCAGTTTGAGCTTGTGGGTTTGTATCTGCTCTTCAGTGCGCGCAGCGAGTACCTTTGACTCTTTTCATTGTGCTCTTGTTCGTTCGTTACTGTTTTTCAGGTCGCTCTTCACAGGCCTTGCTGTTCTTCAGTGTGTTCTGTTACTTCGTTCTGAGCAGCCAACCATTTTCTAGCCATGTTGCGTATACGTACTCCTCGTAGAGTTCGTGCTGTGCGGGGGCTTGGTGTTGGGGTCCTGACCTTGACACAAGTCCAGTCCATGAACAGGGTGGGGAGGAGTTCATGGACCAAGAATTGGTTGCTTCAGCATGACCAGTTCTGTCACATGCCTTTGCTCCGTGAGATCCGTGAGAATAATCCTGATGATTTCAGGAACTTTCTCCGGATGACCCTGTATTTCACCGTTTGTTGGCTTTGCTGACCCCTTATATTAGCAGGCAGGATACCTGCATGAGGAAAGTCATCACTCCGGAGCAGATGCTCGTCGCCACCTTGTGGAACTTGGCGACGGGGAGAAGCCTGCAGGACTTGAAGTTCTCGACAGGCATCTCCCCCCAGGCTCTGGGGATCATTATCCCAGAGACCTGTTCTGCCATCATCCAGGTCCTGCAGAAGGAGTATATTAAGGTAAGATTTTTATCCTTTAATATCACATTTTATTGTATTTAATGTTTGCTAATATATTGTATTTCTTTCCTCATTCCCTAATTACCATGATTGTAATATGCTGTGAATGTCCTCTTTGTCCTAATGCATGCTGGATTGTTATGTAATTTTTTTTTGTCCTTCATACATATTTGCCTTCACTAACCTCCCCAGCATGGTCTCCTGGCCCTATATTCACCTCATGTAGTCACTTAACAATGTATTTTATCAGCAGTAGTGCTTTACCCCAAACACCCCCTAAAATGTTTTTAAATTTGATTTGTGCTTTAAATTCAGGCAGAGTGCCAGAGGCTTTTTTTGGGGGGTCCCCAAATCATTTGCAACCCTCCCTCCCCCCAACTGCTAAGTCAGCTGATAACAATTCTCTATCTATCCTCAATCATCTATCTGCTGACTTTGCCAAACCCATACACACTATAGCCATCTCTTTTGTGGTCATATTTATGGATGAATTCCCCAAAGCATGTAGTGCAAGGGCCTGCCTGTATACTTTCAAATGGTACTGTTTAAAGTTTTTGTATCCTATTATTATCTTGATAGGTAATAGCAGAATGTCCAAATCTGCTAAAATGTGTACAATGTGTATTTATATCTTTGTATTATGACGCTTCTTACCTGTCCAGTGGGCTGCCAATAGTGTAACTAAGGAGGGGCTGGCCAAAGTAATACCCATTATTTAGGCATTCATCTCTCAATGAAGTGGAGAGGGTTACCTGTCCAAGAGCTCCCCCCCTAAAATGTTAGAAATGGCCCATGAGAGGGGGGGGGGGTGATCTGATAGGTGTACCTTATACTTTGGTCTTTAAAAACTCCCTCAAATAAAAGTTATCTTGATGTTGGCCAAGAATGTTTGTGTCTAATCTGCTTTCCCTGTTTATGTGCAAAATTACTAATTTGTTTTTCTTGTTTGACTCCACAGTTTCCTTCCACGCCACAGGAATGGCAGACTGTGGCCTCCCACTTTGCCCAGCAGTGGGACTTTCCTAACTGCGGAGGGGCAATTGATGGGAAACACGTCCACATCGTCCCACCACCCAACTCGGGGTCATACTATTTCAACTATAAGGGGTTGAATAGTATTGTGATGTTGGCGGTGGTGTCGGCTACTTACGAGTTCCTGTATGTGGACGTGGGGAAGAATGGCCGGATGTCCGATGGTGGAGTCATCGCCCAGATGGAGTTCTACAGGCGTCTCCAGAATGGCAGCTTGGACTTGCCACCTCCAGAAGACAATGTGGAAGGACTCCCATTCATCTTCGTTGCAGATGAAGCGTTTGCGCTGGGGGACCATCTTATGCGGCCATTCCCGATGAGGACCCCCCGGACCAGAGGGTTTTTAATTACCGGCTGGCCAGAGCCAGAAGAGTGGTGGAGAACACGTTTGGAATCATGGCCAGCCGGTTCCGCCTATTTCTTACACCCATACACATGGTGGAGTACAAACTGAATCATATCATCCTGGTGTGCTGCATTCTACACAACTTTTTACGGCAACATTCTGCCAACTATGCTGGCTCAGTTGGGCCTGAGGCTGGAATTCAAAATGAACCAACCATGACGGCGCTTGAAAGTGGCCGTCCTGGCTTGCCCCCCCCCGAGTGCCGGTGATGTCCGTCTAAGATACCTTGAATACTTTGCGGGTAGGGGGGCTATCAATATGCCAGACAATGTCTGAAACCTTTTTCAAATAAAAAAAAAATTAACTACTAAAATCTTTGGTGACATTTACTGCTTGTGTTTCTTTTAGCTGACCCTGACAGAAATGTGGTGAGTTCTGAAAATGGCGTGATTGTGTAACATTACAAAGCACTGTTGGGTGTTATTTACTAAAGGCAAAGACACTTTGCACTATAAGTGCACTTGAAACTGCACTTGTAGTGCAAAGTGGATTTTCCCTTAGGAAATAACCCCCATTGTCACAGAAAACACCAATTAGAGCACAACAAAAGTTTTGGAGCGTTGAAACAATAATCCACACATTCTTGATTAACAATTTTTTTAATACCAGCACAATCACATGTGCATTTAGAAAAGGTTTTTAAAACAAACCAACATGTTTGTTGTATAACAATTTTTGGGGTCACATTAGAAAAAGTAGAAATGTCCATTTAAGATAAAACAGGCATGTTTAAAACCAACAAGAAAGACACAAATCTTGAACTTACAAAGTTCACATTTGGTAGAACTTGAAGGCAATATCAGACATGAGTACTTACAAACTGTGTTTGATATTGCGTTCAGATGGGGTGAAGTCACCCCTAGAAAAGCCAAATTTTGAAGATGCACACCAATTGCCGAATGTCAACATGTGCTAGCTGCCATCACGGGGGATCAAGGGACGTGTTTTGTGGGTGCAACCCCTTCCTCACAGCTACTTTATTATTGAGGAAGGGGTTACACCCCCAAAACGCGTCCATTTATCTCCCGTGGTGGCAGATAGCACATGTTGACACACTGTGTGCCTCTTCAAAATTTGGCTTTTCGCAAATATGTCCAAAAATGGTAAAAAATTTTATCTCAAAAAGCGCCAAAAAATACGTGATTTTGAGGGGTTTTAAACTCTCCCTAAAACATCAATGATGTTCTTCATTTTTTGTTGAACATCATTGATGTTTTTCAGGATGTTTTCCAAGTCCCTATTACACCCCATGATCTCCCCAATACGGATCTGTGCACTTTCCGAGGTGAAATGCCCTGGATCCACAACACCACGATCACCTAAAAAGATAGAAACAAAAAAACACCATGTATTATAAATATGCCGGCATCCATCTCTTACCTGAGGTCACAGACACTCACCTGATGTGGTGCCAATTTCCACCATGTCTTCCTCCTCCTGCTCTGCTTGGCTTGGGTGGATTTCCCCTTCTTCCAGAGGTGGGGGGTCTGTGGTCTCCTCGGATGAGGGGTGTCCTCCGAGTCTTTTATCCCCTATGTAAAAAAAAAATAGGTATACTTAACACACAGATATTTGATGGCAGAAATAGGAATATGAAACATTGCTTGGAAGTGGGGTACAATTGTCTATTTTGGCAGAGTTCCAAGATGTAGAATTTTTAGTGTCCTTTGTCAAGCTTCAATACTTTACCTGTTTTGTACAAGCTTCACAGATGGAGACACCCCTATAGTCACTGGAGCACCTGTGTGGGCCTCCTAATAAAAAGGGTGTTCATGTGTCCCACACTAGTGCTCCAGCGTCCAGATGTGAAAACTGCTGCTGAGTGTCCTCTCCTTACACAGAATCTAGTTTGCATTTCATTCTAGTTACAAACCCATCTACACAACCAAATTATTTGCAGGCAAGAGGGCCATAAAAAATGTGGGCAAATGCATATGGCCAAAACAATGGTGTTTTCTAGGCCGAACGAACAATGTTTTATACGTATGAATAATGTGCCCATAAACATGAAAGTTGCCATTTTAAACTGGATAACAGTTTAGAAAAGCACATGGAGCAGCACGAACGTAATAAACATAAAGAATAGGAACACAGCACAACTACTTACTTTTTTACAGCACTCTCCGGATCTTTCTGTACTGCTCGTGCTCTCTTAATTTTAGGTCCGACCACCGTTTCCTGAGCTGATCTTTCGATCGTCGTACCCCGAAATTCCGGTGCAGACTCTTGACCACTTTCACCATGATCTTGGCCTTTCGGACATTGGGGTTGGGGTAAGGTCCATACTTCCCGTCATAGTCGGCCTTCTTCAGGATGTCCACCATCTCCAACATCTCCCCAAAGGACATATTTGAGGCCTTAAATCGTCTCCTTCTGGATCGGGACGTTTCAGGCTCCGGGCTTTCCTCCCCCTCCTCCTCGTTGCTGTAATTATCTGACACCTGCTGTCTCTCCGCCATGTGCTCTTCCCCCACTGCGCCGAACGAGAAGGGGCGGGGATTAGAATAGAAAGAACGTCAGGGGTGGGCGGAGTTTCACACATGCACAGTGTGTATAAAGCGTAACAAGCGTGCGTAGTACGTATGATCTGTGAGCGGAGGAAGGAGTATCAGAGGCGCCAATCGTGATAACGAAGGTAAGATCTAAACTTCAGCCTATACTGCTTCTAGATTGAGGCCTATATTGTAACAAGATTAGGAGAGTTTTGCCTGACATTAGGGTTTGTCTTGTGTTGTGTCTTGCAGAGAAAATGGATGGCTTCAATGACCACAACTTCCTCCCCCTGTTCTTGGACAAGTACAGGGAGCTGCCCTGTCTGTGGCAGGTGAAACATCCACATTATAATCATAAACAGAAGAGGCAGACAGCGCTGGAGAAACTGCTGGAGTTGGTGAAGCCGGTGGTCCCCACAGCAACCATCTCTTATTTAAAAGCCAAAATTGGTGGCCTGAGGAGCACTTATCTTAGGGAGCGCAAGAAGGTCACGGATTCCCAGAGATCCGGAGCTGCAGCAGATAACGTTTATGTCCCCAGGCTTTGGTACTATGAGAGACTTCGTTTTCTGTCAGACCAGACTGGAGTCAGGAATGCCTCTCAACCCTTCCTTACACTCTTCCTTCCACCCCAGCTGAGGCTTCCGATGTCCAGCCTGGGACTTCCAGCCAGGAAGAGATGGAGGAGCCCAGCTTGAGCCAGGTATAGCATTCTTCTACAGATTTCTGGTCAATAAAGAAATGATCTTTACTAGATGTTATTATTGATCACTAATTGCTGATTTAATAAAAGCGTTTACATATCAATAGACAGTAGTGGGCAAAAATAATTGGGACAAGAATGAAAAATGCTGGGCTCAGAAGGATAGTCTTTTATATTTGTTAACATTCAATTTCCAACAGTCATGATATGAAAATTGTGTGTGATTGATGAACTAAAAACTAAAACTATGTCCCTTTTTCATACATAGGAAGACCTCAGCTAGGACGAGGCTCTGGAATTTAGCATATAGGAGGAGGCTGTGGAATGTGGCAGCCAGGAGGAGGCAGGGGTTAGTGGCAGCCAGGAGGAGATGGGGCTAAGTGGCAGCCAGGAGAAGCCTGGGACCAGTAGGAGCCTGACTGAATCGCAGGTTCCACCCCTCCGCCTTCCAAACAAAAGACCCAGGAAGGGGAGTCACGTGCAGGATTCAGCACTCAGGCTCATTCAGGAGGCTTCTGCGTCCCTCAGAGCCACCCCCACTCCTGAAGAGGCCTTTGCCTGCATGGCTACCACCAAACTGCAGGGCATGCAGGAGGGCCAACGCCAGCTGTGTGAGGACCTTCTTTATAAAGTCTTAACTAAGGGAGTGAGGGGCGAAACCCACGTGATTGAGTTGCAACATTTTCCTCCTCCTCCTCCTGCCACAACTACACCACCACAGCCACAGCATGGAAGGAAGCGTGGAAGGAAGACCAGAGAGTGATGACCCTGGGTTCAGTCTGGTCTGACAAAAGATGCAGGCTCTTGTATGACCACAGCCTGGGGACACAGATGTCATCTGCTGCTTTCATGATCTCTGGGACTTCTGGACCAGGCTGCACTCCCTTATATATGGACTCCTCAGGCCACCAATTTTGCAGTAAAATAATTGATGTGTGCCCTGGGGGTCAAAGGCTTCACCAATTTCTGCTATTTCTCCAGCGTTGCCTCCCTCTTTGTTTGGTTCTGAGCCCTTAATAAAGGTTTTTTGGTTTCAATTAGACTCGCCTATGTGTGTTTTCATTCAGAAAGGACAATTTGTTTGTGAGGAGTAAGGTACATTTCAAAATACAATGTGAAATTAACAAGAGACACCAACACCAAGCAACCTCCTTGAGATTAAATAATACAAGATAATAATGGTGTTGTGGTAACTTGACACACAAAACACACACAAAAATATTCTGGAAGTTAAATAACTAAAAAAAAAAAAAAAAAAAAAACAAGATCAACCTTGAAAAAAAAACAAACCAAAAAAAAAAATCGCATCAGGCTTTAAAAAAAAAAAAACACAAAAAAAGTCGGATGGAGCCCACACACGGTCGGAATTTCTGACAACACGATCCAATCGCACATTTTCCGTCGGAAAATCCGACCGTGTGTACGGGGCATTAGTATGTATCTCAGCTTTTGATTCTCTGCTGACAGTTCTCTCTTCTCTTAGATTAATGCAGCACCCATCCCATATAGGATCTGGGTATTGGCCATGCCCCTTCTGGTATCAAACAGGCTGTGATTGGCGGCTGGATTATGTAGTGATAGACCACCTAGAAAAAAGCAGCGCCCGTGAACTCCCGGAAAATGGCCACCAATACTATTACTATATAGATCTACGGGAAAATGGCTGCCCATTGAACTTAATAGGAGATACTATTTAAGGACACCTATGAGGCCTCCCTTTATCCCCTGATGGAGTCACGTGACTGTGACGTCACGCGTAGGGATGAGATAGGCATCCAAGACTGATATATGCAAACAAGCTCGCCGCTCGTAGAATATAAGTTTTCTGTGTGTTTTTTTATTGTAAGTGAAGTGAGTACCCTCACCATTGTTTTAATAAAAAACAACCTCTGATTGAAATACTACACTATTTGGCCCCTTCTTTCCTTTAATCCCCCTCCTGCTCCACTGAGAGACAAAGACCTACTAACAGCTCCATCCAGCCCAGGGATCTAAGTGAGAGGCAGTTAGGAGTACGAGGGAGAAGCAGCCATTACCAGCAACTTTATGTGGTTACCTCTTTACCATAAGGTAAGAGGCCACTTCACACCACTGTGTGTCCTGTGCACGAAGAGGAGATCACCCCTATGCTCTCAGCACCTTATTGCACTTTTTTGCACATTTTCTGATTAGCCACAATAAGAGGATTTAATTGCATTGGACTACATTCCCAGTCCCATTATATATTTTGCACACGTTTGCCTTTGTTTGAATTTCCACAAGTTCTACAGTGGACTTATTTTGGTTATATGTTTATTATACACTGCATTTGAAACTTTTGCACATATTGATTACATGTTTACATTATTAATTGCTGTTTTTTGCACAATGTTTTTTGCCTATTTGCATGATCCATTGAGGTTTTTAGTGATTGTATATTGATTTTAGTGTTTCCAGTAAGACACTTATCACATCTGGCCTTAAGTCTTTATTGAATGATTTTCTTGCACTTTGCACTTTGCTATTACTACCGATTATTGTGTAATATCACACTGCACCTACTGGTTATGAAGTGCTCTATATTGATTGTACTTATTCTTATATTGTTTCTGTTTTTTTATATATTTATATCATTTTACGTGTTCATTTACCTTTGTACTACTACCTCTAGCAGCATAGTTTTTTTATTTTTTTTTAAAAGAACAGTGCAGCACCAATTTTTACATACCTTATTGCACCTAAACCTAACTGAAGACAATTGCTGTTGTTCTGCTCCTATTAATACCACAGGCAGGCAGCTACAGTATTTACAGTTAGTGTACTGTGTCCTCTGCACAGTGTGCACCTAAAGCTACCTGAAGAAAATTGGTGGTGTTCTTCTGATCCTATTAATACCACAAGCAGGCAGCTACAGTATTTACAGTTAGTGTACTGTGTCCTCTGCACAGTGTGCACCTAAAGCTACCTGAAGACAATTGCTGTTGTTCTGCACCTATTAATACCACAGTCAGGCAGCTACAGTATTTACAGTTAGGGTACTGTGTCCTCTGCACAGTGTGCACATAAAGCTACCTGAAGAAAATTGGTGGTGTTTTACTGCTCCTATTAATACCACAGGCAGGCAGCTACAGTATTTACACTTAGTGTACTATGTCCTCTGCACAGTGTGCACCTAAGGCTACCTGAAGACAATTGCTGTTGTTCTGCTCCTATTAATACCACAGGCAGGCAGCTACAGTATTTACAGTTAGTGTACTGTGTCCTCTGCACAGTGTGCACCTAAAGCTACCTGAAGAAAATTGGTGGTGTTCTTCTGATCCTATTAATACCACAGGCAGGCAGCTACAGTATTTAGAGTTAGTGGACTGCGTCCTCTGCACAGTGTGCACCTAAAGCTACCTGAAGACAATTGCTGTTGTTCTGCACCTATTAATACCACAGGCAGGCAGCTACAGTATTTACAGTGAGTGTACCGTGTCCTCTGCACAGTGTGCACATAAAGCTACCTGAAGAAAATTGGTGGTGTTCTTCTGCTCCTATTAATATCACAGGCAGGCAGCTACAGTATTTACACTTAGTGTACTGTGTCCTCTGCACAGTGTGCACCTAAAGCTACCTGAAGACAATTGCTGGTGTTCTCATACTAATAATACTACAGGTAGACAGTTGATTCTGCTAGCTGTAGTATCGGTATATATATACATCCCAGCTTTGTGCAGCTACATCTCACTGCAGGCCATTAATATGTCTGGAAGGCCAACAAGGAGAGGCAGACAGTCACAATCCAATAAAAGAGGGCAAGCAGACTCTGTGTCTAGAGGCAACAGTGCTGGTAGTGGAGACGGTGCATCCTCATCAGCATGTGGCCATGGTGCATATTACCGCTGACTTATGGTCCAGCAGGCATGGACAGGGACGTTACCTATCTTTCACTGCGCACTGGGTGACTCTTCTGGCAGCTGAGATGGATGCAGGACAGGGTGCAGTAGTGTTAGAGGTTGTTCCACCACCACGCCTCCAAAATTCTACTAGTGGTGATTCTGCCACACCTCTCTCCTCTATCCCCTCCTCTTCTTCTTCCTCCATGGCCTCTTCCTGTACTGATTTGTCCTCGGAATCAGCGGTGCTCCGTAGGCGTTCAAGGGGCTACGCAAGCATGCAGGCAAAAAGATGCCATGCAGTGCTTGAGCTGGTGTGCTTGGGGGACAGGAGCCACACTGGGACAGAGATTCTATCAGCTCTGCAGGGGCAGGTTCAGAGGTGGTTGATGCCACACCAGCTTAAGGCAGGTATGGTGGTTTGCGACAATGGCACCAACCTCCTCTCCGCCCTCCGACAGGGACAACTGTCTCATGTGCCCTGTTTGGTTCACATCATTAACTTGCTGGTGCAGCGGTTCTTGGGCAGGTACCCGAGCTTTCAGGATATCCTGAGGCAGACCAGGAAAGTCTTTGTACATGTCCTCAGGTCATATAATGTCAGTGCTCGGCTGGCTGACCTCCAAAAGGAATTTAACCTGCTCAAGAACCCCCTAATCTGTGACATGCCCACCAGGTGGAACTCAATGTTGGCTATGCTGCAGTGGCTGCACATGCAGCAGAGGGCCATCAATGAGTATCTATGTGACTATGGCACCAGGACAGGGTCAGGGGACCTTGTTTTTTTTCCCCACGCCAGTGGGCTATGATCAGGGATGCATGCACTGTCCTGTCACTATTTGAGGAGGCCACGAGGATGGTGAGCAGTGACAGTGCATGCATCAGTGACACTGTACCTCTTGTCCACCTGTTGGAGCTCATGCTGCATGGAATAATGGACAGGGCACTTGAGGCAGAACAGAGGGAGGAAGAGGAGGACTTCCTTACCTCTCAAGGACCTCTTTATCCAGACAGTGTTCCTGCGTGCCCACCGATCACACAGGAAGAGGAGGAGGAGGAGGAGGAGGATTGAGTCAGCATGGAGGTGGAGCCTGGCACTCAGCATCAGCAGCAGTCTTCAAGGGATCATTTACAGTCCCAAGAAACCCATGGACTTGTACGTGGCTGCGAGGAGGTGGCTGCGGATCATGTCGTCCTTAGTGACCCAGAGGATTCTGGACCGAATGCCTCAGCAAACCTACGCTGCATGGCCTCCCTGATCCTGCAAAGGCTGCGGAAGGATCCTCAAATTCGTGGTATCAAGGAGAGGGATCAATACTGGCTGGCAACCTTGCTTGATCCACGTTACAAGGGTAAGGTTGCGGACCTTATCTTGCCATCGCAGAGGTACCAGAGGATGAAACATCTTCAGGAGGCCTTGCAGAAAGGTCTGTGCAACGTGTTCCCAGAGACTGGGAGGTTACAAACTCCTGTTCCTGGACAACGTGTTGCTGAGGCTTCGGTCAGTCAAAGAAGGAGCGGTGGAGAAGGTGGCTGTCTGACCGATGCGTTCAGACAATTTTTTAGTCCGCAGCCCCAAGGTATGATCGGTTCCAGCAACCATCGCCAGTGTCTGTTTTACATGGTGCAGGAATACCTAGGGGCAAGATCTGACTTGGACACCTTTCCCACCGAAAATCCTCTTGGTTACTGGGTCTTGAGGATGGATCACTGGCCAGAGCTTGCACAGTATGCAACTGAGCTACTGGCCTGTCCTGCATCCAGCGTTCTTTCGGAACGCACATTCAGTGTTACTGGAGGCTTTGTAACCGATCACAGGGTGCGCCTGTCCATCGATTCGGTCGACTGACCTCCATAAAAATGAATAAGTCTTGGCTCACCACCAGCTACCAGGCACCTGATGCTGATGTAATCGAATAATTTTTTTTGAAATGTGAGATCCCTTCAAGACTGCCTATGCTGATGCTGAGTGACTATCCTGTTATGCTGAGTGATTATCCTCTTCCTCCTCAATGATCATGCTGATAGCTTGTAAGAACATTTTTGGTTCTGGGCGCCGCCACCGGTGGCTAAGGCCAAATTTTTCAGCCCCTGTTTAACAGGGGCATGTAATTAAATTTTTTGATGCAATACTTTGCAGCAGGGCTTGTTCCTGCACTCAACTAGAGAATCTGTGAGGGGTTGCAGTGTTGTGGCACCAGCACCAGTGCCTAAGGCCCAATTTTTCAGCTCCTGTTTAACAGGGGCATGTAATTACAATTTTTGATGCAATACTTTGCAGCAGGGCTCATTCCTGTGCTCCAACTGGAGTATCTGTGAGGGGTTGCAGTGTTGTGGCACCAGCACCAGTGCCAAAGGCCCAATTTTTCTGCCCCTGTTCAACAGGGACATGTAATTACAATTCTTGATCTAATATTTCACAGCAGGGCCCATTCCAGCGCCCACTAAGAGTAACTGTGAGGGCTTACAGTGTTGTGGCAACACCACCACCACCACCAAAGGCCCAATTTTTCTGCCCCTGTTCAACAGGTGCATGTAATTACAATTCTTGTTATAATATTTCACAGCAGGGCCCGTTCCAGCACCCACCAAGAGTAACTGTGAGGACCTACAGTGTTGTGGCACCAGCACCACCCCCACCACCACCAACAAAGGCCCAATTTTTCTACCCCTGTTCAACAATGGCATGTAATTACAATTCTTGATCTAATATTTCACAGCAGGGCCCGTTCCTTTGCCCACCAAGAGTAACTGTGAGGGCTTACAGTGTTGTGGCAACACCAACACCTAAGGCTTAGGATAAAGGATAAATGTAGCGAGATCTGTGTGTAAGTGAAAATATGTGAAAGGCCAGTGCACTACACCAGAGCAGGTAGTTCATACTGAGAAGACAGAGAGGGAATGCAGATTTACATATTGAGGGAGACGATGTGGCGGGACAATGCAGTTGACAGACATTACAAGTAAATACTAACAAAAGAAGAGTTGATTTTAAATAAGAATTAATATAATACATTTAAGAAACAAAAAATTCATAAGGGACATTATTCATTGATATTTATATAGTAAGTTCAGACATCGGGTGCATGGTTAGTACATTAAAGTACGCACTGTTGAATAAATATAATATAATAATTTATTAATGTAATATTAGTAGCCACATGATAAATATTAGATAAATAATAAAAAAATATTTAGATAAATATTGAAGATATTTTGATGCTTTTAAACTTCTATACATAAAGCTATTCAAGGATGCAGATAAAGGAACAAAAAATAATAAACAATAAATGATAATAGGGATAAGAAAACAAAATGAAAAAACACTGTCACCTATCCATAGGAAGTTTGACGGTGTGCTACAACACCTGGAGAACATGGAAAATAGCAATATGGGTAGGTGACAAGACACAAAAAGGAAAAGGGCACCAACATCCCTGTACATCAATGTAGAGGGGGAAGATATTTTGGCGGGACTTTTAAGGTGCCAGCAAGAAAAAATAGATCATTACAGACCATGATGAATTTAAAAAATATAAAATTTTATTGTTACATACAGAACATGATAAGAGGTTACGTAGGGGTTATGTGCACATGTCAGGATCTTGGTAGGAGGCCGAGTTGCTGAAAGGACTCCCCTTGCGGCCAAGTGCAGCACAACCCTGAAGATGACACAGGGATGCAGTGCTCACAGAAGCACGGGTTGCCTGGAAGTAGAAGCCGGTGTAGGAAGCTTGATAGAACAAAGTCACTGAGGGCAACGTGTTTAAGGTCCAAGGAAGGGACCCAATGGAAGTCCAATAGGAAATCAGAAGCCAGGCCAGGGGGTCAAACACAGTAAGGCAGTCCAAACAAGTCCAGGTACAGGAGACAGAGGAATGCGGGGTCCGTAAGCCAAGCCGGGGTCAGATGCAGGAAGCAGGCAGGGAGAGTCAAAAGCAAGCCGGTGGGTAAAGCCAGGAGGTCTCGAGGAGCGAATAACAAGCCGGGTCGGTACACAGGAGGTCAGAAAAACAGGAATCACAATCACAGGAACACAGGAAGAGCTGATGATAATCCAGCAATGTGGCACTGTCAGTGGGACATTTAAATAAACAAAGCGCCAGCGTTATGTCGTACGCGCACCGCTACAATCGTGCGTTCATATAATTGCGACGTTGTTATGCACGCGCATTCGTCCGAACGTAGCGCCAGGCGTCCGCCTAGTAGAAACATCCATGTGCATTGATGCGCGTTAGTGCGACCTTGCCTGTGCTGGTTTGCTAACCTTGCATGACTATGCGTAGGGATGCGCCTATTTCCCTGACAGTGCCCCCCCCAAGGGGCAGCCTCCGGATGCCTAAACGTGCCCATTTTTCGGGGTACCTACTGCGACACCTCTGTATTAATCTAGGAGCGTGCACATAACTTGCAGGCTCCCAAGAGTTCTCTTCTGCAGAATACCCCTTCCACTTGATTAGAAACTGAATTGTCCTATCTCTCCGACGACAGTCAAGGATAGATTCAACTTCAAATTCAGCTTCATCTCCAACCTGGACCAGAGGTGGGGGCACTTCTCTCCCTGGAAAAGGACTAGAAACAACAGAAGTGAAACATGAAAAACCGGATGGATTTTGAAAGACTCGGGTAAGATAAGTTCAAAGGCTACAGGGTTAATTTCACGTTTGATCTCAAAAGGACCCAGGAACTTGGGTCCCAATTTCCGAGATGGGCATGGTAACCTGGGATTTATAGATGAGAGCCACACCTTATCCCCTATCTTAAAGGTAGGATTCGCTCTTCTCTTTCTATCATATTGCTTCTTATATTCTTGGGCCTTTTTAATGGTATCCTGGAGTATCTGGTAATTTGTATGGATGAAATTCACTCTGTCCTGAACCGCTGAGACTGAAGATTCCGGAATGACGTTGGGTAAAAATGAAGGATGAAAGCCATAATTCGCCCAGAAGGGTGATTGGTTAGTAGAAGTGTGTATTGAGTTATTATAAGCAAATTCTGCACAAGGTAATATTTGAATCCAGTCGTCCTGGGAAAAAGAACAGAAGTACCGCAGGTATTGTTCCAGCGTCTGGTTGGTCCTTTCGGTCTGTCCGTTACTCTGTGGGTGGTAGGCTGTGGACAAAGATATCTCAATTGAAAGTAGTTTGCAGAGGTCTTTCCTAAACCTAGAGGTAAATTGTACCCCTCTATCTGATACGATGTTATCTGGTAATCCGTGTAATCGAACAATTTCCTTAATAAAGATTTTTGCTGTATCCAAGGCAGAGGGAGTACCTTTCATAGGCAAAAAATGCATTTTGGACAGACGATCTACTACCACCAAGATGGTAGTAAATTCTTCTGAGGGGGGCAAATCCACGATGAAGTCCATGGAAATCTTCTTCCATGGTTGTTCTGGGACTGGCAACGGTCTTAACAATCCCCAAGACCTGGCGTTGGAGCCTTTGTTCCATTGGCAGATTATGCAAGAGTTGACGTAGTTTTTACAATTAAGTTTCAGCTCAGTTGTTTTTCGGACCCCGAAATGACCAGCTAGCTGATGGTCATGAAAGGTCTTCAATACTTGTAGTCTGGCTTGCTGAGGAACAAAAATCTGGTCTTGGTGCCATAGGAGTCCCTCTTGGCTTCTCAGGGAGGAGACTTCCGTTTCTGTACACTGACTAGAGGCCTGCTCAATAGAGGATCTTAGGTCAGGTTGGATTAGCAGAAAGTTTTGGGGAGACAAAATTGTACTGGGTGCAATTTCTTCAGGAGTGTCCGGAAACATCTGGGATAAGGTGTCTGTCTTTCCATTCTTCGACCCTGGGCGATAGGTTATGTGGAAATTAAACCGAGAGAAAAATAGAGACCATCGAGCCTGTTGGGGTCTTAAGCATTTGGCCGTGCGGAGGTACTCTAAGTTCCTGTGGTCCCTAAAAATCAGGATGGGATGAGTGGCACCTTCCAGGAGATACCTCCATTCCTCGAGGGCTGTCTTAATTGCCAAAAGTTCCTGATCCCCCACATCATAGTTCCTCTCTGGAGGGCTCATTTTTCGTGAGGAAAAGGCCACGGGATGCAGTAATGCTTTGGGACCCTGACACTGAGATAGAATCGCCCCTGTGGCGACTTCTGAGGCGTCGACTTCCAGGACATAGGGTAGAGCAGGGTCAGGGTGTTGCAGAATTGGGGCAGAAGTGAAGAAGGTCTTAAGCTGATCGAAGGTGGACTGTGCCGCTGCGGACCACTGAAACTTAGTATGTTGGCAGGTGGTCTGAGTAATGGGTGCTACAATGGTGGAGAAATTCTTTATAAATCTTCTGTAGAAGTTTGCGAAGCCGATAAATCTCTGTACACCCTTCCTGTCAGAAGGGGCCGGCCAGTCAAGGATAGACTTTACTTTTTGAGGATCCATGGCAATTCCACCTGTGGTGATGATAAGTCCCAAGAATTGAACTGAAGTCTTTTCGAAATCGCACTTTCCAGATTTAACGAATAACCCATGGGCTCTGAGGATGCATAGTACCTTCTTAATGTGTATTCAATGGAGTTCCAGAGTGGCTGAAAAAATAAGAATGTCATCAAGGTAGACAACAACAAAATGATCTAAATGCTCCCGGAAGATATCATTTATGAAATGCTGAAAAGTTGCCGGGACATTGCACAACCCAAACGGCATGACTAGGTACTCAAAATGTCCAAATCTTGTTCTGAAGGCCGTTCTCCACTCGTCCCCCTCTCGGATCCGGACGAGATTATAGGCACCACGGAGGTCGAGTTTGGTGAAGATGTGTGCTGTGCGGAACCTTTGAAAAAGCTCAGGGATGAGCGGGAGTGAATAGCGGTTCTTAAGGGTAATCTTGTTTAATTCCCTGTAATCCACACATGGTCTCAGTGTCTTATCCTTCTTCTCAACTAAGAAAATGCCGACACCGGCAGGGGAAGAAGAAGGATGGATAAATCCTTTTTCAAGATTCTCATCAATATATTGTCTCAGGGTCTCAAGCTCAGTCTCGGAAAGGGGGAATATACGAATATATGATACTCGATGGGGCAGTCATAAGGACGGTGTGGCGCTAAGGTGTCTGCTTTCTTTTTATCAAAGATGTCAAGAAATTCCAGGTAAGCTGCTGGTACATTAGGATCTGGACTCGGTGTGGATTGTACAGTCAGGCAACTGGAAAAGTCCTTGGATTCGGGGGCCAAACAATGTTGTTGGCAATAGGGAGATGTAAGGAGTACCTCCTTCCTGGACCAATCAATCTGAGGATTGTGTGCTTGTAGCCATGGGATTCCTAGGATGACTGGGAACATAGGGGAGCTTAAGACATCGAATCTGAGAAACTCCTGATGACCAGAATTGGTAATGGTAAGGATAGGTACGGTTTCCTGGGTGACATAACCCGAGTTTGGCAAGGAGCCGTCGGCCAGATGTACTGTTAGGCTCTGTTCCTTACGGTTCAGAAGAATAGCAAGATCTTTAGCTAAGGCCCAGTCCAAAAAACAACTGCACGCCCCAGAATCCAGTATTGCTTGGAGGTGAACTTCCTTGCCTGCCACTAGCAATGTAACAGGAAGTGAGATATGAGCAGAGGAAGACCTGGATACTTGAAGGTGAGTACGGAGGGTTGGTTTTCTTGGTCTTATGGGGCAGTAATCTATGAAATGTCCTGATTCCCCACAGTAGAAACAAAGTTTCGCCTGCCGGCGATAAAGTCTCACCCCAGAAGTTAATGCTGGACGGATCATGCCGACTTTTATGGGGGCTGATGCAGACTGGACTCGGGGCAGGGTCCGAGTAGAGCAAGCGGCCTGATCCTGTTCACCCTGACGTTCCCGTAAACGTCTGTCAAGCTGAACAGTTAACTGGATGAGATCTTCTAGTGTGGCCAGAACCTGTAACCTGGCTAGCTCATCCTTGAGGGCCTCTGATAACCCCATTCGATATTGGTATTTTAATGCTGCCTCATTCCAACCAGAGTCTATGGACCATGTGCGGAACTCTACTGTATAGTCCTCCGCAGGGCGCTGACCCTGACGAAGGGAATGTAAAGTTGCTTCGGCCGTGGCTACCTGTAGAGGATCATCATACAAGCGGGCCATGACTTCAAAGAACTGGTCCACGGTGTTGATGAGGGGGCTGCGTTGTTCCAACAGGCCATGGGCCCAGGTCTGCGGCTCACCACGTAGTAAAGAGATAGTGAACCCCACTTTGACTGTTTCACTGAAAAAAGTCAGTGGTTGTAAGGTAAATTATAAGTAACAGGAATCTTTAAAGGACCTACATTTCCTTCGATCACCACGGAAACATTCTGGTGCTGGGACACGTGGTTCTGGAGGGACCATTAACCCAGCAGTTGCTGTTGGAGGCAGGCTTTGAACTGAGGGAGCAGGTGACTCGGGTAGATGCTGCAGATGTTTCTCCAACCGGAAGTATTCCTCCTGGAGCTGCTGGATGACTGGGGTAAGGGCCGAGATTTGCTGGAGAATGGTCTTCATCGGGGAGTCTCCTCTGTCGGCCTCTGACATGGCTGGATTAAACTGTCAGGATATTGGTAGGAGGCCGAGTTGCTGAGAGGGCTCCCCTTGCGGCCGAGTGCCGCACATCCCTGAAGATGACACAGGAATGCACGGGTTGCCTGGAAGTAGAAGCCGGTGTAGGAAGCTTGATAGAACAAAGTCACTGGAGGCAACGTGCTTAAGGTCCAAGGAAGGGACCCAATGGAAGTCCAATAGGAAATCAGCAGCCAGGCCAGGGGGTCAAACACAGTAAGGCAGTCCAAACAAGTCCAGGTACAGGAGACAGAGGAATGCGGGGTCTGTAAGCCAAGCCGGGGTCAGATGCAGGAAGCAGGCAGGGAGAGTCAAAAGCAAGCCAGTGGGTAAAGCCAGGAGGTCTGGAGGAGCGGATAAGAAGCTGGGTCGGTACACAGGAGGTCAGGAAAACAGAAATCACAATTACAGGAACACAGGAAGAGCTGATGATAATCCAGCGATGTGGCACTGTCAGTGGGACGTTTAAATAAACAAAGCGCCAGCGTTACGTCGTATGCGCAGTGTTACGTTCGTGCGTTCGTATAATTGCGATGTTGTTTTGCACGTGCATTCGTCCGAACGTAGCGACAGGCGTCCGCCTAGTAGAAACATTGCACATCTGTGTGCGTTGATGCGCGTTAGCGTGACCTTGCCTGTGCTGGCTTGCTAAACTTGCATGACTATGCGTAGGGATGCGCCTATTTCCCTGACAGCACATGTACAAGGATACATCAAGAATTCAAAGCAGATGACAAAATATAATCACTCAATGGAGGCATTGGAGTGATTGTCCCAACATGTTTTGCCACTCATCAGGGGATGTTTTAAAGACAGTTAGATGTATCACTGCATACAACCACAACAGAACAGAATTAAAACCGTTACATAAACCAAAGATACAATATAGAAAATTAAGAATAGTAATGGTACAATGGAATAGGCTGTCAACCACCGTGCCCATCATCAATCACTCACCCAAATGAGGATCTTTCGTCTGCGCCTCAGGGTCAAGTCATAGACAACCGTCAATGGGTAGTGCACATGGAAGGACGCCAAAGTGGCTCCAAGGGGGTTTAAGGCTGGAATCTAACCAACAGGGTTGGGCATAAATTAGTAGAAGTCATATCGATTAAATAAAAAATAATCGTGTAGGTGAAGTGGGGAGGGATGGAGAAGAGGAAACAAGGAAGGGATAGGAATGACCGGGACAGAAACAATAGGATGGGGGGGTTGCATGGGTAGGGGTAAGGGTAGGATGGGATTGAAGGAAGGGAAGGGTAGGGGAAAATGGAGAAGAAAGGGTATGAGAAGGGGGGAAGGGGGGGGGAAATGGGGGTGAAAGGAAAGGGGGAAGGAGCATTGGGGGGAGGAGGGGAAGTGGGTGTGGGTGAGAGTGGAAAGTGATGGGAGGTGCGAAAAATATTGAGTGGGATGGTTAACATAAAAATGAATGCATTTGTAATTGGGTATAATCTATATAAAATATAAATCAATATACAAAGAAAACATAGTTCATGTTGGTACTTGATATAGTACAAAATAAGTCATCTTATATATGAAGATGACAAAACCTGCGCAGATCACCTGCCCCCCTCGATTGGAGAGGTAAAGTTTCCAGCACAGGCGGCAGCAAGTGGGATAATTTAAGCAAGTGAACTAGGATTTAAAGCTTAATGGGAAAACTATAGTATTACACCAAACTAACACAAAAGGCAGATTCATTGTGCAATTTTACCTTATGCATAGCAGTCTCATAGCATGGCTACCCTTTAGATGTCTAATAATGTAATAGTCAGGAGAAGCTATATATAGACCTACAGATACTAAACAATGAGCATCTAACATCCCGCATTGGCCGCCAGTGTGGAGACCGCACGGTGCATGCGCAAACGTCATTGGAATAATACAGGACTGAAAATACTACAATTCCCATGCTGCAATTCCCATCCCGCAGTCGGGAGGAGAGAGGAAGCGAGGGGAGCTGACATGTCCCAATCAGTGGGCATGTGTCTACTCTCCCCTCCGTGCACAGGGCAGAGAGCAGCATGGGAGGGAATATAAAATCTAACAAAATGTAATAAAGAATAATGTTATCATAATAGGAAACAAAAATTGGCTTAGCAAAAAGGATAAATGTAGCGAGATGTGTGTGTAAGTGAAAATATGTGAAAGGCCAGTGCTCTACACCAGAGCAGATAGTTCATACTGAGAAGACAGAGAGGGAATGCAGATTTACATATTGAGGGAGACGATGTGGCGGGACAATGCAGTTGACAGACATTACAAGTAAATACTAACAGAAGAAGAGTTGATTTTAAATAAGAATTAATATAATACATTTAAGAAACAAAAAATTCATAAGGGACATTAGTCATTGATATTTATATAGTAAGTTCAGACATCGGGTGCATGGTTAGTACATTAAAGTATGCACTGTTAAATATATATAATATAATAATTTAATAATGTAATATTAGTTGCCACATGGCATACATATTTAGATAAATATTGAAGATATTTTGATGCTTTTGAACTTCTATACATAAAGCTATTCAAGAATGCAGCTAAAGGAACAAAAAATAATAAATAATAAATGATAATAGGGATATGAAAACAAAATGAAAAAAACAATGTCACCAACACAGCCACCCAACCCACGATACCAGCCTGGAAGGAAGCGTGGAAAGAAGTGTTGAGAGTGATGGCCTGGGTTTGGTGTGGTCTGCCAAAAGACGCAGGCTGTTGTAAGACCACAGCCTCGGGACATACATGTCATCTGCTGCTTCTCCCGATCTCTCTGAGTCCTGGACCGTTCTGTGCTCCCTATTAAATGGACTCCTCAGGTTATTAATTTTGATAGTCAAATAATTGATGTCTGCCCTAGGGTGCAAAGGCTTCACCAATTCCAATTGTTTCTCCAACCTTGCCTTCCTCTTTATTTTGTTAGGACCCCTAATAAATTTAAAATTTTTGTTTTGACAAATACTTGGCTATGTGTTTTACTTCAAACAAGACAGTTTGTTTGTGAGTAGGCAGGTGCATTTCAAAAATACAATGTCAAATTAACAAGGGACACCAACACCAACCAACCTCTTTGAGGTAAAAAAATACAAGATATTAATGGTGTTGTGGTAACTTGTAGACATGTGCATTCGTTTTCGCCCGAATGCATTTTCATCCAAATTTCAGGTATTTTCGTTATCGTTTTAACAAACAATAACGAACGTGCAGAATCCGAAAACTGAAAGATCCGACAAACAAATGCTTTATTTTCATTTTCATTGTGACAACAGTTCAATATAGATAGGAGATTCAACATGATGCTGACAATAGCGATCTGTGTCCATCTAATCTGTGGTCAAATGTGCCTAACCTTAGCTCTATTAGTCCAAGATTATTCTACAAAGAGAGAAAAGATTCGACATAGAGAGAAAAGATTCAACATTATAGAGACAATAGCAAAAAAGGTCAAATGTGCCTAACCTAACTCTATTAGTCCAAGATTATTCGACATAGAGAGAAAACATTCGACATGAAGATTCGACGAAGCAGTCACTGCGACATTTATGGTCAAATGCTCCGCCCATAGGCTATAGAAGAATTCTAATGTTGGTTAATTAGTAATAATAAATAATAAATACAATTAACACTAGTGTCATACAACATTAGAATTCTACTATAGCTTGTAGGCGGAACATTCGACCGGAAATGTACGATTCTGGCATCATACAGTTTAGCTGCTCCTTCGAATCTTCTTAGAACATTCAACAGACACCATAAGCCTTCAATGACAGATTCAACCTTAATTATTTCTGATTTTCGGACTAATGCATTTTTTAACTAAACAAAATAAATAAAAATGAATTTCGGGAGTAAATAAATAAATGTATTTTTCGGACGAAAACGAAATTCCGAAACAAAATATTTCAGTGTGCAAATGTCTAGTAACTTGATACACAAAACAACAAAAAATATTATGGAGATCACTAGAAAAAAAAGCTTTTATTCTGGAGATCTGGAGAAATTAAAAAAAAAAGGAGATCACTATAAAAAATAAAAAAAGATTATTCTGGAGATCTTGATTAAAAAAAAAAAAAACAACAAAAACAAAGATCATTCATGAGATCACGAGAAATAATAAAAAAACAGTTTTTCCGAACTCTGTGTGAATATCAGCAGCAAAGCAACTTCATTATTCTAGCATTATAAAGTAGAAGAGAATGCGCTGCATTTGAAAGATTTAAAAATTTGCTGCATGACAAATGTGCTATCTCCATTACGAACTCTAGTTTTACAAGACCGAGCGCTTCCGTCTCGTACTTGATTCTGAGCATGCGTGGATTTTTGTGTGTCGGACTTGTGTACACATGATCAGACTTTCCTTTGTTGTTGGAAAATTTGAGAACCTGCTCTCTAATATTTGTGTGGAAATTCCGAAAGCAAATGTTCGATGGAGCATACACACGGTTGGACTTTCCGACAACAAGCTCACATCTAAGATTTCCCGTCAGAAATTCCAATTTCCCGTCTGCCAACTCCAAGGGTAAATGTATTTTTCTGCTTTGTAAACTCAACGGAATAGTATGTATTATTGCCTCAATTTATATCCCTCCCCCGTTTTCAACAACCCCTCTTAGAAGCTTAGCGCAATTTATGGCCCTATATCCGGATGTTCCGGTATTAGCGTTGGGAGACTATAATAATACCTTAGACAATTGCCAGGATAGAATGTCCTTGACATTCAGAGTGGTGAGACAGATAGCTGGCAAGATGGCTTTCGCCTCCCTACTCCTGGAACGTGATGTTTGGCGAGAGAGGCATGAAGAGGACAGATGTTATTCATGCTACTCTGCTACACATGATGGACTCTCCCGTATCGATCTGGGTTTAGGGAATGAGGTACTTATGCAGCAGGTGGTGGACTCGGCCTATGAGCCGCGTCTACTATCCGATCACTCTCCATTCTGGGTACGGCTGGATGTAACTGTAGCATCGGACTGCCCATTGTGGAAAGTGAACCCCTTTTGGCTAACCCTGTTCCCGTCTGCGGACAGAACGAGGGGGGCATTGCGGGAATTCTTACACTTTAACAGGGGATCCGCTAGTGCAGCGGTAGTATGGGATACACTTAAGGCATTCTTAAGGGGATGCCTTATTAGAGAGATCGCAGGAATTAAAACTCGCCCAGGGAATGGGAGAATAGGGTACGGGATGAAATAAAAGTGAGAGAACAGGCCTTAATAGCTGATCCCTCCCAATCTAACCATGACTCTTGGACGGAGGCACAAGCAATGTACAATTCAGTTTTGCTGTCTGCAGCGGAGAAGAGGAGATATTTTCAGCAGCAGAGCTATTTTGAAGAGGGGGAAAACACTGGCCGCCTTCTTGCTCTCATAGCTAGATAGCAGTGGGAATCCGCTAATATCTCGACTGTAAAGGCAGAATCTGGGGAGATGCATACCCTTAGCTCGGATATTTTAAATAACTTTCAGTGGTTCTATAAGGACTTATACTCCTCCAAAACTATCTGATTTGGCCCTGTTTCTACAAGCTTGCCCTTTTCCACGGCTATCCGAGGCGGAAATGTTGGAAATGTTGAATTCTCCAATTACATTGGTGGAACTGGCAGAGGTATTGGAGGGGGCACCACATCATAAATCCCCAGGTCCGGATGGGATACCGGTGGAGGTATAATACCATTATGGGGAGGACCTTTTACCACCCCTGTTGCAGACTATAACGGAGGCAGAGGAAGTAGGCAGCCTACCAGATAGCATGTGTAACGAGCCCCTTTGCTCGCTCGGTTCCACTCTCCCGACACTCCTCTTCAGCTATTGAATCAGATTGCAACGTCTGATGGTTCGGTCATCCAATGCTCCGGGATTAGAACTACAGCTCTGTGCCATTCTAACCCAGTTGTGATAGCTCAGAACAAACACCAGGCAGGCTGTATGTAAGTTCAAACAGGAATCTCTTTTATTGCAAAATACAGGCTTTTATACACTCAAAGTGGAGGTGCAGACCTCCTGCTCATATTACTCTAACAATACAGCTGTAACCTAATTAACCTAATTAACATGAGCTAATTAACTAATCCCTTTAGACAGCCTAGATAACTCAGACATGACTGTTAGGCCAGACTGGCCGTCTTGTAGTTCAGAAAATCCAATCAACATTATCACAATCAACATAGACTCTTCTTCGCACAATAGCAGAGTTAATTAACACAAATAACAATGGGGATCTAATGACTCTTAGATCCCATAGTAGACTTATTTACAATACACATTTTAGCAGACAATAGACAGACAGGTGTTAGAATTTACATCAGCATCTCCTAACAGTATCTGTCCCAGCATTATGAATCAGCCACTATTCCAATATGGCAAATCCAGGGTCCCCAGAGTCTGTGTGTCCTGGAGGACCAGGACCCGAATCCACAGCAACACCACCTCAAGGGTCCCCAGGCATACAGCCCACAAAGAGCACCGTTCCCCCAAATGCAAGGGCCCCCGATCGATCGGCAAGAGGCTAGCATACAGTCCCCTCCAAAAGTCTCTTTCCCGGCTAGGTCTGTCACATATCTCCCCTTTCGGCAGCAGACTAACACAGGAGGAGACCCCAGACGGGTTGACTCCAAAGTTAGTCAGTAGTTCCAGTCCTCTAATGCCTGTACCCACACAGTACCCCAAACAAATTGTTCCAAACAAAGCATTACTCACCCAGCCAACCTCTGCCTCTCTCAGAGAACATATCTGCCGCTGGGGAGAGGCCTGGACTGGCCCTTCTCCCTGGAGTCCTTTCTGCCGCTGGTGAGAAGACAGGGTGTCTGGGCTCACTCCGTCATGCTGTTGGGGATCTGGGCCAACTGCCCAGCATCCCTGGGGTATACAGGTGGAGACTGAAGTCCCATCCACCTTCACAGGACATCCATCCTCTGTTAGTTGAGGGCAGAGTCCAGCAGTACTCGGCCCTGTTGCCAGCCCTTCTGCTGGAAACCCCACACCATCTGCTCCGGCTAACTGTTGGGGAGGGACGACGAACACCTCCTCTCCCTTCTCCCCCTGTATCCTGATCTGCTGCTGGGAAGTGACCACCTCCTTCTCACCCTGAGCCTCCAGGACTGCCGCAGGTGTAGGGCAGAGATCTTGGACCCTCTGTCTGGTTGCCAGCGCTTCAGCTGGGGAAGTTCCTTGTGACTTCACAGATACTTCTGTTGGTGCTGGGCAGAGCATAGTGAAGTTTGGCCCTAATAACAGCTCCTCTTCTGCTGGAGGCTCACCAGGTTGTTCTTCCTCAGCAGAAAAGTCTATCAAATCCCCTGTCTCTGCAACTGGTGTCTGGGGATAATGGTTCACCATCTCCTGTCCCTGGAACCCAGAAGATGCTATCAGTGCTGGGCAGAGCACAGTGAAGTTTGGCCCTAATAACAGCTCTTCTTCTGCTGGAGGCTCACCAGGTTGTTCTTCCTCAGCAGAAAAGTCTATCAAATCCCCTGTCTCTGCAACTGGTGTCTGGGGATAAAGGTTCACCATCTCCTCTCCGTGGAACCCAGAAGATGCTATCAGTGCTGGGCAGAGGTTAGCAGAGCTCTGCCCTGTTGTCAGCACTTCAGGTTTGGGGACGACAATCTTCAGATTAGCAGAGCTCTGCCCTGTTGTCAGCACTTCAGGTTTGGGGACGACAATCTTCAGATTTTCCACTGCCGATTCTCTGGCATTCTGCTGGACAGGCACATTCCTCCATCCAAGATCATCCAATGCAGAAACAGGTTCATCAAGGTCAGTCAGCACTTGCTGCATCCGCCATAAGACCTCCGCCTCCATAGCTGCGGGTGCAGGTTGGCAAAGCACACCGTTACTTGGCCACATTGTCAACTCTTCAGCCAGGATTTCAGAGTTGTCAACTGGTATTTCGTGATAGTCCCAGGCAAAGGGAGCACCACCCTGCTGCTGAGCAGAGTCTAACAGCTGTTTGTAGGCGATCTCCAACTCCCATTCCTGAACGGCCAGAAACTCCAAATCTTCCAGTGCCCAGTGCACTTCTGGGACATTCAGTCTCCACTCTCTATGCTCCATTATTTCCTCCAAACGCCACTCCCGATCACTTCCAAAGTCAGGGTCACTGGACAGCCTCCAGTATAACAATCCCGGGCCATCGTAGTCAAAGCCTTCCGTGGGGCTGTCATCCGCTGTCCATGGGCACACTTGGGCTACATACCACTGGAGGGCTCTGTAGCTCTCGTCCAACCGCATTTCTGCCCGGATCAGCCTGCTTAACTCGGCTGTCCACTCCTGGTTTGGCTGTTCCCCCAAAAACAGCATTCGCACTTCATACTGAGACCAGTACCTCACATGGATGGAGGTGAGAACTTTTCCCTGGTGTCGCTGCTCACAGGCTAGCACTTCCTTCCAGAGTTCACAGCGGATAGAATCAAACCATCCTAGCAGGACCTGCTCTGATACTGGTCCTCTGTGCTGTATCTCCTTCTCTCGCAACCTCCTTCAAAATTCCTCATCCATGGTGGCTGATATCTCTCCTCTCCTGCTATCCTGCTACCTTGGATCTAGGTGATGGTTTGGATGTGTTCACGGCAAGGAAGCACGATCCTTTTCAGCGTTGCTCTCCTGCAGGCTGGTTTGGAGTGTCCCAGTAACTGGAGAGCAAATCCCACGGCTGCCAACCAATGTAACGAGCCCCTTTGCTCGCTCGGTTCCACTCTCCCGACACTCCTCTTCAGCTATTGAATCAGATTGCAACGTCTGATGGTTCGGTCATCCAATGCTCCAGGATTAGAACTACAGCTCTGTGCCATTCTAACCCAGTTGTGATAGCGCAAAACAAACACCAGGCAGGCTGTATGTAAGTTCAAACAGGAATCTCTTTTATTGCAAAATACAGGCTTTTATACACTCAAAGTGGAGGTGCAGACCTCCTGCTCATATTACTCTAACAATACAGCTGTAACCTAATTAACCTAATTAACATGAGCTAATTAACTAATCTCTTTAGACAGCCTAGATGACTCAGACATGACCGTTAGGCCAGACTGGCCGTCTTGTAGTTCAGAAAATCCAATCAACATTATCACAATCAACATAGACTCTTCTTCACACAATAGCAGAGTTAATTAACACAAATAACAATGGGGATCTAATGACTCTTAGATCCCATAGTAGACTTATTTACAATACAAATTTTAGCAGACAATAGACAGACAGGTGTTGGAATTTACATCAGCATCTCCTAACAGTATCTGTCCCAGCATTATGAATCAGCCACTATTCCAATATGGCAAATCCAGGGTCCCCAGAGTCTGTGTGTCCTGGGGGACCAGGACCCGAATCCACAGCAACACCAGGCATACAGCTCACAAAGAGCACCATTCCCCCAAATGCAAGGGCCCCCGATTGATCGGCAAGAGGCTAGCATACAGTCCCCTCCAAAAGTCTCTTTCCCGGCTAGGTCTGTCACAGCATGCAAGAGGCAATAATAACAGTACTCCCAAAGCCAGGAAAGTATAAGCTCCTATTGGACTCTTATCGCCCAATATCTTTACTAAATGCGGATGTCAAGCTCTTTGCTAGAGTCTTGGCTAAGAGGCTATCCCAAGTAATTGGCAGGTTGTTCCATTGTGATCAGTCTGGCTTTATACCCACCCGTTCTGCGGCCGATAACATTACTATATGATAATATATACTACTATACATGAATTTACAGGTGCCGGTGGATAATCCAGGGGGTAGGGCCATTCTGTCACTGGACGCTGCAAAGGTGTTTGATAGTGTGGAGTGGCCCTACTTCTTGGAAATCCTGGCAAGATTTGAAGTGGGAAATAAATTTATAGCGTGGGTAAAGGTGCTTTATTTTAAGCCTAGAGCCAGACTGCGCATTAATAATAACCTTTCCTCTCCATTTGAGCTATATAGAGGTACCCGACAGGGATGCCCATTGTCCCCATTGCTGCTCGCCCTGGCGGTAGAGCCTCTGGCCATATTGATCCGCAATGCCCTGGAAGTGGCAGGATTCCGCAGGGGCAAGAGGGAAGAAAAGATATCTTTATATGCGGTTGATGCACTTGTATATTCTCCACGACACAGTCGCCTCGCTGCGAGCAGTGATGGAGATAATAGGGGATTTCTAAAGCTTTTCAGGCTTTACCATCAACTGGTCAAATTCAACCTTAATACCCATAGATCAGTTGCAGGAACAGTTACCAGAGGGGGCAGAACAAATAGTTATAGCTAACAGCTTTAAATATCTGGGAGTGGTGGTATCTCTGGATCCGGCTGAGTATCTTCAGCTGAATCTGGGTCCACTGTTGGTTAGACAGAAAGTGAAATGTAACAGTTGGTGTAAGCTTCCACTGTCAGTAATAGGACGGGCAAATTTAATAAAATTGGTATGGGCTCCGCAGTAACTGTATGTTTTCCACAATGTGGATCCCAAACAAATGGTTTAAACAGATCGATACATTGATGAGGGAATTAATATGGAAAAAAAAGGCAGTTAGGATCAGTCTAGCCACACTGCAATATGGAAAGGACAGAGGAGGACTGGCAGTATCTCATTCCAAAATGTATTTTTTGGCCTCACAGCTACAGCAGATGGCAGGGTGGGGGCGGGAAGGAAATGAGGACCCTATATGTAAATTGGTGACTGCATCGGCCCCTGCATTAGAGGCGGCCTCCCATATGGAGATGGACCTGCCAAGTATAACAGGTTTGGCACCTATGTGTGTCCTCCTCAAAAGGATATGGAGGGAGGTCCAGAAAGCATTGAAAATATTGGGTGTGTTGCCCTTTACCCCGATATGGCACAATCAAAGATACCCAGAGATACAGGAATTGCAGGGCTTCACCCCCTGGAAAGAGGGGGATCTGTTTTTTTGCACAGCTATATGAGGGGGAGGTGTTGAAGACGTATGAACAGCTATGTAGGGAATTCCAGTTAAACCCCAGGAGCTTCTATCAATATCTCCAACTTCGTCACGCGTTGCAGGTACAACAAATAACACACTCTCTGACAATGTCAACATCACGTCTGTTGAGAGAAGTTCTTGGAGCGGACACTAGGAAAGGATTAACATAAAAAATCTATAGGGAATTGCTGTCCTCAGTTCAGGACCATGCCTCGTTAAAATGCCGAAGCAAATGGGTGGAAGATATAGGGGAGATAGATGGGAACCAGTGGGAAATGGCCCTTGAATCTATTCCAGCGGTATTGGTATCCGCATCCCATAGATTGTCACAATTATTTATTTTGCATAGGGCATATAGAACATCAGTGCAGCTATATAAATGGGGAGGAAGAGACTCCCCCCTGTGCCCAAAATGTAAAGTACACAAGGGGGACTTTATACACCTAATTTGGAGGTGTCCAAAACTACACAGGTACTGGGAGGAAGTCTCCCAGTATATTACTAGACTAGCACAGGTTCCTGTCCCTCTAAACCCTGTAGAGTACCTGCTTGGAGCCATAGATGCAGAACTGTTCCCAAGAGGAATGTATTACATGTTAACCAGACTGATGTATCTAGCCAGAAAACTCATTGCAAAATACTGGATGGCACCAGTGGTACCCACGGGGAAGCAGTGGATTTCCTATGTAAACTCCTTGCTTCTTAGAGAGCGATTCATGTATAGTCGTAGGAGAGAAGTGGGTAAATTTGATACTATATGGCAACCATGGCTGGGGGATGCAGATCTAGCACCATCTCAACTGGTAGTGGAAAGACTCCAGATGTAGAAATCTGGGGGAGGTGCAGGGGAGGGAGGGGCAGAGAGCAGAGGGAAAGAACGGCCTGAAGGAGTAAAGGTTGAACATCTAGATAGGAGAGAACATCGGTGGTGGAAGAAACGATTTGTGGTGATTAGATATTAGGAGGCATAGGTGATAGAGGTAGTATTGGGGTTAGGGGGGAGGGGGAAAGGGAGAAAAAGGGAAAAGAGGACAGAGTGATATGATACAGATGCAAATGCACAAGATTGACATAAAATAGTACATGGATGTAAGATTAGTCATGTTTATTCTATGTGTAATGTTTTACTGAACAAAATGCACGAATTATATGTAGTATGAGAATAATTTTCTAAAATAAAAACATTTTTGAATCAAAAAAAAAAAAGGGTAAACAAGGAAACCTTTGCAGCAAACTTTATAGAAAAAGTAATGCTGGAAACACAATACTTCATGCCACGAGCTTCCATCCACAACCCTTAATCAAATCTATTCCCTATTCCTAATATCTAAGAATCAAACGCAATTGCACAGACGAAAACCACTTCATAGAAGAAGCATGTAATTTACGTGATAGACTCCTTGCAAGAGGCTACTCACACGCCTCCCTAAAAAGGTCCTTCAAACAAGTTTTGATCAAACCCAGAAATACCCTACTCCAAGCTACCAAACGTAATGATACAAACGAATTACGCATGATTACCAAATTCAATCAACAGCAACAGCAAGTTAAAAAGATTATTGAAAGGTACTGGCACATGTTGACCCTAGATCCATCTTTGGGTCAATTTGTCCCGGAAAGACCTCTCTTTACTTTCAGGAGAGCCACTTCGATCAGTGACAAAATCGTCAATAGCGAATTTAGGAATGAATCAAATAAAACACACTGCAAATACAGAGAGACTAGAGACTACATATGTGGTTCTTGCCATTACTGCAAATACATGCTTACGCAGAGAAACCCCAGTCTCCCTAACGGTAACACATTTTACCCTAGACATTTCATGAATTGTAGAACTATAGGGGTAGTATACATGTTACGATGCAGTTGCAATTGTTTTTATATTGGAAAGGCAAAACTAAAATTTTGGAGGAGAGCGTATAGACACATCCTCAGCATGCAAACTTGTGACCCTGAATTACCTTTGGGACGCCATGTATCTATAGTACATGGCGGGATCTTCCCCAAAGTTAAATTCCTTATCCTCGATCGGGTACATCCCAATCCTAGGGGGGGGGACTGGAACAAGACCCTCCTCCAAAGAGAATTGAAATGGATCTATTTATTGAAAGCCACTCTACCTCCAGGCCTAAATAAAGCTATATGCTTCAAACCATTCCTCGAAGGATAAACTTCCATCCCTTTCCGTTACATTTTAGGATGCCCCCCTTTTCTTTTATCTCACTTCTTTGTTTAAAATATATTGCATCCTTGTTGCTACTTTTTTCAATCTTCCATCAAATATACAGGTCACTGTCTTAATCTTCTATTATATTTAGAAACAAGTTTAATTAACCAGTTGCCGACCACCTCACGATGATATACGTCGGCAGAATGGCACGGGCAGGCAGAATCACGTACCTGTACGTGATCTGCCTCCCGCGGGCAGGGGGTCCGATTGGACCCCCCCAGTGCCCGAGGCAGTCGGCATTTGTCCCCCGGCGATCGGAGGTGAGGGGGAGGCCATCCATTCGTGACCCCCCCGATCGCTCCCGGCCAATGGAATCATTCCTCTGCTACTGTATAGTAAACAGCAGCAGAGGAAGTGATGTCATCTCTCCTCGGCTCGGTATTTTCCGTTCCAGTGCTGAGGAGAGAAGACATCTGAGTGAGTGCACAACACACACACAGTAGAACATGCCAGGCACACATTACACCCCCCATCACCCCCCGATCACCCCCTAATCACCCCTCCCCCCGTCACACTGACACCAAGCAGTTTTTTTTTTTTTTTCTGATTACTGCATTGGTGTCAGTTTGTGACAGTTAGTGTGGTAGGGCAGTTAGTATTAGCCCCCTTTAGGTCTAGGGTACCCCCCTAACCCCCCCTAATAAAGTTTTAACCCCTTGATCACCCCCCATTGCCAGTGTCACTAAGCGATCATTCTTCTGATCACTGTATTAGTGTCACTGGTGACGCTAGTTAGGGAGGTAAATATTTAGGTTCGCCGTCAGCGTTTTGTAGCGTCAGGGACCCCCATATACTACCTAATAAAAAAAAAATTAAACCCTTGATTGCCCCCTAGTTAACCCTTTCACCAGTGATCACCGTATAAGTGTTAGGGGTGACGCTGGTTAGTTAGTTTATTTTGTATAGTGTCAGGGCACCTGCTGTTTATTACCGAGTAAAGGTTTAGCCCCCTGATCGCCCGGCGGTGATATGCGTCGCCCCAGGCAGCGCCAGGTTAGCGCCAGTACCGCTAACACCCACGCACGCAGCATACGCCTCCCTTAGTGGTATAGTATCTGAACGGATCAATATCTGATCCGATCAGATCTATACTAGCGTCCCCAGCAGTTTAGGGTTCCCAAAAATGCAGTGTTAGCGGGATCAGCCCAGATACCTGCTAGAACCTGCGTTTTGCCCCTCCACCTGGCCCAGCCCACCCAAGTGCAGTATCGATCGATCACTGTCACTTACAAAACACTAAACCCCTAAGGTGGTTTTTAGGGGTGTCCCATCTCTTAGGAACAAGTTGGCTCCTAATGTCATAGACCCACCAAAAAAAACATCTTTTTTTCACAATTGGACTGGTTTTCATCCTTGTAAAAAATGTTTGGTTTGCCAGTACAATACCTGTGGCAGAAGGACTAGTCACAAGTTTTCTTCTACCGTTACTGGTCGCACATATGCAATTAAACAATTTAGCACGTGTGCAACTACCGGAATTGTTTATTTGATAACTTGCCCTTGTGGCAAACAATATGTGGGCCGTTCCATTAGATCTTTCACTGTACGCGTCTCGGAGCATATTATTCTGATTAAAGCAGGCAGCACCAAACATACTGTTCCCAGACACTATAGGGAATGTCATAATAGAAACCCCGCGGGCACTCTTATCATAGACAGATATGTGGCTCCCTGGCGGGGGGGGGGGGGGGGGTCAACTCTTAGGGGTGTTTCCCATTTAGAGACATATTGGATATATGAGTTGGGGTCCCATTTTCCGCAAGGTATCAACGTTGAATGGGACATCAACTCATTTATCAATCAGGCGTAATTTATTTTGGATCTCTCTCTTTTTTACACCCTATATGGGCACATACCATTCTTTTTATTTATTCTCAGTCCGGTTACTGATATGATTTTTTAATTTATACACTCAATTATGTATTTTACTATCTATCATAATTATGGTTTTTTGATTAATTCCATATACTCTATATGTGTTTTGGGCATCTAAGCTGTTTCATGGACTGTACTGATGCCCCCCATTGGGAGTGTCTGGTGGGCTCTATGTTTGAGCCTTTACACTTTAGTGTGGTGAAGTACGCTCCCCTTTTTAACAAAATTATTCTATATAAACTCATGTTTATGTAATATTTTTTATGCCTAAATGTAATCCATTTAGACATTACCTATAAGCTTTTAGGCATACATTATATATACTGAATCATCCAAGCTCTTATACATTTTACTATTATGCTTCTCTGTATTTGTCCACCTTTGGTGACACCTTGGCGGCTCTTCCGGCCCCTTATTGAGGCCGGGCCCTACTTCCTGTAAAGCTGTGACCCTATCAAATGTGGTTGCTGGCAGACTGATAGAGAGGCTTGGCTGATGAAGCCTGGAGCGCATTGCCGTTGTTATTGTGACCTGCGCGTGACGTCATCACGCAACACGAAAGCGAGGCTTGGCACTGATTGTGGAGCGCGGCGGCTCCGCTGCGCTCCCACTCACTATGTATTAGGTACTGACAGCGAGGCTTGGTTTCCGGATCAAACAACCAGACCAATGCCAAACTACATTCGCTACTTTTTATTATAAATCGGGGCTCACAATATATTATAGGTTCCTATGTACACAGTCCCTCTTAGTTTTTAAGGAACTATTAGCATATTTGCTTTATATGCCCCTTTGAACCGGAAGTGGCGGCCATCCGAAATACTTCTGGTTTCAGACACTTCCAGTGGGGGTCACCATTTATCTATATAAAGAGCGGTGGGATGAGGGGGTCCACACCCCAGATGATGACTGTTTAGTTGAAACATGTCGGGTGGACCTCTCATGACTACCGCTACACGATCTACATGCTGTTTTTATCTTCTAAAAATCTGAGTCTGTTTTTATTCGTTATTTTAATAAATCCAAGTTTAAAACGTTATCACGCTATGTGAGTGTTTTTATCCCTCACATGCCACACAAATTATTCGCTTGGCTTATGGTGTATCCATTGAAGAGGAAGCCGTGCTGATTCCTTCCCCCCCTTTCTGTGTGATGATGACATCTGACCAGATATAATATTCAGACCTGTTGGTCATCAAGCCTTTTTGACCTGTTTTGGCATATGCTATTTCAGGCCATTATCTCTGGTAAGCCTCCATGATTCCTGGTGACGGTCCTGGCACTGATTCCATCTTCTGTGCACTTCTGGTCTCCCTAGGGTCCATTCACCTACCAGGTTGCTGGGTCTAAACAATCCCTCTGCATGCTCAGAAGACACATGTTCATCATCGCTTATGCACCGTTATCACAGATTTTTTGCTTATTTTTTTCTCACTCATTATGATATGGACTTTATATCCTATACTATTTTGTGATGTTTTTTTCACTTATCATTGGATTTTGTGAATGTATTTAAGTGCTATTATTTTGTCCACTAGTCACATTTACTTACGTAAGCACTTTTTGGTTCACACTGAAATGTTTGCTTTGTAATCACTTAATATTTAAGAGTGTTTTATTATTTAGATTCATTTCATTTATCACTTACTTATGGAGTTTATAGCGCCACACTTTTTGAATTTCTATTGTTAGTGTAATCCTGAGTCTACGGGTGTGTTGGCTGCTGTTTACTTCTAGCGCAGCGCTGTACTTAACTTTTGTATACCAAAACACTAAACATAACTGCAGCCTTCATAGAGTCAGGCCTGATCCCTGCGATTGCTAACAGTTTTTTTTTTTTTTTTGCGTTTTGGTGAACTGGCAAGCACCAGCTCCAAGCAGCGTCAGGTTTGCGCCAGTACCGCCCACGCACGCACCGTACACCTCCCTTAGTGGTATAGTATCTGAACCGATCAATTTCTGATCCGATCAGATCTATACTAGCGTCCCCAGCAGTTTAGGGTTCCCAAAAATGCAGTGTTAGCGGCATCAGCCCAGATACCTGCTAGCACCTGAGTTTTGCCCCTCTGCCCGGCTCAGTCCAGCCCAGCCCAGCCCACCCAAGTGCAGTATCGGTCGATCACTGTCACTTACAAAACACTAAATGCATAACTGCAGCGTTCGCAGAGTCAGGCCTGATCCCTGCGATCGCTAACAGTTTTTTTGGTAGCGTTTTGGGGAACTGGCAAGCACCAGCGGCCTAGTACACCCCAGTCATAGTCAAACCAGCGGTGCAGTAACACTTGGTGACGTGGCGAGTCCCATAAGTGCAGTTCGAGCTGGTGAGGTGGCAAACACAAGTAGTGTCCTGCTGCCACCAAGAAGAAGAAGACAAACACAGGCCCGTCGTGCCCATAATGCCCTTCCTGCTGCATTCGCCAATCCTAATAATTGGGAACCCACCACTTCTGCAGTGCCCATACTTCCCCCATTCACATCCCCAACTAAATGCAGTCGGCTGCATGAGAGGCATTTTCTTTATGTCCTCCCGAGTACCCCTACCCAAAGAACCCCCCCAAAAAAGATGTTGTGTCTGCAGCAAGCGCGGATATAGGCGTGACACCTGCTATTATTTTCCCTCCTATCCTGACAATCCTGGTCTTTGCATTGGTAAATGTTTTGAACTCTACCATTCACTAGTTGAATATTAGCGTAGGGTACAGCATTGCACAGACTAGGCACACTTTCACAGGGTCTCCCAAGATGCCATCGCATTTTGAGAGACCTGAACCTGGAACCGGTTACAGTTATAAAAGTTAGTTACAAAAAAAAGTGTAAAAAAAAAAAAAACACAAAAAAATATATAAAATAAAAAAAATAGTTGTCGATTTATTGTTTTCTCTCTCTCTATTGTTCTGCTCTTTTTTACTGTATTCTATTCTGCAATGTTTTATTGTTATTATGTTTTATCATGTTTGCTTTTCAGGTATGCAATTTTTTATACTTTACCGATTACTGTGTTTTATCGTTAACCATTTTTTTGTCTTCAGGTGCGCCATTCACGACTTTGAGTGGTTATACCAGAATGATGCCTGCAGGTTTAGGTATCATCTTGGTAGCATTCTTTTTAGCCAGCAGTTGGCTTTCATGTAAAAGCAATCCTAGCAGCTAATTAGCCTCTAGACTGCTTTTATAAGCAGTGGGAGGGATTGCCCCCCCCGCCCCCACCGTCTTCCGTGTTTTTCTCTGGCTCTCCTGTCTCAACAGGGAACTTGAGAATGCAGTCGGTGATTCAGCCAGCTGACCATAGAGCTGATCAGAGACCAGAGTGGCTCCAAACATCTCTATGGCCTAAGAAACCCGAAGCTATGAGCATTTCATGGCTTAGATTTCGCCGGATGTAAACAGCGCCATTGGGAAAATGGGAAAGCATTTTATCACACCGATCTTGGTGTGGTCAGATGCTTTGAGGGCAGAGGAGAGATCTAGAGTCTAATAGTCTCACGCTAAGGCGAACACAAGCGTCGGTCTGGTGTCAAATGTAAACAGCAATTGCACCATGCATGTGAGGTATCACCGCGAAGGTCAGATTGAGGGCAGTAATTTTAGCAGTAGACCTCCTCTGTAAATCTAAAGTGGTAACCTGTAAAGGTTTTTAAAGGCTTTTAAAAATGTATTTTAGTTTTTCGCCACTGCACGTTTGTGCGCAATTTTAAAGCATGTCATGTTTGGTATCCATGTACTCGGACTAAGATCATCTTTTTTATTTCATCAAACATTTGGGCAATATAGTGTGTTTTAGTGCATTAACATTTTAAAAAGTGTGTTTTTTCCCAAAAAATGCATTTGAAAAATCGCTGCGCAAATACCGTGTGAAAAAAAATGCAACACCCTCCATTTTAATCTGTAGGGCATTTGCTTTAAAAAAATATATATAATGTTTGGGGGTTCAAAGTAATTTTCTTGCAAAAAAAATAATTTTTGCATGTAAACAAAAAGTGTCAGAAAGGGCTTTGTCTTCAAGTGGTTAGAAGAGTGGGTGATGTGTGACATAAGCTTCTAAATGTTGTTCATAAAATGCCAGGACAGTTCAAAACCCCTCCAAATGACCCAATTTTGGAAAGCAGACACCCCAAGCTATTTGCTGAGAGGCATGTCGAGTCCATGGAATATTTTATATTGTGACACAAGTTGTGGGAAAAAGACAATTTTTTTTTTTTTTTTTTGCACAAAGTTGTCACTAAATGATATATTGCTCAAACATGCCATGGGAATATGTGAAATGACACCCCAAAATACATTCTGTTGCTTCTCCTGAGTACGGGGATATCACATGTGTGAGACTTTTTTGGGAGCCTAGCCGCGTACGGGACCCCGAAAACCAAGCACGGCCTTCAGGCTTTCTAAGGGCGTAAATTTTTGATTTCACTCTTCACTGCCTATCACAGTTTCGGAGGCCATGGAATGCCCAGGTGGCACAACCCCCCCTCCCCAAAATGACCCTATTTTGGAAAGTAGACACCCCAAGCTATTTGCTGAGAGGTATAGTGAGTATTTTGCAGACCTCACTTTTTGTCACAAAGTTTTGAAAATTGAAAAAAGAAAAAAACATTTTTTTTCTTGTCTGTCTTCATTTTCAAAAACAAATGAGAGCTGCAAAATACTCACCATGCCTCTCAGGAGGTGAAGTGAGAGCTGAAGACAGAGAGAGAGAAGGAGGCAGCCCAGTACTGAGCAGCAGGCTCATCTAACATCATCAGCAACACTTGAAAACCTGAAGGATGCCATTTGGGCATCACAAATTTAGAGTATTCTTGGTGGTCTGTCGACTCTTATTACTGACGTTGATTATGTTCTTTTAGCATCATAAAGGAAAACTATAGTGTCTTTTCAGGAATGCATCCACTCAAAGTACTTATGTTGGGTTTGTTTTCTTCTCTCTCTAAGGAGTAGACCTCCGCAGTGCCTTTCCCCCCTCGCGCCCCTGTGATGGATGACAGGAGCGCCCTGAGCATCTGGGATCCCTCCGGAGTGGTGTTAGCAGCAGCTTGTGACGTGGATGTGTCGTCTTTTTTTGGAGGCTCATTATTATTTTAGCTCTGGTGAGTTTAACCCCCTGTGGGGAGTGTGATCACACGGGGTGGAATTTGGACTGATCGGTGGAGGTGCACGCTGTGACGTTTGTTCATGATCACCAGCTGAATTGCTTTCTGAATCACTTTCTGAACTTTTCACCACTTTTTAAAAAATTGACTTTTTTCATGTGTAGTTGGCCACATGTTCATTTTGCTCAACATTAGCGCTGTTTGGTGTGTTTTTTTAGTCTGTTTTAAGATTATTTTATACCACTGTTTATCATATTTCTTGTAATATTTTTAAACGGCTGCTTTTTCTGCTATGTGACTCCGCACCTTTTGCGTATTAGTAAATTGGGCGGTACTTTTATATATCTATATTTTATCGATTGTTTTTGCATTTGAGATAGCATCCTGTCCTGGCGCTGAGTGGTGTAATAGAGGGCCCTGTTTAAACACCGTTTTTGTCTATTCACTATATAATGTGGATGAATATTCCCTTTTTCCATACTTTGATATTGTTTCCCTTTTAAGATATTTGTTTCTCTCCCCCCAGCCTTCCCGGCACTGTGGCCACTCCTAGCGATTGCCCGGCACAGAAAGCCGCCCAGAGTTATATTCTGGGCGGCGTCTAAGGAGGCTGGCTGGGCAACTAACAACACCACCCACAGCCTCCATCTTGCCACTCTGGCGGACATGGGCAGTCCGCTGTTGAGGCATTCTGTGTCGGTGGGCCAGGTGTGCGCGACGCCTCTCCTACGTGCTGACGTTAATCAATTGCACCAGCTGACTGGAGTTTCCTTCCTTATAAAAACAGACCTACTCACTCTCAGATCAGGCACTGGACAGCCTGATGCTGGGATGTGTGGCAGGTCTCTCTCATTTACTTTGTTTAGGGTAATTTTACTTTTATATACCTCTGTTTATATGCAAACCTACTCTTTAATACTTTTCTATATAACTACTGAGCAATGTTCTGCTTATACTCTTGTTAAAAAACTCTTTTCCTCAGAAGTAAGTGTAGTTGAACTTTAATCAAATGTTGCCTTCTAATATACTCTTCACTATTCTATACATTGATTAACCAATTCACATACATATAATTTGATATTTATTCACAAAAGTCCTGAACACAATACCTACTGTTGTTTTACTACTTGATAACAATAGGCAACTATTGTTTCTTTGTGTTTTATAATACAACCCACATAATATCACTAACAATATTTTGTTAATTACCTCCATAACTAAATATACCCCTAAATATCTTATAACCATGCCTCAATTGCAAACTAAATAGTCCTTTGACGGCAGTATTTTATATGTGTTTCATTTTCAGTTACCAAATCGATTCCTTTTTGATCCTATATTGCTTGTTACCATCTTATCTACATACACAGGTATTTAAATATCCTATCAATTGTTTGATTATTTAGACTACATGCCCAACTAGGCTCTGGACTTATTTCTTTTGATATACTTTTCTACATTCAGGGACTCCATTTGCCCCAGTATATCGCTCTGGCCGCCATCTTGCCGTGGAATGTGCGCTCCCTGGGGGGAACTCCCTCAATTTAAGGACAATACGATTCGGTACACACTACTAGACCTTTCTGATGATCACGTTTTGTCGCTAGAAAGCAAAATTATCAGTACCATTATCTGGTGTTATTTTGATTCTAACCTTTTAATTTGATTCAACAAAACATTGTAACAACTATTGCATCATTACAAATTATATAAGTGTCAGTATTACGCTATTTATAACATACAGCTTTATGCTCTCAGATGCTATGGCAAATTCATTAACCATATATCTTAATTATATCTTAGATAAATTCCTCTCTCTTCTCTCTCTCTCTGCACACCTGAAGAAGGACTATACTATATCCCGAAACGCGTTGGGTGTGAGAAGATGCTTCTCTTTTTTCATCTTTCCATTCTTTTTGTATAATGATATAAATAAGGTACTCAGATATGTCTATGTTTCGTTGCATTGTTTTGAATGTTTTTCTAAATAAAATGTGTTTATCTTTGTACTGTTGTATATACATTTCCATTCAATTCAAACACTAAGTGCCTTTAAAGTCCACCTAGGGGAACTCTTTTCTATATTTACACTGAGCTGGAGAGGTTGATCACGTTTGCCATCCTCATTGACTCCAGACTAAAAGGAGCGCTTGCGGAAGCCTCCTGTACGTTTGCCTCCGAGCTTTGTAGTTCCGTGCCTCCCTCACCTCCCATGCCTCCTGGTACCGAGTCAGTCAGTGAAGATGAACCCATGCACTTGGGCTTCATGCGTCTCTCTGTGAATGAGAGAGCCTTTAGGAGGAGGGAGAGATTGTGCCTTTATTGTGGCCAGGCAGGTCACTTTTTGAAGTCTTGTCCTACCCGTCCAGGGAACGCCCAAACCTTGAGGTCATTGACCTTAGGTGGCATTGTTTCGTCCCCAGTTATCCAGAAGGATAAGCCCCTGGTTTCAGTCACCCTTTCTTGGGCTCTTGCCATTGAGGCTCTTGACGGGAGACTTCGACAGCCTGTCCACGTGACTCATGAGACGGTTCCGTTGTCCATGGCCATAGGGGCTCTTCATCATGAGATAGTCCAATTCCAAGTAATTTCCTCACCTAGGTTTCCGCTGGTTATTAGTTATCCTTGGTTACAGAGGCACAACTCCTCTTTTGATTGGCTCCGTGCTGAGGTTCTCTCCTGGTCACCACAATGCAGTGAGACATGCTTCCAGAGGGTAGCCAAGGTCCTGTGCACCTCTTCACTCTCCTCCCTGCCGGAGGCGTACCGCGATTTTAGCAATGTCTTTGACAAAGGTCAAGCCGGTAGTTTGCTTCCACACCGGCCTTATGATTGTGCAATTGACCTTCAACCTTCATCTCCTGCTGGTGCTGGTTTCTTCTTTGTGAAGAAGAAGAGAGGTGAACTGAGACCTTGCATTGATTATAGGGGTCTCAATCATTTCACGATTAAGAATGCCTACCTGATTCCTTTGAATACTGAGTTATTTGACCACCTCAAGGGAGCAACGGTTTTCACAAAGCTTAATTTTAGAGGGGCATACAATCTTGTGCGGATTAAGGAGGGTGATGAGTGGAAAACTGCTTTTAATGCCAGAACAGTATCGCATAATGCATTTTGGCCTTTGTAATGCCCGGGCAGTTTTCCAGGAATTTATTAACGATGTCCTCCGAGATTTGTTGCAGTTATGTGTGGTGGTTTATCTCGATAATATCCTCATAATTTCCAAGTCCCTGGAGAGCCACCACACAGATGTCTGTCGTGTGCTTCAGGAACTAAGAGAAACAACCTCTATTGTAAACTGGAGAAATGCGGGTTCCATCGTGAACAGGTTAAATTCCTGGGCTGGTCATTTCCACTGCTGGTTCTTTGATGGACCCAGAGAAACTTTTGGCAGTCCTACAGTGGCCTTGACCTGTGGGTTTACACCCTCTGCAGCGTTTCCTGGGCTTTGCCAACTATTATCGGAAGTTTATTCGTAACTTATTAAATTTAAATTATCCTAACAGTGCACTATGTGAATAACTATATTTCTATGTCAGACACTAAGGATTGTGCCCTTCAAAAACGCTCATGTGTCTAAATGAAAAACATATGAAAAATGCGTGTCCTAAAGCATAAGGTTCAGACCTGCATAAATATGAACATGTGTAAAAAACAAAAAAATATACAAATATATATATAAATAACTATTGTGACATAAATAACCTTTCAATATATAATTTTCTAGTAAAAAGTTCAATTCACTTAGTGCAGTGAGTGATTCCAAGTAGCTGACAAGTCCCAGATAAGTCGCCTCAGTGAGTGATAAGCCAGTTCCTATGGATTCATCTCTTATTGGTGCAACTAAGTATCACCCTTTTTGTGTTTCCACCACCACTTATAGATTGGCCACTCACCAGATACAGGTGAATGTGCGCCTTTGGTTCATTAATTGGATAACCACTCCATACAATGGATCAGTCCGCACCCTCTTCAGACTACCAGTTCTTATGGAAAATAAATGGCCATCATGGTGTAGTATGTCTAAAGTTATTTATTAAAAAGATATAAAAAGACTATGGCTCTTACATATTTCTGTGCCCATAAGCCAGCACCAAGCTATTCCAGCCGTGTATGTGGGGTCCAGAATGCTGGTCTGTGCGTTTCCCTGTGTATCTTCTACGCCGCGTGTGTTCCAAGCCTCGCTCTCACTTGGCGGGAAGTGACGTCAAAACCTCCCAGCAGCCTCTACGCGTTTTGCAAATGTAGAAAAAAAACATTTCCTGCTATATTTTCCCACATATTTGTGCCATATAGGCCATCCCGCCGCTAGTAGGATCTCCCCCCACACACAGCTGGACAGCTTTTACAGAGACCAATAGTTTAACAATACACAAAACACTTACAATTTAATAGATACATAGAAGCAACTTAAAAAATCGTATGATCTTAGACCATACATTTCCTTATGGATTACACCCACTAACTCCACTGACTGTTAAGAATAATCATAAAGGTTATATTAACTCTCCTAATCATACAAAATAATAAAAATTGAACATTTAATGAAATAAAATGAAAAATGAAAAATTTAAAAATAATAAAATACTAAAAACGAAAAAAAAAATGAAAAAAAAATATAAATAATGAAAATAAAGTTGAAAAAATAAAAATAAAAATGAATAAATAAAAAATAAAAATAAAAAATAAATAAAAATAGAAATAAAAATAAAAATAGAAATAAAAATAAATAAAAATAATAAAAATGAAAATGTAAATAAAAATGTGAAATTAAAAATAAAAATAAAAAATATAAAAAAGGACAAAAATAAAAATATTATGAAAAGGGGAAAAAATATAAATGTAAAAATTAAATGAAACTGCGACCTATACATGTGCTCAGTAATCTTCTATGAAACAATTTACGTCAAGTTCCACGTTTAACCCCTGCGGTTTCATTGTATTTAATTTAAATATCCAATATGTTTTATTGCGTGACACTTCCCTCCTTAGGTTTAGATTCCTCCAGTTCTGTTCTATTCTGTCAATGGCATAAAATTTGAGGTGTCGAGGATCTCTTTTGTGTACATCTCTAAAATGCTTCCAAACGCTGTGGTGTTTATACCCTTTTTTGATGTTCCTGACATGTTCACCTATTCTAACAGACAGTGCCCTTGTTGTTCTTCCCACGTACTGTAATCCACAGCTACACTCCATTATATAAGTCACATGGGTACTGTGGCACGTGATAAGCTTGTCAATTTTAAATTTCTGCTTTGTTGAATGAGACTGGAATCCTAGTGTCTTTCTTGTTTCCCTATTTGTAAGCCTACAGGGCTTGCATTTGCCACATCGAAAGAAACCTTTGTGATCAAAGAACGTGGTCATTTTCTGGGGGGGGGGGGTCAGGTACATTTTTTACAATTTGGTCCCTGATCCTTCTAGCTCTCCTATAAATAAATGTCTGCCTAGGTGGGAGAAGTTCGCTTAGATGAGGGTCATTACATAAGCTGGGCCAGTGCTATTTTATTATCCCTTCCAGTGTCCTATATTGCTTATTAAAGCCTGTTATGAATGGTACATTGTCCTGTCTATGCTTCTCCCTGTTCTTATTTCGTAATATGACCTCTCTGTTAGTACGGCCTACTTATTTTGTAATATGGCCTCTCTGTTAGTACAGCCTACCTTTGCATCTATGTATCTATTAAATTGTAAGTGTTTTGTGTATTGTTAAATTATTGGTCTCTGTAAAAGCTGTCCAGCTGTGTGTGTGGGGAGATCCTACTAGTGGCAGGATGGCCTATGTGGCACGAATATGTGTGAAAATATAGCAGGAAATGTTTTTTTTTTTTACTTCCGTAGACATCGTAGTAAACAGGAAAATGGGGGCAGTAATGAGCGGGTGGAACTGATCCACGAGCAAGGAGAACAAACACCCATGAATATAATAGTAAACACACAGACTAGGAACATAGTTTATGGGGCGAGAACGGTACAGGTCTTGACCCCGGACATAATGTATTTAAACCGGACTGCATAGATGGTAATGGGCGTACGCCGCCATTCATTGCGGATTCATTGCTTCCGTTGTTAGGACATAGGCCTACAATCACACCGGACTGTAATGATAGGAACCCACAGTATAGGAACAGTGCAGCACATAATCTCAGCAGCTTCCTGATGACGCAATATACATTTGCGAAATGCGTAGAGGCTGCTGGGAGATTTTGTTGTCTCTTCCCGCCTAGTGAGAGCGAGGCTTGGAACATGTGCGGTGTGAGAGTGAGGCTTGGAACACACGCGGAGTAGGAGATACACAGGGGAACGCACAGACCAGCATTCCTGACCCCACATACACGGCTGGAATAGCTTGGTGCCGGCTTATGGGCACAGAAATATGGGAGTGCAATAGTCTTTTTATATCTTTTTAATAAATAAGTTTAGACATACTACACCATGATAGCCATTTATTTTCCATGAGAACTGGTAGTCTGAAGAGGCTGCTGACTGATCCATTGTATGGAGTGGTTATCCAATTAATGAACCAAAGGCGCACATTCACCTGTATCTGGTGAGTGGCCAATCTATAAGTGGTGGTGGAATCACAAAAAGGGTGATACTTAGTTGCACCAATAAGAGATGAATCCATAGGAACTGGCTTATCAATCACTGAGGCGACTTAGCTGGGACTTGTCAGCTACTTGGAATCACTCACTGCACTAAGTGAATTGAACTTTTTACTAGAAAATTATATATTGAAAGGTTATTTATGTCACAATAGTTATTTATATATATATTTGTATATTTTTTAGTTTTTTACACATGTTCATATTTATGCAGGTCTGAACCTTATGCTTTAGGACACGCATTTTTCATATGTTTTTCATTTGGACACATGAGCGTTTTTGAAGAGCACAATCCTTAGTGTCTGACATAGAAATATAGTTATTCACATAGTGCACTGTTAGGATAATCTAAATATATATATAGTCTATGGTAATTAATAGGGATGCACCGATGCCACTTTTTTGACACTGAGTACGAGTACCGATACTTGACATCATGTACTCACCGATACCAATTACCGATTCCTGATTTTGGTCATGTGACCATTTTTTTAAAAAATAATGAAAAATTACTAGGGATATGCACCGATGCCACTTTTTTGACACCGAGTATGAGTACCGATACTTGACATCATGTACTCGCCAATACCAATTACCAATACCTGATTTTGGTCATGTGACCATTTTTTTTTAAATAATGAGAAATTACACATTTTTACCATAATATGAGGAATTGAAACACAGTCAAAAGATGTTCTGAAAGATGTTTATTTGCTGGTCACAAAGCTGTTAAAGTGCAAATTGCACAGGACATGTTATATAAAAAATAATGTCAATGTCATCAATGACATATACATTGCAAGTTCACAATGCTTAGGCATGAGGAGAAGCAAGAACAGTACAGTACCTCAGTCAACTCACAACACAAGACAATATTTATAAAATTTCAAAAACCAAAAAAACACAACATGTGTTTGTTTCCAGTTCAACTTACACATGTGTAAGAGAAACACATTTCACAGACAGGACATTCCAGGATGGCAAGGATGTGTGTTAGGTTGGCATGTAGGCTGCAGTAAGGCCTCATGCACAGCTCAAAGCAGCTGCTTCTCCAGGTGTTTTAGCTCTTTTGAGCTTTTTTTTTCTCTACCTGTTACCTCTTCCCCTCCATGTTAGCCTATGTGTTTGATCATGGCCATTGGCCATTGGCCAAGGAACACTATGCGGTTTCAGAAGTTTAGTGGCAGGGCAGCTTACAGGCAGCAGGCAGAAAAAAAATCCAAATAAATTGGAAATAGAAATCTTTGGATTTTTTTTCTGCCTGTAAACTTTCCTGCCACTAAACTTCTGAAACTAGTGTGCAATGGGCTGACATGGAGGGGAGGCGTTAACAGGCAGGAAAAAAGCTCAAACTCCTTGAGGAGCAGATGCTTTTAGCTGCATTGTACAGGCATTATGCCTTGAAAATGAAAAGCTCAAATGTCACACAGAACATGAAATATCATCATTGTTGATGACGCCACGTATAAAACAAAGTCACAGGTTTACGCCATCACATCAACCAACCCAAGTGCAATACAGTTAAATAATGTTAGGCCTGAGGAGGAGCAACTGAACAGTACCTCAAAACTAACATTATTTTGTAAACATTTTTTAAATAATAAAAAAAAAGTGCTAGCTTCTAGTTCAACTTCTTATGAAACTCGTGAAAAAACATTTTTCACAGACCAAAATTAGGGTCATTCCAGGATGGCAAGGCCAAGGAGCCAAGGACTTGGCAGCAGTAAGGCCACATGCACAATAAAGCTCAAAGTAGCTGCTCCTACAGGCGTTTGATATCCCTGTTTTTGAGCCTTTTGTTTGCCTGTAGTGTTAACTCTATGCCGATCCATATTAGGCTGTGTCCCCCATGCATTGCACGTTGAATCACCTATAGTGTGCAATGTGCACACCATAGGTGATTCACTTTTTCACTTAAGGAAAAGGGTTGTGGCATGGAGTTAAAAAGGCATATTTTTTTTTTTTAAAGGCCAACATGGAGGGGAGTTAACAGGCAGAGGAAATGCTAAAAAAAACACTCAAATGCCAGGTGGAGGAGTTGCTTTGAGCTGCAACGTGCAGCTGTGCATGATGCCTTACAGTTGGACAGTAACAGGTGATAGATTACTTTTCCAATTCAAATGCAAGTGGCAAGTTTTTTTTTTAAGAAACAGAAGAATCTCTGCATGTTCAGTTAGAAGTCGGTTTCCGGTGTCAGTCAGAATGTGTGGTGCTGCACTGAACAATCTCTCACTTTCCATACTACTGCAAGGAGCTGAAAGATATTTTTGTGCCATTTGGGCTAGAGTGGGAAATCGCAGTTTATTGACTGCCCAATACTCAAGAGGTTTGTCCGAACGAGGCACAGTGACCTCTCCAAGATATGCTTCTAGTTGTATGGTAGCAGCTGTGGGAGCACTGTTCTCAAATGTAGATGAATAAGCAATTTCTTGAAAAACACTGTCCACAGTCACACCGGTACCTGGCTGTTGCTCAGTGCGAGGCCTTTTGGTAGCTGGTTTCTCAAGCACCTCAGGTGTAGCTGCCTGTGCCTGTAGTACTTGTAAATTTCTTTGCGTGCAGCATGACTTGGTGCCGAGTGAAATTGGCATCAATCCACTGTGCAGTTAAGCTAATTACAGACATGGGACTCACACTACTGCTCCAAATGTCTGTGGTGAAGTTGATAGCCTTTATGTCCTCCTGTAGCATGTTGGTAATGTGTTTTTTCACTGTGTTGTGTAATTGTGGCAACATGACATCTGTGACATGACGGCGGCCGTGAATTTCGTACTTTGGCTCCGAAAGATTCATAAGTCGCCGAAAACCCACATTGTCAACTATTGATAATGGCTGACCATCAAGAACGATGAATTGGGTAACTACTTCAGAAATTTTTTTAGCCCGTGGGTTATCCATGGAAAATTTTTCACGTCTGGCAATGGTTTGCTGCAGTGTCAGCTGCTGAGTGCAAGAGCTAGTGACAGCTGTAAATTTGTCACGCTCTCAGTCATACAATGGATCAGTCCGCACCCTCTTCAGACTACCAGTTCTTATGGAAAATAAATGGCCATCATGGTGTAGTATGTCTAAACTTATTTATTAAAAAGATATAAAAAGACTATTGCACTTACATATTTCTGTGCCCATAAGCCAGCACCAAGCTATTCCAGCCGTGTATGTGGGGTCCAGAATGCTGGTCTGTGTGTTTCCCTGTGTATCTTCTACGCCGCGTGTGTTCCAAGCCTCGCTCTCACTTGGCGGGAAGTGACGTCAAAACCTCCCAGCAGCCTCTACGTGTTTTGCAAATGTAGAAAAAAACCATTTCCTGCTATATTTTCCCACATATTCGTGCCACATAGGCCATCCCGCCGCTAGTAGGATCTCCCCCCACACACAGCTGGACAGCTTTTACAGAGACCAATAGTTTAACAATACACAAAATACTTACAATTTAATAGATACATAGAAGCAACTTAAAAAATCGTATGATCTTAGACCATACATTTCCTTATGGATTACACCCACTAACTCCACTGACTGTTAAGAATAATCATAAAGGTTATATTAACTCTCCTAATCATACAAAATAATAAAAATTGAACATTTAATGAAATAAAATGAAAAATGAAAAATTTAAAAATAATAAAATACTAAAAACGAAAAAAAAAATGAAAAAAAAATATAAATAATGAAAATAAAGTTGAAAAAATAAAAATAAAAATGAATAAATAAAAAATAAAAATAAAAAATAAATAAAAATAGAAATAAAAATAAAAATAGAAATAAAAATAAATAAAAATAATAAAAATGAAAATGTAAATAAAAATGTGAAATTAAAAATAAAAATAAAAAATATAAAAAAGGACAAAAATAAAAATATTATGAAAAGGGGAAAAAATATAAATGTAAAAATTAAATGAAACTGCGACCTATACATGTGCTCAGTAATCTTCTATGAAACAATTTACGTCAAGTTCCACGTTTAACCCCTGCGGTTTCATTGTATTTAATTTAAATATCCAATATGTTTTATTGCGTGACACTTCCCTCCTTAGGTTTAGATTCCTCCAGTTCTGTTCTATTCTGTCAATGGCATAAAATTTGAGGTGTCGAGGATCTCTTTTGTGTACATCTCTAAAATGCTTCCAAACGCTGTGGTGTTTATACCCTTTTTTGATGTTCCTGACATGTTCACCTATTCTAACAGACAGTGCCCTTGTTGTTCTTCCCACGTACTGTAATCCACAGCTACACTCCATTATATAAGTCACATGGGTACTGTGGCACGTGATAAGCTTGTCAATTTTAAATTTCTGCTTTGTTGAATGAGACTGGAATCCTAGTGTCTTTCTTGTTTCCCTATTTGTAAGCCTACAGTGCTTGCATTTGCCACATCGAAAGAAACCTTTGTGATCAAAGAACGTGGTCATTTTCTTGGGGGGGGGGGGTCAGGTACATTTTTTACAATTTGGTCCCTGATCCTTCTAGCTCTCCTATAAATAAATGTCTGCCTAGGTGGGAGAAGTTCGCTTAGATGAGGGTCATTACATAAGCTGGGCCAGTGCTATTTTATTATCCCTTCCAGTGTCCTATATTGCTTATTAAAGCCTGTTATGAATGGTACATTGTCCTGTCTATGCTTCTCCCTGTTCTTATTTCGTAATATGACCTCTCTGTTAGTACGGCCTACTTATTTTGTAATATGGCCTCTCTGTTAGTACAGCCTACCTTTGCATCTATGTATCTATTAAATTGTAAGTGTTTTGTGTATTGTTAAATTATTGGTCTCTGTAAAAGCTGTCCAGCTGTGTGTGTGGGGAGATCCTACTAGTGGCAGGATGGCCTATGTGGCACGAATATGTGTGAAAATATAGCAGGAAATGTTTTTTTTTTTACTTCCGTAGACATCGTAGTAAACAGGAAAATGGGGGCAGTAATGAGCGGGTGGAACTGATTCACGAGCAAGGAGAACAAACACCCATGAATATAATAGTAAACACACAGACTAGGAACTTAGTTTATGGGGCGAGAACGGTACAGGTCTTGCCCCCGGACATAATGTATTTAAACCGGACTGCATAGATGGTAATGGGCGTACGCCGCCATTCATTGCGGATTCATTGCTTCCGTTGTTAGGACATAGGCCTACAATCACACCAGACTGTAATGATAGGAACCCACAGTATAGGAACAGTGCAGCACATAATCTCAGCAGCTTCCTGATGACGCAATATACATTTGCGAAATGCGTAGAGGCTGCTGGGAGATTTTGTTGTCTCTTCCCGCCTAGTGAGAGCGAGGCTTGGAACATGTGCGGTGTGAGAGTGAGGCTTGGAACACACGCGGAGTAGGAGATACACAGGGGAACGCACAGACCAGCATTCCTGACCCCACATACACGGCTGGAATAGCTTGGTGCCGGCTTATGGGCACAGAAATATGGGAGTGCAATAGTCTTTTTATATCTTTTTAATAAATAAGTTTAGACATACTACACCATGATAGCCATTTATTTTCCATGAGAACTGGTAGTCTGAAGAGGCTGCTGACTGATCCATTGTATGGAGTGGTTATCCAATTAATGAACCAAAGGCGCACATTCACCTGTATCTGGTGAGTGGCCAATCTATAAGTGGTGGTGGAATCACAAAAAGGGTGATACTTAGTTGCACCAATAAGAGATGAATCCATAGGAACTGGCTTATCAATCACTGAGGCGACTTAGCTGGGACTTGTCAGCTACTTGGAATCACTCACTGCACTAAGTGAATTGAACTTTTTACTAGAAAATTATATATTGAAAGGTTATTTATGTCACAATAGTTATTTATATATATATTTGTATATTTTTTAGTTTTTTACACATGTTCATATTTATGCAGGTCTGAACCTTATGCTTTAGGACACGCATTTTTCATATGTTTTTCATTTGGACACATGAGCGTTTTTGAAGAGCACAATCCTTAGTGTCTGACATAGAAATATAGTTATTCACATAGTGCACTGTTAGGATAATCTAAATATATATATAGTCTATGGTAATTAATAGGGATGCACCGATGCCACTTTTTTGACACTGAGTACGAGTACCGATACTTGACATCATGTACTCACCGATACCAATTACCGATTCCTGATTTTGGTCATGTGACCATTTTTTACAAAAATAATGAAAAATTACTAGGGATATGCACCGATGCCACTTTTTTGACACCGAGTATGAGTACCGATACTTGACATCATGTACTCGCCAATACCGATTACCAATACCTGATTTTGGTCATGTGACCATTTTTTTTTAAATAATGAGAAATTACACATTTTTACCATAATATGAGGAATTGAAACACAGTCAAAAGATGTTCTGAAAGATGTTTATTTGCTGGTCACAAAGCTGTTAAAGTGCAAATTGCACAGGACATGTTATATAAAAAATAATGTCAATGTCATCAATGACATATACATTGCAAGTTCACAATGCTTAGGCATGAGGAGAAGCAAGAACAGTACAGTACCTCAGTCAACTCACAACACAAGACATTATTTATAAAATTTCAAAAACCAAAAAAACACAACATGTGTTTGTTTCCAGTTCAACCTACACATGTGTAAGAGAAACACATTTCACAGACAGGACATTCCAGGATGGCAAGGGTGTGTGTTAGGTTGGCATGTAGGCTGCAATAAGGCCTCATGCACAGCTCAAAGCAGCTGCTTCTCCAGGTGTTTTAGCTCTTTTGCGCTTTTTTTTTCTCTACCTGTTACCTCTTCCCCTCCATGTTAGCCTATGTGTTTGATCATGGCCATTGGCCATTGGCCAAGGAACACTATGCGGTTTCAGAAGTTTAGTGGCAGGGCAGCTTACAGGCAGCAGGCAGAAAAAAAATCCAAATAAATTGGAAATAGAAATCTTTGGATTTTTTTTCTGCCTGTAAACTTTCCTGCCACTAAACTTCTGAAACTAGTGTGCAATGGGCTGACATGGAGGGGAGGCGTTAACAGGCAGGAAAAAAGCTCAAACTCCTTGAGGAGCAGATGCTTTTAGCTGCATTGTACAGGCATTATGCCTTGAAAATGAAAAGCTCAAATGTCACACAGGACATGAAATATCATCATTGTTGATGACGCCACGTATAAAACAAAGTCACAGGTTTACGCCATCACATCAACCAACCCAAGTGCAATACAGTTAAATAATGTTAGGCCTGAGGAGGAGCAACTGAACAGTACCTCAAAACTAACATTATTTTGTAAACATTTTTTAAATAATAAAAAAAAAGTGCTAGCTTCTAGTTCAACTTCTTATGAAACTCGTGAAAAAACATTTTTCACAGACCAAAATTAGGGTCATTCCAGGATGGCAAGGCCAAGGAGCCAAGGACTTGGCAGCAGTAAGGCCACATGCACAATAAAGCTCAAAGTAGCTGCTCCTACAGGCGTTTGATATCCCTGTTTTTGAGCCTTTTGTTTGCCTGTAGTGTTAACTCTATGCCGATCCATATTAGGCTGTGTCCCCCATGCATTGCACGTTGAATCACCTATAGTGTGCAATGTGCACACCATAGGTGATTCACTTTTTCACTTAAGGAAAAGGGTTGTGGCATGGAGTTAAAAAGGCATATTTTTTTTTTTTAAAGGCCAACATGGAGGGGAGTTAACAGGCAGAGGAAATGCTAAAAAAAACACTCAAATGCCAGGTGGAGGAGTTGCTTTGAGCTGCAAAGTGCAGCTGTGCATGATGCCTTACAGTTGGACAGTAACAGGTGGTAGATTACTTTTCCAATTCAAATGCAAGTGGCAAGTTTTTTTTTTAAGAAACAGAAGAATCTCTGCATGTTCAGTTAGAAGTCGGTTTCCGGTGTCAGTCAGAATGTGTGATGCTGCACTGAACAATCTCTCACTTTCCATACTACTGCAAGGAGCTGAAAGATATTTTTGTGCCATTTGGGCTAGAGTGGGAAATCGCAGTTTATTGACTGCCCAATACTCAAGAGGTTTGTCCGAACGAGGCACAGTGACCTCTCCAAGATATGCTTCTAGTTGTATGGTAGTAGCTGTGGGAGCACTGTTCTCAAATGTAGATGAATAAGCAATTTCTTGAAAAACACTGTCCACAGTCACACCGGTACCTGGCTGTTGCTCAGTGCGAGGCCTTTTGGTAGCTGGTTTCTCAAGCACCTCAGGTGTAGCTGCCTGTGCCTGTAGTACTTGTACAGAAGATATTTGTTGCATTTCCAGCATGAACATCTCTTTGGCCTGCCTGCCAGCATCTGCATTTAAGAAGAACCAATCTTTATACCTAGAAGAAGAAAAATACAAGACATTAAACAACGTCATGCAAGCAAATCAACAACTGTGGAAGCTTGCTGTGGGGGCACTGCTAGAAGTAAAGGTGACAGCGGGGGACACGGCAAAAACAATTGTCTGGCCTGCTCTGTGCAAAACCATTACACAGAGGCAGAGCAGGTAAGTGTGTTTGTCATTATCGATTTTGTTTTGAGTTTTTTATGAAGGTGAGATTTACAGTGTTATCACTTGCATTACAATTTTTTTTTTTAATGCAAGCAAGTGATAATAACACTGTAAAATATAACCTTCATCCAAAAAACAAAAAACAAAATCATATTGGAACGAGTAAGGTAGCGATGCAGTAAAGTGGATTTTGCTCCATGTCAGAGAAACGTTTCTGCAAAGCACCAAGCAATGTGTTCTTCATCGTTTTAACACCGGGGTCCTCAACCACTTCTTTAGATAATAATCGCTGTAGCACAGTCACTGCAGGAATTATATCTGAGGCAAAAGAATCTGAACAACTCACATGCCGAGTCAACTCTTCAAAGGGAGCCAAGATGTTGATCATCTTCTCCATGAGATTCCACTGATTTGCAGTGATCGTTGCAGGCAGCTCATGTTCTGACACATATTCTCCAATGGCCCATTTTTGCTCTATCAGAGACTGAACATCTTGTTGAAGTATTTTAATGGGTTGAACAAGCTGGATGTGAATATCTTGCAGTCGAGAATATGCCAGGTTTGAATGTTTAAAGTGCCCAACTATTTTGCGCCCAACTCCCACAGCCTCCGTAATGCTGCGCTGTGATTAAAGCCCCTCTGAGACAGCCAGCTGCAGTGTATGTGCCACACATGAAAGACTCTGAAGACCAGCATCTTGTACACCTTTTATCATATTTCTGCCATTATCACGGACTACCACATGGACAGAACTTTTGTGAATCTCCCAAGTGTCAAGCATTTCTTCTAGTATACTTTTTATAGCTTGGCCTTTGTGAGAGCCTTGAAATTTCTTTGCGTGCAGCATGACTTGGTGCCGAGTGAAATTGGCATCAATCCACTGTGCAGTTAAGCTAATTACAGACATGGGACTCACACTACTGCTCCAAATGTCTGTGGTGAAGTTGATAGCCTTTATGTCCTCCTGTAGCATGTTGGTAATGTGTTTTTTCACTGTGTTGTGTAATTGTGGCAACATGACATCTGTGACATGACGGCGGCCGTGAATTTCGTACTTTGGCTCCGAAAGATTCATAAGTCGCCGAAAACCCACATTGTCAACTATTGATAATGGCTGACCATCAAGAACGGTGAATTGGGTAACTACTTCAGAAATTTTTTTAGCCCATGGGTTATCCATGGAAAATTTTTCACGTCTGGCAAGGGTTTGCTGCAGTGTCAGCTGCTGAGTGCAAGAGCTAGTGACAGCTGTAAATTTGTCACGCTCTCAGTCTTGTGTTTCATTTTGAGGTGTTTTATGAGATTACTGGTATTATAAGAACTAACTTTTCAACCTCTTCTGGATATTTTGGCAGAACAGAGTTTGCAGTCTGCAATGCGTTTGTTGGTTTCATCAATGTTAAAAAACTTCCATCCGTTTGCATTGCACTTAAAGCCAAAAATAAGTAAGTTTCTCCACCTTAAGGGGGAAAAAAATGAGGAAAATAGGGAAAAAATTTTGAGCCCAAATGTTTTGTTTTCTTATTTTTTCACACATGATGACACCTACTATTTTTTAGAATAATGAAGCTGCTCTAAACGGTGCTTGTTGTTGGTTCCTGCTGCATCCAGCATCTTGGTATGGTCAAGTAAACCAGTGGGGATGATGACATCCATCTGTCGGGTACAACGGTCGGTATCTCTACAATAGAAAAAGCAGAGGATGGTCTCAGAAAGGCACATGCAGGAAAATGTTAGGCAAGGGACAATGATGATTTATGTAACCGCAGAAGTCATTTGCCACCATGATGGACATGTTAGGCAACAGAGACAATGTGGGACACTAAGTTATGTAACACACACAAACACAGGCTGGCCGCTATGCTGGACAGTGAACATTATGTTAGGCAAGAGGGAGAGACAATGTGGGGCAAACTAAGTGTTACACAGGCCGGCCACCATGTTAGGCAAGAGAGAGACAATGTGGGACAAACTAACTTAAGTATAACACAGGCTGGCCACCATGTTAGGCAAGAGAGCGAGAGAGACAATGTGGGACAAAACTAACTTAAGTATAACACAGACCGTCCGCCATGTTAGGCAAGTTAAAGAGAGACAATGTGGGACAAAACTAACTTAAGTATAACACAGGCCATCCGCCATGTTAGGCAAATGAGAGAGAGACAATGTGGGACAAAACTAACTTAAGTATAACACAGGTCGTCCGCCATGTTAGGCAAGTGAGAGAGAGACAATGTGGGACAAAACTAACTTAAGTATAACACAGGCCATCCGCCATGTTAGGCAAGTGAGAGAGAGACAATGTGGGACAAAACTAAGTTAAGTATAACACAGGCTGTCCGCCATGTTAGACAAATGATGATGTAAGCTAGTAGTACTGTACAGCAATCACCGGCTGCGGGACACATAAGAAAAAAGCAAGCAACAGTTAGAAATAGAGAAGAGCACTCACTGGCCACCATGAGGGGACATGGAGTAAGGAGGATGCTCACCACGTGGGGCAGCCATGTAGCAGGCGCAGCAGCAGCAGCAGCAAAACACATGTCATGAGGGAAACAGCACTCACCGCCGTGTGGAGAGGCCGCAACCTTACCTGGCTCCCGAGCTCCGCCCAAGCTGACGTCTCTTATATACCTCACCCGCTAGCGGGGAGGGCCTTTTTTTGACTGCAGCAGACACAAATGATTGGCATAATAGATATATATTTGTGATTCTTTGCGCCAGTACCCTGTATGTTCACATACTCTTTTACATTCCCTGACTGATATGACCAGAAAGGACGGTTAACCCACAGAGTTGGTCTCTGGAGTCCATTAAGGCCTTTGAGAGTCTCAAGGCTGCCTTTGTTTCTGCTCCTGTGTTGGCACATCCTGATCCTATGTTGCCTTTTATCCTAAAAGTTGATGCTTCTGAGACTGGAGTTGGTGCCCTTCTGTCTCAACGTCCTAACTCTGAGAGTGCTATGCATCCGTGTGGCTACTATTCCAAGAAATTGTCACTTGCAGAGTGCAATTACGAGATTGGTGACAGAGAGCTGTTGGCGATCATTTTAGCCCTGAAAGAATGGAGACATCTCCTTGAAGGCACCACTGTGCTGGTTCTCATTCTTACTGACCATAAGAATCTCACATTCTTGTCTGAGGCCAAGCGCCTTTCTCCCAGAAGGGTGCGATGGGCTCTTTTCTTGTCAAGTTTTAATTACATTGTCTCATTCTTACCAGGTACTAAAAATGTAAGGGCTGACACCTTGTCACAAAATTTTTCCTCCACTTCCAAGTTGGAGTCGGTTTCCGGTTCCTGTGATTCCTCCTGATTGTATCCTGGCTACGGTTTGCACCAGTCTTACTTCTCCTTTGGGTGACAAAATTCTTGTTGCTCAGGTCCATGCTCCTCCTAAGAAACCTTGTGACCGCTGCTTTGTCCCAGAGAGTCTCCATACTGCCGTGCTCCAGACTTACCATTCTCCCAAGGCAGCTGGCCACCCTGGTAAAAATCAACTCGTTTGGGCCATTTCCCAACAATTCTGGTGGCCTAGTCTACGGGCTGATGTAACTGTCTTCGTAGCTGCCTGTTCCATGTGTGCTCAGAGTAAGACTCCACGACACCTTCCAGTGGGCCTCCTACAACCCATATCCAGTGGAGAGAGGTCCTGGACCCACCTGTCTATGGATTTCATTGTGGAGTTACCCAACTCCCAAGGCAACACTGTTATCCTTATGGTGGTTGACCAGTTCTCAAACATGTGTCATTGTATTCCACTTAAGAAGCTGCCCACTTCTAAGGAACTGGCTTCCAGTTTTGCTTGGGAGATCTTTCGCTCACATGGGCTACCCAAGGTGATTGTCTCGGACAGTGGTATTCAGTTTGTCTCCCGGTTCTGGCGAGCCTTTTGTGCAAAGTTGGGAATTCAGCTTGCTTTCTCCTCTGCGTATCACCCGCAGTCTAATGGGGCCACAGAATAAGCCAATCAGTCCTTGGAGCAATTCTTACGTTGCTATATTTCTGACTATCATAACAACTGGTCAGACCTATTACCGTGGGCAGAGTTTGTTCACAACAGTGCCTTGAATTCTGCTTCCCGATTGTCCCCATTTATGGTGAATTATGGCTTCCAACCTTCCATGTTGCCTGACTCGTTTGTTCCGCAGAGTATTCCTGTGTTAGAGGAGCATCTTTATGGTCTTCATTCTACTTGGGCACAAGTTCAGGAGGCTTTGCAACATGCTAACGATAGGCACAGACTCCATGCTGACCACAGATGCCTGCCTGCACCTTCCTACCAGGTTGGGGACAGAGTCTGGCTGTTGTCTCATAACCTCCGACTTCGTGTTCCTTCTTTGAAGTTCGCACCTCGTTTTATTGGGCCTTTCCGTATCCTTCGCAGGATTAATCCCGTGGCTTACGCCTTGGACCTTCCTCCTAGTATGGGCATCTCAAATGTGTTTCGTTTCTCCTTATTGAAACCTTTGGTCTGCAATCGCTTTACCACCTCGGTGCCACGTCCTCACCCTATACAGGTTGAAAACCATGAGGAGTATGAAGTACAATCCATTGTTCACTCCCATAGGTTCCGTGGGCGCATACAGTACCTGGTGCATTGGAAGGGGTACGGTCCGGAGGAACGCTCTTGGGTCTCATCCTTGGATGTACATGCCCCTGTCCTCATCCATGATTTCTATAGACATTTTCCCCTCAAGCCCAGTGTCCTCCAAGGGGGCGGGTCGTTGAGGAGGGGGTACTGTCAGGGCTGTGCTCAGCCCTTCCTTCTTTGAGCTGGCCGATCAGCTGTCAGCTAATTGCCAGCTCCCATCTCTCTCCACAGTTACCCAGCTGTTGTTAATTCTGCTCATCAGTCCTACCTACTTAAAGTCGTTCAGCTCACTTGATCTCTGCCTTTGCCTTTGTCAACATCACAGAGACTTTCTCCTGCGTTCCTGTTGAAGACTTGCTCAGCTGACGTTCCTTCTGGCTCCTGATCCTGCTTGCTGTACTACTACGTTTATCTCTGGCTCTCTGACATTTGCTTGGCTGACTACCCGATCCAGTTACTGAACTCTGGCTTGTTTTGACTACGCTTACTCTGTTTACCTTATTATTATTATTATTAAACAAGTGTGATTTAACTATACGTCTGTCTCGGTCTGATTCATGGTTCCTGATACAATTAAATTGTTGAAGCCACAAGGAAGATCCCACAGGAACAACGTCAGACCCTTCTATATAGAAGAAGGCCCATGATTATCTGTTGGCATCCAAGGGGCATTTCTGTGAATTCATAGGTAAAGATTGTTGTACCTGGATCGGGGATACTAGTGACAAAGTTCAGGCCCACATGGATAAGGTTAGATCCCTGTAAGGCAAAGTCAGAGCTATAGCTAGTGAAGGTTGGAATCCTTTTAAGGGTCTGGGAATCTTTGGGGATTTTTTATTTTTCAGCGGATCATGGTTAAAGGAACTAGGGGTATATATACTCATGTTGTTTTTGTTTCTATTCCTTCTATATGCCATGATGAGGCCCTACTGTTGCCTGATAGGAAGAGTGAACAGAGCCCAAGCAGATGACCACATCTTCCTTGCTGAGATGAGACGCCCCCCGAAGCCCAACCCAGGTACAAGACACAAAGGATCCCTGACAGACCAGCCTTCATGTCCTCCTCTAAGTCATCCCTCCTGAAGAATAGAGTCTACATGTTAAGCAGTGTTTTCCTTTTTATGGACTCATATGGACTGTAAGTACTGATTAATTTCCAGGTGTAAGAAGAAGATCAACTTTCATCGAGGGACACATGGGAGCATATGACAAAAGATTAAGATGTATTTAATATTTATTGTCACAGTGTTTCCCAGTGTTAGTTCTCCTGCAGAGGACTGGGGCAGACTGACGCCAGTTGAGACCCATTTTGGTAGTGGAAAGCTTCCTGAGGATGCAGAGAAGTGTTTGCAGAATGGGGATATGGCCGCCAGCGAAGGGCCCCTGTGCGATGCACAGACGATCATCTGATAGAGATGTGTTCACTCTGCAAAGACATTATTGGTTATGGGGGGATGCACGCTTTTGTCTTTCTGTGAGTCTGATCAGCACATGGGGGGACCATGGCGTGCCCCTGCAGATAATCTCCCATCCACAGGAATGGTAGTATAATCTGGGTATGCATTGTTCTCTAAGGATTCACATCAACGGTAAAAACGTGAGTCTTGGGTGTGTTGACAGCGTCCATGATTCCAAGGCCAGCCATGTGGCTTTCTTTGTCTAGCTGAAGATGATGGCTTACAGGGACAGGGGGCGGGAAATCATAGACACTGCCCCTGCCCAGACATGTCCATAAGCCTCCCCTAGTCATTGTTCATTGGTTGAGATTTGTATAACTTCTCCTGTTTGAAGGAATGCCTGTGCTTGATAGGCCGATTGTGAAATCATCAAGCTCTATTGTTAAGTACTCTGAATAAACAGATCGGAAAGGCTCCAGGGGCAGTCGAGCTGTGGAGCTAAGGATGTAAGAATGATGGTCATGTCTGTGTTAATTGGGAAGATACGGGAAACAGGGTCCCACTAAGATGCATTATATCAAAAGGCTAAAAGTGACATGGATTATGCGCAGTCTATAGTGGAATTTCCACTTCAATACTTGCTATGAACACACGTTCTGTCTCCTCTCCCCTGAGAGAACCGGGATTTGTGTGTTTACACACACAGATCCCGGTTCTCGCTCTGTCACAAACGATCGCCGGGTTTCCGGCGGTCATGGTGCCCGCCGGGCACTTGCATCGTCTCTAGGGACACGCTGCGGGTGCGCGCACCTCCTACAGCGTCTTAAAGGGCCAACATACAGCGACAACGGCTCGCCCAGGGGAGCCTTTCTGCCACAGTATAACTGCGGCGGCCAGTCAGGAACCGGTTAAAGAGTGTTCCTTGTGTCTGGAAAAAGTGTGGAGAATACTTATTACCTGGCTGTGCAGGAGTGGGGAACCCGATTACCAGCAACTCCTTCGGGGGTGAGCGCTGTATATATAAACCCAACCCTTATTTTAAGAGTAATGCCACATACACAAGAGTGGAATTTCCGACAGAAAGAGTCCGATGGGAGCTTTTCATCGTATATTCCGATCGTGTGTATGCCCCATCGGACTCTTCCCGTCGAAAATTCAGATGGACTTAGATATAGAACATGTTTTAAATTTTTCCGACCAAACTAATTACTATCGGTAAAACCGCTCGTCTGTAAGCTGTTCTGACCTACGAAAAATGATGCATGCTCTGAAGCAAGTACGAGACGGAAGCGGTCGGTTTGGTAAAACCAGCGTTCGTAATGGAGATAGCACATTCCTCACGCTGCAAATTCTGTGATCTTTTAATGCAGCTCATTCTTTTGTGCTTTATAATGCTAGAAGAATGGAGTTGTTTTGCTGCTGATATTCACACAGAGTTCTCACAAACTTCTTTCTTTATTATTTCTCTTTTATTATTTTAAAGCCAGATCTCCAGAATAATGTTTTGAAAGATTTTTTAGAGTCGTCTTTTTTTAGAATTTTTATTTCATCAAGATCTCCTTTTTTTGGATTATTGCAAAATTAGTTTCTAGTGATCTCCATAATATTTTATTTTTTGGGGTCAAGTTACCATAATAACATTATTATCTTGTATTTTGTAACCTCAAGGAGGCTGGTTGGTGTCCCTTGTTAATTTGACATTGTATTTTTGAAATGTACCTGCATACTCACAAAAAATCTGTCCTGTTTTTATAAAAACACATAGGCAAGTATTTTCAGAAAATAAAATATCCATTTATTCTGGGTAACAAAATAAAGAGGAAGGCAACGCTGGAGAAACTTTTGGAATTTGCGAAGCCTTTTGGCCCCAGGGTACACATCAAGTCTGTGGGAAAAAAATTGTTATCTTGAGGAGTCCATATAATTTAGAGCCCAGTCTGGTCCAGGACTCCCAAAGATCAGGAACAGCAGCAGATGACATATATATCCCCAGGCTGTGGTACTACACCAGCCGGCATCTTCTGTCAGACCAGACTGAACCCAGGCCATCACTTTCTTCTCTTCCCTGCAGCCTTCCCTCCACGCTTCCCTGCAGCCTTCCCTGCAGCCTTCCTTGGAGGCTGTGGCACTGGTGGTGGACTTGTGGCAGGAGGAGGAGGAGGATGGGTGAGATCATATATGTGGCTTTTCTCTGTCAGCTGGCCCTTCAACCCCTTCTGAAGGACCTCAACAAAAATTCCCTCACAGAGGAAGCGTTGGCCCTCCTCCAATTTCAACAATCTTGTGGCATTTGCTTCCCTAATGAGGTCCAGTGCTGCCTCCTCCGTCCTCGTCCCCTTCCTGGGATTGGGTGAGGCTCCTACTGGGCCCAGCCACCTCCTGGCTGACACTGGGCCCGCCCACCTCCTGGCTGTCACTGGGCACGGCCACCTCCTGGCTGACACTAGGCATGGCCACCTCCTGGCTGACACTTTAAAGACCCTCCTCCTGGCTGAGCTCATCCTGTGTATAAAAAAGGGACATAGTTTGATAAGGGTACTCACTGAGGCTGCTGAGAGTGGTAACCTCTTGCGACTAAGCGCACTCCACTCCTGGAGATGGTACAGGGGGTGAAGGGCACAAAGAGGCACGAGTCACCAGCAGGCTGGGCAGGTCTTGCGTGAAGGTCACCGGCAGGGAGACAGCTGTGCAGGACTGGAAGATGCTGAAGCTCAAGAAGGAGGATGAACAGCTGATCCAACAACAGGCCGGGGGTCAAACACCGTTGACTAGTAAGAGTCTCTAGATAGGCAAAAACTGTCTAGTGCAAAGGAATGTTAGCAGGTCTGTCAGCAGGCGGATGACTTAGTACTGAAGATTGATAGCAAAGTCTGTAAACAGGCCGAGGGTCAAACACAGGTTTCTGGAAGAAAAGTCTGTGAGCAAGCCAGGAGTCGAGCACTGAAGACAATAGCAAAGTCCAGGAGCAGGCTGAGGGTCAATCACTGAAGACAGGAAGCAATATCCGTAGACAGGCCGAGGGTCAAACACAGTAAGCAATTGGAGAAGTCCGAGAGGCAAGCCGAGGGTCAGATGCAGGAAGAGATCAGAGCAGGTCAAGGTCAATCCGGGTCACAACAGGTAATCAAGAATCAGGATACAAGCAGGAAATACACTGAAAGACAAACCAGCAATCTGGTCATGGCACGGAGTGGCTTTTATAGGCCAGTGGGAGGCTCATGTTGTGCGCGATATTGCGTACGTGCATTCGCCGTTCCGATGAATCGCGCACGTGCATTAGCCGTTTCGCTGAATTGCACACAAATATTAGCCATTTAGCCGAATTGCGCACGCCCATTAGCCGTTTCACTGTATTGTGCCCAGGGATGCACCGGAGTGCCGCTCTACCGCGCATGTGTGAAGGAAGGCAGCGATATTGGTGTGACTGGTACTTGCCTCTTTGCTGACATAGTTTTAGTTTTTGCTTTATCAATCACACACAATTTTTAGCTCATGACTTGCAAATTGAATGTTAATAAATAGAAAAGACTATCATTCTGACCCCAGCATTTTTCTTTCTTGTCCCAATCATTTTTGGCCACTACTGTCTATTAGTATGTAAATCACTTGGTTTTAAATCATTAATTAGTTATCAATTATAACATCTAGTTAACATCATTAATATTAGGACAATAAATATGTAGTAAAATAATATACCTGGCTCCAGCTGGGCGCATCCACTTCTTCCAGGATGGAAGGCCCAGGTTGTTCCTCATCAGCCTCTGCTGGGGTTGAGGGAGGGGTGGAGGGAAGGCTACAGGGAAGAGTAGAAAGTGATTCCCTGGCTTCAGTCTGGTCATCCAGAAACCGCAGTTTGTTGAAGTACCACAGCCTAGGTACATACACTTGCGCTGCTGATGCTCCTGATCTGAGTGATTTCTGGATCTTATTATGCTCCTTCTTATACATGTTCCTCAGGATCCCAATTTTACTTTCCAAAAACTGGATGGTTGCATCGGGGACCTGAGTCTTCACAAATTCTAGAAGTTTCTCCAACGTTGACCTCCTAGCTTGTTTATTATAATATAAGGTGTTTTTCACCTCCCACAAATTCCTCATCTCCCTGTATCTGTCTATGAAACTGGCCATGATTTCTGGGTCCTTAAAGTGATTCATCTTTGCTGTAAGAGAATACACAAGACAAAAACACTAATGTCAGCCTAAACTTTCATTATCATATCCCAATATAGGCCTCAATCTTGAAACAGTATAGGCCACTGTGATGGACCAAGTTCAAATTTTGCCTTCGTTTAAGACGGTTGCCACTTCCGTTCGTTCTTCCCTTGCACACAGATCGTACGTACGACACATGGGTGTTAGCTTGATATACACTGCGCATGCGTGAAACTCCGCCTGCGTCGCCCGCCCCTGACGTCTTTTCAAGTATATTCCCTGCCCCTTCTCTCTTCGACGTGCAGTAGGAGCAACATGGCAGATAAAGAGCAGGTGTGTGGTAATTCCACCAACAAGGAGGAGGAAAGCCCGGAGCCTGAAACGACTTGATCCTGGAGGAGAAGATTTAAGGCCTCCAATATGGCCTTTATAGAGATGGTGGAGATGGTGGACATCTTGAGGAGGAACGACTATGATGGGAAGCATGGACCATACCTAAACCCTAATTTGAGAAAGGCCAAGATCATGACTAAAGTTGTGAAGAGTCTGCGGCAGAATTTTGGGGTATGACGATCCAAGGAGCAATTAAGGAAACGCTGGTCAGACCTGAAACTGAGGGAGCAGGATCAGTATAGAATAAAGAGAGTTCTTCTAAAAAGTAAGTAGTTGTCATGTGTTCCTATCATTATTATTACTTACATGCTGCTCCATGTGCTTTTCTTTACTGTTGTACAGTTTAAAATGGTGACTTTCATGTTGGTGGGCACAGTAATCGATCGTAGGAAACATCGTTCGCTCATTAAATACGATGTTTTGGGCAGATACAGGTTAAATACATTTGGTCATGCCTATTTGTATAAAATGAAGTTTTGGACATTGCTGTCTAGATGTGTTTGTAACTAGAATGAAATGCAAGCTTGATTCAGTGTAATGTAAGGAGAGGACACTCAGCAGCTGTTTACACATCTGGACTCAGGAGCACTAGTGTGGGACACAAGAACAAAATTTTTATGGTGTACCACACAGGTACTCCAGTGGATACTTGTGGTGTGAAAATTGTCAGAAAAAGGTAATTATTCCAGCTTTGGTAAGGTAAAAAATCATGCCTTCAGCTTGGAACTCTGCCCAAAACAGACAATTGTACCCCACTTCCAAGCAATGTATAATATTCACATTTTTGGACTCAAATATCTGTGTGCTAACCTTTTGTTTCATTCTCATAGGGGAGAAAAGACTTGGAGGACACCACTCAGAGGACACCAGGGACCCCACACATCACCAAGAAGGGGAAGTCAGCCCAAGACAACACCCTGAGGATCTGGAGGAAGCAGAGGTGGAGGAAGTGGGCGAGATTGTCACCAAAACAGGTGAGTGTCTGACACCCCAGCTTCGGGTAATCTATGTATGCCTGCATATTTATAATACATGCTTTTAATCCAATTTTTAGGTGATGTGCTGGTTGTTGAACAGCAAGCTGAACATTTCACAAGTGACAGTGCCCAAAAGCTCATCCATGACATCATGGTGTGGAATGATGAAATCGACATTATAAGGAAGAAACAATGTTATGGAACAACAAATGAAGAACATGATAGATGTGTTGAGGAGAATATAAATTGCTTTCAAATCCCATCCATTTTCACTTTTGTTCGCCTAAACCAATTTTTTTTTTTTGTAAATTTTAAAAGCCAAATTTTGAAGATGCACACAGTGTGTCAACATGTGCTATCTGCCATCAGGGGATCTCAATGTATGCGTTTTGTGAATGCAACCCCTTCCTCGTAACTCTACTAGCTGAGAGGAAGGGGTTGCACCCCCAAAACACGTCCATTGATCCCCCACGATGGGAGATAGCACATGTTGACATTAGGTATGGGATCAGGAGGGAAATACCCATTTTGACTCCCAAATTGTGTGCATCTTCAAAATTTGGCTTTTACAAGGGTGACATCACCCCATCTGATGAAGGCAATATCAAGACATTTTTGACACTATAATGTCTGATATTGCCTTCAGTTTTTATACGTTGAACTTTGTAAGTTCCAGAGTTGTGTATGTTATGTTTTGAAACATGCCTGTTTCTAAAAAATAAAAAAAATTAAAAAAAAATAATTGAGAAAAAAAAATATATTTTTCTAAAAAATTTTATAACGCACATGCGAATGTGCACAGAGAAAACATTTTGCTAATCAAGAATGTGTGGCTTCTTCTTTCAATGCTCAATACCAGTTTTGGAAGTAATTTTGTGTTTACAGTGACAATGGGGTTTATTTACTAAAGCAAAATCCACTTGGCACTACAAGTGCACTAGGAGAACCTAGGAGGCAGCCAAAAAGAAACACAAGCAATAAAGAAAATGCAAGATTTTATCAGATCTTATTTTTTTATTTAAAAAAAAAATTATTTTAGACATTGTCTGGCATTGCAATGGCCCCCCTACCCGTAAAATAATTGACATATTTATCCTGAACTTCATGGGTGCTTTGGGGTGCCGAGCCAGGACGGCCAGTATCCAGGCCCGTCAGAGGATTTGAAGGAAGTCCGGCCTCAGGCCCAACTGCGGCTATATAATTGTGGGCATTTTTTCTTAAAAAATTGTGCAATATGCAGCAGGTTAAAATTATATCGTTGAGTTTGTATTCCGCCATGTGTATGGCTGTCAGAAACAGGCAGAACCGGCTGGCCATTATCCCAAAGGCATTCTCAATGACTCTTCTGGCTCTGGCCAGCCGGTAGTTAAAAACCCTCCTCTCCGGGGTGAGGGTCCTCTGGGGGAATGGCCTCATCAGGTGCTCGCCCAGACCGAACGCTTCATCATCAAGAAAGACAAACGGGAGTCCTTCAACGTTGCCCGCATCAGGTGGCAATCCCAGGCCACCACTCTGGAGCCATTGGTAAAACGCCGTTTGGGCAAAGACTCCTCCATCCCCACGTCCACATACAGGAACTCATATTGTGCCGACACCACCGCCATTAACACTATACTATTAAACCCCTTATAGTTATAATAGTAAGACCCCGAATGGGGTGGTGGCACGATGTGGACTTGCTTCCCATCTATAGCCCCTCCACAGTTGGGAAAGTCCCAATGGTCGGCAAAATGGGAGGCCACAGTCTTCCATTCCTGTGGCGCTGAAGGAAACTGTGGAGTCAAAACAGAAAAATATATATTAGTACTTTTGCACATAACATTGCAAGCAGATTAAACACAAACATTCTTGGCCAACATCAGTATAACATTTATTTTAAGGAGTATTTTAAGACAAAAATATGAGGTCCACTTATCCAATTCCTCCCTCCCTCTAATGGCCCATTGTAAAAATTTTAGGGGGGGAAGGGTTCGAGCTGAGTTTGGGACCCCCCAAAAAAAAGCCTATGGCACTCTGCCTGAATTTAAGGACAACAATAACATTTGTACACATTTTAGGGGGTATTTAGGGTAAGCACTACAATGGAGCTGACAAAATACATTGTTAAGTGACTAGGCTATAGGTGTATATGGGCCCAGGATAGCATGCTGGAGAGGTTAGTGAAGGCAAATATGCATGAAGGACAAAAAAGGAGTGTAACGAGCCCCTTGCTCGCTCGGTTCCACTCTCCCGACACTCCTCTGCAGCTATTGAATCAGATTGCAACGTCTGATGGTTCGGTCATCCAATGCTCCAGGATTAGAATTACAGCTATGTGCCGTTCTAACCCAGTTGTGATAGCTCAGAACAAACACCAGGCAGGCTGTATGTAAGTTCAACCAGGAATCTATCTTTATTGACAAAATACAGGCTTTTATACACTCAAAGTGTAGGTGCAGACCTCCTGCTCATATTACTCTAACAATACAGCTGTAACCTAATTAATCTAATTAACATGAGCTAATTAACTAATCCCTTTAGAGAGACTAGATGACTCAGACATGACCGTTAGGCCAGACTGGCCGTCTTGTAGTTCAGAAAATCCAATCAACATTATCACAATCAATATAGACTCTTCTTCACACGATAGCAGAGTTAATTAACACAAATAACAATGGGGATCTAATGACTCTTAGATCCCATAGTAGACTTATTTACAATACACATTTTAGCAGACAATAGACCGACAGGTGTTGGAATTTACATCAGCATCTTCTAACAGTATCTGTCCCAGCATTATGAATCAGCCACTATTCCAATATGGCAAATCCAGGGTCCCCAGGCATACAGCTCAAAAAGAGCACCGTTCCCCCAAATGCAAGGGCCCCCAATCGATCGGCAAGAGGCTAGCATACAGTCCCCTCCAAAAGTCTCTCTCCCGGCTAGGTCTGTCACGTTTCTCCCCTTTCGGCAGGAGACTAACACAGGAGGAGACCCCAGACGGGTTGACTCCGAAGTTAGTCAGTAGTTCCAGTCCTCTAATGCCTGTACCCACACAGTACCCCAAACAAATTGTTCCAAACAAAGCATTACTCACCCAGCCAACCTCTGCCTCTCTCAGAGAACATATCTGCCGCTGGGGAGAGGCCTGGACTGGCCCTTCTCCCTGGAGTCCTTTTTGCCGCTGGAGAGAAGACAGGGTGTCTGGGCTCACTCCGCCATGCTGTTGGGGATCTGGGCCGACTGCCCAGCATCCCTGGGGTATACAGGTGGAGACTGAAGTCCCATCCACCTTCACAGGACATCCATGCTCTGTTAGTTGAGGGCAGAGTCCAGCAGTACTCGGCCCTGTTGCCAGCCCTTCTGCTGGAAACCCCACACCATCTGCTCTGGCTAACTGTTGGGGAGGGACGACGAACACCTCCTCTCCCTTCTCCCCCTGTACCCTGATCTGCTGCTGGAAAGTGACCACCTCCTGCTCACCCTGAGCCTCCGGAACCGCTGCAGGTGTAGGGCAGAGATCTTGGACCCTCTGTCCGGTTGCCAGCGCTTCAGCTGGGGAAGTTCCTTGTAACTTCACAGATACTTTTGTTGGTGCTGGGCAGAGCATAGTGAAGTTTGGCCCTAATAACAGCTCTTCTTCTGCTGGAGGCTCACCAGGTTGTTCTTCCTCAGCAGAAAAGTCTATCAAATCCCCTGTCTCTGCAACTGGTGTCTGGGGATAAATGTTCACCATCTCCTCTCCGTGGAACCCAGAAGATGCTATCAGTGCTGGGCAGAGGTTAGCAGAGCTCTGCCCTGTTGTCAGCACTTCAGGTTTGGGGACGGCAATCTTCCGATTTTCCACTGCCGATTCTCTGGCATTCTGCTGCACAGGCACATTCCTCCATCCAAGATCATCCAATGCAGAAACAGGTTCATCAAGGTCAGTCAGCACTTGCTGCATCCGCCATAAGACCTCCGCCTCCATAGCTGCGGGGGCAGGTTGGCAAAGTACACTGTTACTCAGCCACATTGTCAACTCTTCAGCCAGGATTTCAGAGTTGTCAACTGGCATTTCATAATAGTCCCAGGCAAAGGGAGCACCACCCTGCTGCTGAGCAGAGTCTAACAGCTGTTTGTAGGCAATCTCCAACTCCCATTCCTGAACGGCCAGAAACTCCAAATCTTCCAGTGCCCAGTGCACTTCTGAGACATTCAGTCTCCGCTCTCTGTGCTTCATTATTTCCTCTAAACGCCACTCCCGATCACTTCCAAAGTCAGGGTCCTTGGACAGCCTCCAGTATAACAATCCCAGGCCATCATAGTCAAAGCCTTCCGTGGGGCTGTCATCCGCCGTCCATGGACACACTTGGGCTACATACCACTGGAGGGCTCTGTAGCTCTCGTCCAACCGCATTTCTGCCCGGATCAGCCTGCTTAACTCAGCTGTCCACTCCTGGTTCGGCTGTTCCCCCAAAAACCGCGTTCGCACTGCATACTGTGACCAGTACCTCACATGGACGGAGGGGAAAACTTTCCCCTGGTGTCGCTGCTCGCAGGCTAGCGCTTTCTTCCAGAGCTCACAGCGGACAGAATCAAACCATCCTAGCAGGACCTGCTCTGATACTGGTCCTCTGTGCTATATCTCCTCTCGCAACCTCCTTCTGAATTCCTCATCCATGGTGGCTGGTATTTCTCCTCTCCAGCTACCTTGGATCCAGGTGATGGTTTGGATGTGTTCACGGCAAGGAAGCACGATCCCACCATTCCCTCCACGGCTCTCAAGTAAGTCTTTCAGCGTGGCTCTCCTGCAGGCTGGTTTGGAGTGTCCCAGTAAGTGTATATGGGCCCAGGATAGCATGCTGGAGAGGTTAGTGAAGGCAAATATGCATGAAGGACAAAAAAGGAGTGTAACGAGCCCCTTGCTCGCTCGGTTCCACTCTCCCGACACTCCTCTGCAGCTATTGAATCAGATTGCAACGTCTGATGGTTCGGTCATCCAATGCTCCGGGATTAGAATTACAGCTATGTGCCATTCTAACCCAGTTGTGATAGCTCAGAACAAACACCAGGCAGGCTGTATGTAAGTTCAACCAAGAATCTATCTTTATTGACAAAATACAGGCTTTTATACACTCAAAGTGTAGGTGCAGACCTCCTGCTCATATTACTCTAACAATACAGCTGTAACCTAATTAATCTAATTAACATGAGCTAATTAACTAATCCCTTTAGACAGACTAGATGACTCAGACATGACCGTTAGGCCAGACTGGCCGTCTTGTAGTTCAGAAAATCCAATCAACATTATCACAATCAACATAGACTCTTCTTCACACAATAGCAGAGTTAATTAACACAAATAACAATGGGGATCTAATGACTCTTAGATCCCATAGTAGACTTATTTACAATACACATTTTTGCAGACAATAGACAGACAGGTGTTGGAATTTACATCAGCATCTCCTAACAGTATCTGTCCCAGCATTATGAATCAGCCACTATTCCAATATGGCAAATCCAGGGTCCCCAGGCATACAGCTCACAAAGAGCACCGTTCCCCCAAATGCAAGGGCCCCCGATCGATCGGCAAAAGGCTAGCATACAGTCCCCTCCAAAAGTCTCTCTCCCGGCTAGGTCTGTCAAAAGGAGCATTAAAAGATTACAGCATGCATGAGAACAAAGGGGACATTCACAGCATATTACAATCATGGTAATTATGGAATGAGGAAAGAAATGCAAAACATTAGCAAACATTAAATACATAGAATGTGATTTTAAAGGAGAAAACATACCCTAATATAGTCCTTCTGCAGGACCTGAATTATAGCAGAACAGGTCTCTGGAATAATGATCCCCAGAGCCTGGGGGGAGATGCCTGTTGAGAACTTGAGGTCCTGCAGGCTTTATCCAGTTGCCAACTACCACAATGTGGCGACTAGCCTCTGCTTCCGAGTGATGACTTGCCTCATGCAGGTATCCTGCCTGCTAATATAAGGGGTCAGCAAAGCCAACAGATGGTGAAAAATGGGGTCCGTCATCCTGAGAAGGTTCCTGAAATCATCAGGATTATTCTCCTGGATCTCACAAAGCAAAGGCATATGAGAGAATTGGTCACGCTGGAGTAACCAATTCTTGGTCCATGTACTCCTCCCAACCCTGTTCATGGACTGGGCTTGGGTCAAAAAATTAACTCCAACACCAAGCCCCCACAAAGCACGAACTCTACGATGAGTACGTACCCACAACATGGCTTCAAAGCGTTAGTTCGTTCTGGTCAGAACGAACGAACAGAACACACTGAATAACAGCAAGGCCTGTGAAGAGCGAGCTGAAAATCAGATACGAGCTGACAAAAACACACTGAGAAAACAGATGCAAACTGTCTACATGCTCTGAAAAGCAGATAACCCACAAGCACAAACTGAAGAGCAGTAATGCACTGAAAAGTACGAAAGCTGAAAAGCGCGAATCGTCTCTCACCAAACTTCTACTAACAGGAGATAAACATGAGATTAGCAGAAGGAGCCCAAAGGGTGGTGCGCTCGCTATTGCACTTCCTTTTTCTAGTCCCGTTGTACGTGGTGTATGTCACCTTGTTCTAAATGGTCGGACTTTGATGTAACTGTGTGTAGGCAAGACCACGTGAGCAGAATTCTGTCGGAGTTCCGTCGGAGAAACCGACTGCAAAACCGGTCGTGTGTACGCGGCATTAGTCATCCCTTGTTGAAAGCAAAACTCCCCAAGCAGAGCACATTTTACACATGATGATGCTCAAATAAATAAATCATTGGAAAGTGAATTGCTCAAAAAATATATAAATCAATGGTGCATTACAATATGTATTAGCCCAAGCCAAAAAAAGATCATGCCAAAGAAAATTGTGCTGTGACCAATCCACTACACTCTGGTGTTCATCTGGGTGCTTACATACTACCACCAAGTGCACAAGCGTCATACCAGAAGCAGTGGACCTCTATATTATAGGAGGTCTTCAGCGCATATGGTAACATAGATCAGCACTTTCCACAACTCTCCAACTCCAGTTATCCAAAGATAATCCCCAATCCTTTACAGTATGAGTCTCAGTGTAGCCGCCATAAAGAGAGAACAAAAGCAAGCCACATTGTGTAATACCATCGACATACAACATGGTTTATTCACAGTAGGATGCTCACAATGTAAAAGATAGAAACAAGCACAACAACATCACTGCACTTGAGGGGGCAAGCATGATGACGTCATGGCTAGGCTCCTCCAGACATGTTTCTTTACATGAGAACATCTTCAGGGGACAGTATTCTACCTCCCTAGTTATTACTGTTACATATTAAGCCCCTTGAGCATGCGCTCCATAGCAAATGTGATAGTAAATTCATATGTAAATTGCAGTGTGTTTACATGAATTCATGTGTGTTGTGGCTGCATAGTAGATGCTGTGAGGATTTGAGTATCAATGCATCGGAGCATAAAAACAAGCCATCAGTAAATTAGATCAATTGTGTCTGAACTTGAAAATAAAATTCCTGAAATGTTGGCTTTTTGGCTTAAAATGTTTTAAGAACATGTGGTTACAATATAAGATTTCTATGAGTTTTTTTTATTATTTAATGTAGCATAAATATTAGTTAAATCGGTTCTCTACAAAACTAATATTAGAGTTCTAACAGTTCTTTTAAAAAATAAATGAAATAAAACCCTTTTAATTGCATTTACAGTGACTGATTTAGAAAAAAAATGGTAAGTTATATGATGCATGTACGTGAAAATAATAAATAATATATAGAAAGAAACTTGTGCTTCCTTATTGTGCATCTTGAAACAGCCACACCACATGTTTTCAGAGAGTCCTGTATTTCACCTGAAATTATTTTTGGGTTTTTCTTTCCATCCCGAACAATTTTTCCAGGCAGTTGTAGCTGAAAACTTAGTTGGTTTACCTGAACGTAGTTTGGTTTCAACTGAACCCCTCATTTTCCACTTCTTGATAAGAGTTTGAACACTGCTGATTGGCATTCTCAATTCCTTGGGTATCTTTTTATATCCCTTTCCTGTTTTGTACAGTTCAACTACCTTTTCCTGCAGATCCTTTGACAATTCTTTTGCTTTCTTCATGACTAGGGATGAACTTCGTGTTTGAGTCGAACCCATGTTCGACTCGAACATCGTCTGTTCGCCCGTTCGCCGAATTGCGAACGATATGGGCCATTCGTGCCAAATTTGTGTGGCGCGTCACGGCCCATAATTCACTGCGGCATCGCAGTGCATTGCTGGCTGATGATTGGCCAAGCATGCAATATGACCCGTATGCTTGGCCAATCACAGCGCCGTCTGAACAGAGAGCCGTAATTATGGCTCAGGATATTTAGTACACGCCCCACACTATATAAGGCCACCTGCATGGCGGCCCTGTGTAGTGTGTGTTCTGGCGTTGAGAGAGAGATAGATAGACAGAGAGACAGTGCCATTTGATTTAAGTTAGACAGATTAGGCAGGACAATCAGTGAGTTAGCTGCACTTACAGTGTATTGTGTATATATATGCATCGCAGGTGTTGTGTATATATATATATATATATATATATATATATATATATATATATACACTGTATTCTGTTTAGCTAGATCAGTTCCTGTTATCTTGCTACTGACAGGCAGGCTTGTGTTGTTACAGTATTTACAGCTACCTGAAGAAAATTGCTGGTGTTCTTGTGATCCTATTAGTACCACAGTCACGCAGCTAGACTATTTACAGTTAGTGTAGTGCGTCCTCCTCACAGTGTTCAGTTAAAGCTACAAGTTAGTTTAGTGAGACCTCTGCACAGTGTTGAGCTAAAGCTACAAGTTAGTGTAGTGCGTCCTCTGAACAGTGTTCAGCTAAAGCTACAAGTTAGTGTAGTGCACAGTGTTCAGCTAAAGCTACAAGTTAGTGTAGTGCGTCCTCCTCACAGTGTTCAGCTAAAACTACAACTTAGTGTAGTGCGACCTCTGCACAGTGTTCAGCTAAAGCTACCTGTAGAAGGTTGGTGGTGTTTTCCTGATCCTATCACTACCGTAGGCAGCTAAATAAGCTACAAGTTAGTTTTTTGCGAGCTCTGCACAGTGTTCAGCTAAAGCTACCTGTAGAAGGTTGGTGGGGTTTTCCTGATCCTATCACTACCGCAGGCAGCTAAATAAGCTACAAGTTAGTTTTTTGCAAGCTCTGCACAGTGTTCAGCTAAAGCTACCTGTAGAAGGTTGGTGGTGTTTTCCTGATCCTATCACTACCGCAGGCAGCTAAATAAGCTACAAGTTAGTTTTTTGCGAGCTCTGCACAGTGTTCAGCTAAAGCTACCTGTAGAAGGTTGGTGGTGTTTTCTTGATCCTATCACTACCGCAGGCAGCTAAATAAGCTACAAGTTAGTTTTTTGTGAGCTCTGCACAGTGTTCAGCTAAAGCTACCTGTAGAAGGTTGGTGGTGTTTTCCTGATCCTATCACTACCGCAGGCAGCTAAATAAGCTACAAGTTATTTTTTTGCGAGCTCTGCACAGTGTTCAGCTAAAGCTACCTGTAGAAGGTTGGTGGTGTTTTCCTGATCCTATCACTACCGCAGGCAGCTAAATAAGCTACAAGTTTGTTTTTTGTGAGCTCTGCACAGTGTTCAGCTAAAGCTACCTGTAGAAGGTTGGTGGTGTTTTCCTGATCCTATCACTACCGCAGGCAGCTAAATAAGCTACAAGTTAGTTTTTTCCAAGCTCTGCGCAGTGTTCAGCTAAAGCTACCTGTAGAAGGTTGCTGGTGTTTTCCTGATCCTATCACTACCGCAGGCAGTTAAATATGCTACAAGTTAGTTTTTTCCAAGCTCTGCACAGTGTTCAGCTAAAGCTACCTGTAGAAGGTTGGTGGTGTCTTCCTGATCCTATCACTACCACAGGCAGCTAAATAAGCTACAAGTTAGTTTTTTCCGAGCTCTGCACAGTGTTCAGCTAAAGTTACCTGTAGAAGGTTGGTGGTGTTTTCCTGATCCTATCACTACCGCAGGCAGCTAAATTATTTACACATTAGTGTAGTGTGACCTCTGCACAGTGTTCAGCTAAAGCTACCTGTAGAAGGTTGGCGGTGTTCTCATACTACAGGCAGGCAGTTGATTTTGCTAGCTGCAGTATCAGTATATATATATATATATCCAAGCTTAGTGCTGCTACAGGCCATTAGTATGTCTGGAAGGCCATCAAGGAGAGGCAGACAGTCACATGCCAATAAAAGAGGGCAAGCAGGCTCTGTGTCTAGAGGTAACAGTGCTGGTCGTGGAGACGGTGCATCCTCATCAGCAAGTGCCCATGGGACATGCTTGGCCTTTTTTTTGGCAGCTGGCCGTGTTGAGCCGCAACATGCGGAAGACTTGGTCGAGTGGATGACCAAGCCATCCTCATGCTCCTCATCCTCTCTCACTAATGCTCAGTGTACTTTGTCTGGCAAAGCAGCTGCCAACGCGGCCTCTTCCGTCGGCTCAATGGCATCAGTGACTCCTTCCCTAGCCCCACCATGTCCTCCTGAGGAGTCCCTTGAACTGTTTGACCACAGTGTTGGGTACATGCTACAGGAGGATGCCCAGCGTTTAGAAGGCTCTGATGATGATACTGAGCTAAATGAAGGCAGTAACGTGAGCACGGACAGAGGAGGTGCCCATAAGGACAGCAATCTGGCAGTCATGCTCCCCCTGCTGCAGCATACTGCCAGGTTTGCTCCAGTGATGAGGAGGGAGGGGATGATGAGGTCACTGACTCAACGTGGGTGCCTGATAGGAGAGAGGAGGAGGAGGAGGAGGCACATCACCAACGAGGCAGGATGCCCTCCAGGGGCCAGCCTAAGGGCAGCACACTGACTGCATCACACCGCAATGCTCCGCATGTGTAGGGCGCTGCTGTCTCTGCGCGTTATTCTAAAAGTTCTTTGGTGTGGGCCTTTTTTGAGACTAGTGCATCAGATCGCACCGCTGCTATTTGTAACATATGTTTCAAGCATATCTCGCGTGGCCAAAACAACTCCCACTTGGGCACCACATGCTTGACCAGACATATGTTGACCTGCCATGCAGTTCGCTGGCAAGCGTATCTAAAACACCCACACCAAAGAACAAAGAGGACCTCTCCTTGCTCCTCATTAGCTGAGATCTCCAACCCCACTATACCTTCAGTCCTCTCTGAGACCTGCACTGAGAGGAATGAAGGTGTAGAATTAGGTGTGTCACAGCCAAGTACTTATGGGCAATCTGATTTCGGTACACCGACGTCAGATTGTACCAGGCAAATTTCCCTGCCCCAGCTGCTGCACCGCCGAAAGAAGTTTGCTCCCTGCCATCCACATGCCCAGCGGTTGAATGCTAGCTTGGCAAAATTGCTAGCACTCCAACTGCTACCTTTTCAGTTGGTAGACTCTGCCCCCTTCCGTGAGCTTGTGGAATGTGCGGTTCCTCAGTGGCAGGTACCCAAATGCCACTTTTTCTCATGGAAGGCAATTCCTGCTCTCTACCGGCATGTGGAAGGCAATGTCTTGGCCTCGCTGGACAGGGCGGTCAGTGGTAAGGTGCATATTACCGCTGACTCATGGTCCAGCAGGCATGGACAGGGACGTTACCTAAGTTTCACGGCACATTGGGTCACTCTGCTGGCAGCTGGGAAGGATGCAGGACAAGGTGCAGTAGTGTTGGGGGTTGTTCTGCCACCACGCCTCCTAAATGCCACTACTAATGATTGTGACACACCTCTCTCCTCCAACCCCTCCTCTTCTTCTTCCTCCATGGCCTCTTCTTGTGCTTTGTCCTCGGAACCAGCGGTGCTCTGTAGGCATTCAAGGGGCTACGCAAGTATGCAGGTCAAAAGATGCCATGTGGTGCTTGAGCTGGTGTGCTTGCGGGACAGGAGCCACACTGGGGCAGAGGTTCTGTCAGCTCTGCAGGGGCAGGTTCAGAGGTGGTTGACGCCACGCCAACTTAAGGCAGGAATGGTGGTTTGTGACAATGGCACCAACCTCCTCTCCACCCTCCAACAGGGACAACTGACCCATGTGCCCTGTTTGGCTCACGTCCTTAACTTGGTGGTGCAGCGGTTCTTGGGCAGATACTCGGGCTTACAGGATGTCCTGAGGCAGGCAAGGAAAGTCTGTGTGCATTTATGCTGGTCATATAATGCCAGTGCTCGGCTGGCAGACCTCCAAAAGGAGTTTAACCTGCCCAAGAACCGCCTAATCTGTGACATGCCCACCAGGTGGAACTCAACGTTGGCCATGCTGCAGCAGCTGCACATGCAAGAGAGGGCCATCAATGAGTACCTGTGTGACTATGGCACCAGGACAGGGTCAGGGGAGCTTGTTTTTTTTTCCCCATGCCAGTGGGCCATGATCAGGGATGCGTGCACTGTCCTGTCACCATTTGAGGAGGCCACGAGGATGGTGAGCAGTGACAGTGCATGCATCAGTGACACTGTCCCCCTTGTCCACCTGTGTGGAATAATGGACAGGGCAGAACAGAGGCAGGAAGAGGAGGACTTCCTTAGCTCTCAAGGCCCCCTTTATCCAGACAGTGTTCCTGCATGCCCGCCGATCACACAGGAAGAGGACGAGGAGGAGGAAGAGGAGGAGGATTGTGTCAGTATGGAGGTGGAGCCTGGCACTCAGCATCAGCAGCAGTCTTTAAGGGATCAGTCCCAAGAAACACATGGAGTTGTGCATGGCTGGGAGGAGGTGGCTGCGGACCATGTCATCCTTAGTGACCCAGAGGACTCCGGACCGAATGCCTCAGCATACCTACGCTTCATGGCCTCCCTGATCCTGCAAAGCCTGCGGAAGGATCCTCGTATTCGTGGTATCAAGGAGAAGGAACAATACTGGCTGGCAACCCTCCTTGATCCACGTTACAAGGGTAAGGTTGCGGACCTTATCTTGCCGTCGCAGAGGGAGCAGAGGATGAAACATCTTCGGGAGGCCTTGCAGAAAGGTCTGTGCAACGCGTTCCCAGAGACTGGGAGGTTACAAACTCCTGTTTCTGGACAACGTGTTGCTGAGGCTTCGGTCAGTCAAAGAAGGAGTGGTGGAGAAGGTGGCCGTCTGACCAATGCGTTCAGACAATTTTTTAGTCCGCAGCCCCAAGGTATGATCGGTTCCAGCAACCATCACAAGCGTCTGTTTTACATGGTGCAAGAATATCTAGGGGCAAGATCTGACTTGGACACCTTTCCCACCAAAAATCCTCTGGGTTACTGGGTCTTGAGGACGGATCACTGGCCAGAGCTTGCACAGTATGCAATTGAGCTACTGGCCTGTCCTGCATCCAGCGTTCTTTCAGAACGCACATTTAGTGCTGCTGGAGGCTTTGTAACCAATCACAGGGTGCGTCTGTCCACCGACTCGGTCGATCGACTGACCTTCATAAAAATGAATCAGTCTTGGATCACCACCAGCTACCAAGCACCTGATGCTGATGTAACCGAATACATTTTTTTGAAATGTCAGATCCCTTCAAAGACTGCCTATGCTGATGCTGAGTGACTATCCTGTTATGCTGAGTAATTATCCTATTCCTCCTCAATGATCATGCTGATAGCTTGTAAGAACATTTTTGATTCTGGGCGCCGCCACCAGTGCCTAAGGCCCAATTTTTAAGCCCCTGTTTAACAAGGGCGTGTAATTACAATTTTTGATGCAATTCTTTTGCAGCAGGGCTCGTTCCTGTGTTCCAGCTAGAGTATCTGTGTGGGGTTGCAGTGTTGTGGCACCAGCACCAGTGCCTAAGGCCCAATTTTTCATCCCCTGTTTAACAGGTTCGTGTAATCACAATTTTTGATGCAATTCTTTTGCAGCAGGGCTCGTTCCTGCGTTCCAACTAGAGTATCTGTGAGGGGTTGTAGTGTTGTGGCACCAGCACCAGTGCCTAAGGCCCAATTTTTCAGCCCCTGTTCAACAGGGACATGTAATTAGAATTCTTGATCTAATATTTCACAGCAGGGCCCGTTTCTGCGCCCACCAAGATTAACTGTGAGGACTTACAGTGTTGTGCCACCAGCACCACCACCACCACCACCAAAGGCCCAATTTTTCTGGCCCTGTTCAACAGGGGCATGTAATTACAATTCTTGATTGAATATTTTACAGCAGGGCACGTTTCTGCGCCCACCAAGATTAACTGTGAGGACTTACAGTGTTGTGGCACCAGCACCAACACCACCACCACCACCACCAAAGGCCCAATTTTTCTGGCCCTGTTCAACAGGGGCATGTAATTACAATTCTTGATCTAATATTTCACAGCAGGGCCCGTTCCAGCGCACACCAAGAGTAACTGTGAGGACAGTGTTTTTTTATTTTTTTTTATTTTATTTTTTCATATAAAGTGTGTACAACAAGTAACACATCCAGCATAGGTACATTACCAAAGTCAAGCAAAAAGAAAAAATACAGACAAGGTTACAAAAACAAGGTCAACGAATCAAGTTTTCTTAGTTAGCACCACATTCAAGGCACATGGGGGTGATCCCCGGTATAACAGTACTGACAGTGTACAGGACCCCGAGAGTGCACTGGGAGTTTAGTCGTTTGACCTGGAGCTGGCATTAAAGCATGTCAATCTGTGTCACACATTGATATGATATATTTTTATAGGTAATTGGGGAGTAAGGGGATCCAAGAACTGAGCCCAGACATGAGACATATGGAGATGTAATACATTTTAGGATCTTCACTGTATCTGATCAAGTAACCCATGAATGGGAAAGATTTATACGGGAACTGGTATCCCCAAGGTTAGAAAGGAATAGGTCCAGGAAAAAAGGGGGGACGGGCAAGGAAGGGGAAGGACGGTAAGGGGAGAAGCAAAAACAGGAGTCAAGAGGGAGTAGAGAAGGGTAGAGTAAAGCGTGAACATGTAATATAATGAGATGTGGTACCCTCTGCCTAGGAGGCGGAACCAGCCCATTAGGTCAGTTAGATTGTGCCATTTCTTGGAGATAGGCTTCTGTGTATATAAAATGTTGCCAGGGTCTCCAGGTCTCTCGAAAGGTCTCCTCCCAATTGTGCAAAAAATAGGAAAAGGATTTCCCCAGGTGGGGTTTTTAGGCAGCGGGGTTTGAAATATTAGACCAATGTTGTATAAAAAGAATAATGTTTATTATACAAAGAATAAATTTACACAAAGATTGTTAAAAAAATGAGCTCTGATATACAGTGTTTACAAAACTAGTAGAGGAAGACACGCATTTATACAGACATAATTTTCCATAACAACATCATGTAGATATTATCAATATTGAAAAAAGGGACTGACGCGTTTCAACCTATATATTTCAAGGTCTTCTTCAGAGGTCTGTCTGTTGAAAAATATACAATGAGAATATACTTATAAAAGCTTGGTTGCATATACCAAAAGAAACATATCATATTCCATATAGCATAGTTACCCAATAGTGCGTGTCCCATAAGCGAAAAACTTCCTATAAGAGAGGCCCCTTAAAATCAAAAATGCCTGCTTACTCCCCCCGAGAGGTCCTATAACGCTTCCACCAATGCAGCCACCGGAGCAGAAGCCAGTGATGTGGCTTACGAGAGGTCACACTGAAGATCACCCCCCACCCGGACCACACAGTCGGTCGGGGGGAAGGCAAACAACTGCAGCAGAAGCCCAAAAAGAGCATTTTTGAGAAACATACTTATAATATATATCAAAAACATTGTATTAAGAAGTATATGCTTAATTAAGTGAGAAAGTAAAAAAGTAAAAAGTAGAGAAGTGAGAATATCAGTCTATACACATACCTCATATACAGACTGTATTTAAATAGTATTGGATATATATATTTGGAAATAAGTAGATTGTGCATATGGGTGACAGAAATACCAAGGTAAAAATTCACAACGAGGAAACCAAGTGATGGTGATCAAATTCAGATGAATTGATCAGATGAAATTAGAAGTGAATAAAAAGGCATGGGGGGGTTTGTGTGCTGGGACTTTAAGAGATGATAGGAGACTATGTGTGCAGCATATATAATATATTGTATGTGCTGTGTAACAAGGAGAAATAGATAGAGCGTGTATACCAAATAGGTAACTCAAATATAAGTAAGTGAGCAGAGATGTGAAAATAAAAAACTGAAAATAGGTGAGGGTGCCCACAAAAAGCGTGATGTAACATGGTGTGATAAGAAATATGTTGATAATGGATAGTGCATTACCTTATATCAATGTGCAAGCAAAATGTGAAAGTGCACTGTACTGCCCTTTACATTTAGACCCAAATGTGACCCGACCCAGGATTGGCCACAGGGTTTGTCAGGCTCAGTGGACGCTCATCCAAACAGAGTTGACAGTCTAAAAATATGCAAGGAAAGTAAAATTGTATATGGTATCAGGCATTCATTATGTATATAAGATCAGTATGATAAACTGATCATTTCATTCAGGGCTGAAATAGTGCAGAGACACAATGCTGAAAAAGTGTACTTACCAAGTGAGAGCTGCAAGAGAGTCAAACCACCCAGATAGAGAAATTGCCAGTGTTTGTGCTGTGAGAGCATATATGTATCCTTATTTATGGGCGTATATCAATTAAGAAGGAATTCCCCGCAGGTGTGAACGCCTCCCCTCACCACTCCAATCAGTGGGAACACTGTGGAGGGCATAGCCGCCAATAGGGCAGCCCTGTGTGATCTCCCCGGCGTTCGGGACGAGCCGAAGCCCCGTCCCTGACGTCATCCTCGCCGTAATCACGTGACGCGCCCGCGTCACATGGCACGCACGGGGCCCCGTGCATGCACAGTGACCGGGAGCATCTGAGGGTGTCCCCGAATGCCGCTGGGAAGGGAGAAAATATCCCCAATGCGACAACCAGAACCAGCCCGGATGTCCGATGGGGAAAGGGGGGGGGAGCCAATATCAAAGGCGGCCTCCCCCCCCCCTGCTGGGAAGACACATCAAAATGGCCAGCCCTGGCCCAGAGGCCGCGACAACAGAGCCGCCAAGTCCCAAAAAGGGGGGGGGGAGGGTGCAAGCAAAAAGAAAGAGACATATATGGTGTACAAGGATAAGCGTATACACACATATGCACACATGCACATGTGCATATATGCACATGTGCATGTGTGCACATGTGCATATATGCATATAGGGAACTGATGGTTTTTAACATTTGTGGGCAAATTAACCCAGGCTCATAATGCATTAATTCTAGGTCTAGTGGCACATGAAGTATCCATATATGTAGGAAAAAATTCACATGTCTCAATAAGTTGGAAAGAAAATAATAAAGGTAATAATAAAAGTGACTATAAAAAATAAGTACGTCCTAAAGAAACAGAGAGGGGGGGGGGGTCAAATTGAAAAAATGCCCATATATGTGTCAATATGGGATTTACATCCGAACACATTGTTTAAAATCGCATGTATAAAATCGCATGTATACCTACAAAGGGGGGAGGGGATGAATATCAAAACAAAAGCAAGCAATGGGGGCCTATGTTGAACAAGGGAATGTTTTTTTTACCAGGAGGGGGGGGTCTATTGGGTTTTTCCGGACACAAACCCCCTTAAAAATGGGGCGAATGAAATAGCCTCATTCAACCCCGGAATGGGGATAGGGGGTAGGACGACAAATTAATCACACTGAGGGATTCTGTTGTACCCTCGTGACATTTGCGTCCAAATTCCCTACTCCCCTGTTTGTCTGGAGTAAGGGGAGTCCCCGTATCGGGTTTAAAGGACTCTGAGATCCAGGTTTCAGACGTCCTGTTGTTTGGCTCGTATGAGTGGTGTTAATTGAAATATTGGAGGAAACCAGATCCGTTTCACTCGTTCCTATAGTAGGCATATCAGGCCTAAGAATAGGGGGTGTCGACTGATCGTGTATGGAAGCATTATACCCATTCTCCACGGATGTATCAACAGTACGTTTTTATCTGTCTTGTTCGGGGGAACCTCCATTGTTTCGATTCCTCTTGAATTTTCCCCGTCCCTTAGGTTGTATTTTTTGGTTCTGACAAGAACCAGATTTGTCTTTCTGTTTTGGCATGTTGTTCATATTTCTAAATTGCTGTTGTGGTATGTGTTGTTTAGTGTTTTGATTTCTTGTGATATGAGCATTCCATTTGTATGCTCGTCCTTCTGTGAACGCCGTTTTGTCCCTCCAGAACGTAGATTCTTTTTTCTGTAAGATACCCCTATTATGGGTTGACAGGCCCTCTCTGAGATTTTTCTGCAGCTCCAAGTATAGGGCATGCTGTGTAAAGGGTTTTAAGGCTGTTTCTATGTTGTTGATTTCTACATCCAACAATACTATTTGTTTGTCATATTCTCGAATGAGAATAGCCATCATTTCCCTGGAGCATGCATTGAGATTGGCCTCCCATTCTTTTTTAGATCAGTGCTCGTTTGATCCAGGTTGGGAAAAACCTGGATTCGCAGTCCCAAGGGATTAATGTTTTCTTTCATATATCTATCTAGTGATTTTACATGCCAAAAAAGTGCTGATTTTTCCTCCAGCACTTTATTCAATTTTTGAGCAAGGGATGAGATCAAAGTTTTAACCCGATCACCCTGTTCAAAATCCGTCTCATAGCCTAGCATGAGATTGGCCCACTCATCTCCCTGAAAATTACTCATATTTATAAGAATTGTACCCTATACAGTATAAATACCAACAAGCGACAAATGAATGTCCCTACACTCTGGAGCTCATGTTTTTACCTCCCATGTGTCAAAAGGGGAAAGGGATGTTTAACCACCCAAATGTTAAACTGGCAAGAAGGAGACACAGTTGGGGGAGGGGAAAAGAAATTGCTGCTCACCCCTATTATGAAGGCAAAAAATAGGAAAAGGATTTCCCCAGGTGGGGTTTTTAGGCAGCGGGGTTTGAAATATTAGACCAATGTTGTATAAAAAGAATAATGTTTATTATACAAAAAATAAATTTACACAAAGATTGTTAAAAAAATGAGCTCTGATATAGAGTGTTTACAAAACTAGTAGAGGCAGACACGCATTTATACAGACATAATTTTCCATAACAACATAATATAGATATTATCAATATTGAAAAAAAGGGACCTGACGCGTTTCAACCTATATATTTCAAGGTCTTCTTCAGAGGTCTGTCTGTTGAAAAATATACAATGAGAATATACTTATAAAAGCTTGGTTGCATATACCAAAAGAAACATATCATATTCCATATAGCATAGTTACCCAATAGTGCATGTCCCATAAGCAAAAAACTTCCTATAAGAGAGGCCCCTTAAAATAAAAAATGCCTGCTCACTCCCCCCGAGAGGTCCTATAACACTTCCACCAACGCAGCCAACGGAGCCGGGGCAGAAGCCCTGCAGGAAATGTCATTCTTGTATGTGTGCGCTGTAAAATATTTTGTACTGTTTGTAGATCTTATAGCAGCACCATCTTGAATTTAAATGCATTGTATGGTGTGCCCCCCAAATATGTTCTTGTAAATTGTAATAGGCCCTGACCAGGTTTTTTGGGCTGGAGCACCCCTCCCCCTCCTCATTACCTCTTATTAGTGGCCACCAGTGTTTAGGATGTATCCCCTTCAGTTCTCCCACATAGAGGAGTTCAGCTCCCATGGTTGAGACAAAGGATCTTCCATTCTATTACTAGTGTAGGACCCACTAATTCGGGGTACTTTGTCGCAGTAAGTGGGCTTAGCACTATATGACCATATAGTGTGACCAAACCCCCGTATTTTTTGGAATATGTTCAGGTGTTTTTAACTAGCCCTGCAGAAAATGTCATTCTTGTATGTGTGCGCTGTAAAATATTTCGTACTGTTTGTAGGTCTTATAGCAGCACCATCTTGAATTTAAATGCATTGTATGGTGTGCCCCCCAAATATGTTCTTGTAAATTGTAATAGGCCCTGACCAGGTTTTTTGGGCTGGAGCACCCCTCCCCCTCCTCATTACCTCTTATTAGTGGCCACCAGTGTTTAGGATGTATCCCCTTCAGTTCTCCCACATAGAGGAGTTCAGCTCCCATGGTTGAGACAAAGGATCTTCCATTCTATTACTAGTGTAGGACCCACTAATTCGGGGTACTTTGTCGCAGTAAGTGGGCTTAGCACTATATGACCATATAGTGTGACCAAACCCCCGTATTTTTTGGAATATGTTCAGGTGTTTTTAACTAGCCCTGCAGAAAATGTCATTCTTGTATGTGTGCGCTGTAAAATATTTCGTACTGTTTGTAGGTCTTATAGCAGCACCATCTTGAATTTAAACGCATTGTATGGTGTGCCCCCCAAATATGTTCTTGTATATTGTAATAGGCCCTGACCAGGTTTTTTGGGCTGGAGCACCCCTCCCCCTCCTCATTACCTCTTATTAGTGGCCACCAGTGTTTAGGATGTATCCCCTTCAGTTCTCCCACATAGAGGAGTTCAGCTCCCATGGTTGAGACAAAGGATCTTCCATTCTATTACTAGTGTAGGACCCACTAATTCGGGGTACTTTGTTGCAGTAAGTGGGCTTAGCACTATATGACCATATAGTGTGACCAAACCCCCGTATTTTTTGAATATGTTCAGGTGTTTTTAACTAGCCTTGCAGGAAATGTCATTCTTGTATGTGTGCGCTGTGAAATATTTTGTACTGTTTAAGTAAGTAGGTCTGTAAGTAGGTCTTATAGCAGCACCATCTTGAATTTAAAAGCATTGTATGGTGTGCCCCCCAAATATGTTCTTGTCCATTATATAGTCTGGCGTGAAAATGAATGTCAACAGACGCGTGGGAGATTTCCAGACACAGAGTTCCCCCTAGGCAGAGGCCAGTGGCAAGAGGAAATAAAACAGGAGAGAGAGAAAAAGGGGGGAAAAGCAGAAAGGGAAGAATAAGCACAAGCAAAGAGTAAGTGTAGGGAGAGAAAAAAGAAAGAGAGGAGAAAGGAGAGGGAAGGAAAAGGCAGGAAGGGGGGAGCAAGAGAGGGAGGGGTAAGGAAGGGGTAAGGGAGGGGGTAGAGGAATGAACGGTTCCTGTCGTAGACTTATTATGGGCCCCTGTTGAGCACTCGGAGTGTCCACACACGGGTCCACCCTAATGGGGGGTGGAAGGAGCGTTAAGGTCTACTCAAAATTGAGTAGAATTAAGGCAGTGGTTTGAATAGACAATATGAATGGAGATGTGTGGGATGAAGCCACAGAGAATCGCAATGCTTCTAGTAGGAGAGCCAACATAACATCAACTTAGCAATCAGTAACTGAAGCAGAGCAGCAGAACACTGTCTGCCACGACCAAGCGGTGGTGGTATCCCTGGGAGGCTCAAGTACATCAGGGGAGGCCCCAGAGCCAAAACAAATGTTAGTTGGTAGGACTCACCCCAACATCCCGCAGCATAACCCAGAGCACCAGGACCGAGGGTCCATACATTTGAAACGGAGGGTACCAAAACATGTTGTAAAAGGCAAAAACAGTGCAAACAAATCAGGCGAAATAAGATAAAATAACATAAAATAACATAACATACCACCTATGACTTCTGCAACCCTGTGAGAGCCGGCAAACAGGCCACCATCCCCCCCCCCATAGAGGTAGCCACTTGTGGGGCTATTTGGAAAAACTGGAGAGGGCAAGAGGTCTTGTAATCAGCCAGTGGGACATGTAATATAGACATTAAACAATAAACAGGGCCCCCAAGGCGCCTATCTGGTGCTGGGGAATCGACATAGTCAGGGGATGTTAATGATTGGGTGAGGGTGGCCGAAGGTGTAGGAGCCTACTACCCGTCTGCAGACCCCCCCGCTGCACCCGTCACCCCCACCGGTCACTAATAGCGAGCCCGCAGGGGAGAGGCGGCGCACAGGACGGGGCAGCCCAGTATCTGTCATGGCCCAAAACCTCACATAGCAGGTAAACATACACCTAGTTGACAACCTACATTCCCCAGATGTGATTAGAAGGGTCCCCCGTAAGCCAGCAGTCCTTGGGGTGTACTGCGTAAGGTGATCAATAAAGGCCCAAAAGGTTGCTCATCAAAGCAGTTCCAAGAACACCTGGCAGGTGAGATTCGGATGCTTAGGATACCCAGGAAGCTGACTGGATATGAACAGTCATCATGTCTTACCAGTCCCCGGGATATGGAAGAAAGTTAGGATTCAGAGGACCTCGGATGAAGTCTGACACTCTCCCAACTTGTAGCACGTGAATGGGGTCGACGGACTCGTTGCGGCCTGGGCAAAGGTGGACCAAGAGCCTCTGGAGACAGCAGATAATCAAACCAATTGGGGACACTCACAGCAGGCTTGTCTATGAAACTGAACAAGTCTGAGAGTTGATCCGGTGAGTGAAGGTAAAACTCAGCACCCCGCCTCCGCACAATTAAATGAAAGGGGTGACCCCAGCGGTAAGTGGCCTCTGCTTCACGGATTACCTCGAGAAGGGGTCTTAGAAGTCCACGCATGGCTCTCGTTTGCCTGGAGATGTTGAGGTAAATCCGGGTCAGCGCACCATCAAAGTCGATTGGGCCACGTTCCCAGGCCAGGCGCAGGATCTCTTCCTTTATGGTGAAGAAATGCACCCTGCACAAGATATCTCATGGAAGGTCCACGGCAGCAGGATCCTGTGATGCTGTGGATGGTGCTCTGGGTCCTGGGATACGGTGGACCCTATCCAGCTCCAGTTCTGAGGCCGGTAGTTTTCCAAGAACCTGGTTCAGGATGGCCACCACCGTGGCGCGCAGATCCGGGTCCTTAGTAGCTTCAGGGATGCTGCGGAGGCGCAAATTGTTGCGTCTGCTCCTGTTCTCACCGTCGTCTAGCTTTAATTGTACCTCCACAAGATGGTGGCGGAAGGCACGCTGTTCCGTCTCAATGGAGGTGATACGGGCATTGGTGGTGGAGGTGGAGGATTTCAAAACAGTGACCCTCTCTTCCACTGTATCCACTTGCTGGCGCAGGTCATGTAGTTCCCTGGAGAGTGCATTAACTATGGATGCCGCTATTTCCTGCAGATCCTGCCTGGTGGGCAGACCTGCCACAATGTCCCTGATGGAGCCCTCAGCATTGCTGCCTGTCTCCCTTGTGTGACCAGGGGCGAGTTGTATGTCCGAGCTCTGAATCACAGGGGACAGTATGGGAGAGGGTGAACTGTCATCCCGAGCGGATCGATCGCCGCTAGCAATAGCTCCCAGCTGAGTGTTCTTTTTAGAGGAGGCGGCGGCGCTCATCAGAGGGACTCGTGGCGGCGCCATCTTGGCTAAGGCAGCGGGGGAGGAAACAGCATGTTGCCTGAGAAAATAATGGGTTATTTCAGAACCCTTCTGTGCCCCCAAGTCCAGCGGGTGCTTACGGTCCCCTGGCATGGATTCTGGTTCTCTCTGTCAGCTCGTCAGGCCGTTCTCAGGGCTTCCCCACACAGAGCTCCGAGGTGTGCGTCCTCACTCTTCCATTGCTCGGCCACGCCCCCGAGGACTTACAGTGTTGTGGCACCAGCACCACCACCATCATAACCAAAGGCCTAATTTTTCTGGCCCTGTTCAACAGGGGCATGTCATTACAATTCTTGATCTAATATTTCACAGCAGGGCCCTGTGAGGGCTTATAGTGTTGAGGCCACAACAACACCTAAGGCCCAAATTTCTGCTGAGTATATAGGCCAGGCCCCTACTTTCAAACATCCAACTTACAAACGACTCCTACTTGCAAATGGAAGGAGACAACAGAAAGAGAGACGAAATCTACCCCATAGGAAGGGAATTTTCTCCTGTAATGCCCCGTACACACGGTCGGACTTTGTTCGGACATTCCGACAACAAAATCCTAGGATTTTTTCCGACGGATGTTGGCTCAAACTTGTTTTGCCTACACACGGTCGCACAAAGTTGTCGGAATTTACGATCGACAACCACGCTGTCACGTACACCACGTACGACGAGACTAGAAAAGGCCGGTTCAGAACCAAGCGCGGCACCCTTTGGGCTCCTTTTGCTAATCTCATGTTAGTAAAAGTTTGGTGAGAGACGATTCGCGCTTTTTCAGACTGGTGGCTTTCAGATCGTTTTCTGCCGTTCAGTTTGTGCTTGTGGGTTTGTATCTGCTCTTCAGTGCGTGCAGTCAGTTTGTATCGGAGTTTTCTGTGTGATCTTGCCTGCTCGTTGCTGTTTTTCAGGTCGCTCTTCACAGGCCTTGCTGTTCTTCAGTGCGTTCTGTTACTTCGTTCTGAGCAGCCGACCGTTTTCTAGCCATGTTTCGTATGCGTACTCCTCGTAGAGTTCGTGCTGTGCGGGGGCTTGGTGTTGGGGTCCTGACCTTGACACAAGTCCAGTCCATGAACAGGGTGGGGAGGAGTTCATGGACCAAGAATTGGTTGCTTCAGCGTGACCAGTTCTGTCATATGCCTTTGCTCCGTGAGATCCGTGAGAATAATCCTGATGATTTCAGGAACTTTCTCAGGATGACGGACCCCGTATTTCACCGTTTGTTGGCTTCGCTGACCCCCTATATCAGCAGGCAGGATACCTGCATGAGGCAAGCCATCACTCCGGAGTAGAGGTTGGTCACTACCTTGCGGTATTTGGCCACAGGGAGAAGTCTGCTGGACTTGAAGTTCTCGACAGGCATCTCCCCCCAGGCTCTGGGTATCATCATCCCAGAGACCTGTTCATCCAGGTCCTGCAGAAGGAGTATATGAAGGTAAGATTTTTATCCTTTAATATCACATTTTATTGTATTGAATGTTTGCTAATATCTTGTATTTCTTTCCTCATTCCCTAATTACCATGATTGTAATATGCTGTGAATGTCATCTTTGTTCTCATGCATGCTGGATTTTTATGTAATTATTATTTTATGTCCTTCATACATATTTGCCCTTCAATAACCTCCCCAGCATGGTGTCTCCTGCCCTATATTCACCTCATGTAGTCACTTAACAATGTATTTTATCAGCTCTATAGTAGTGCTTTACCCCAAACACCCCCTAAAATGTTTGGAAATGTTATTTTTGATTTAAATTCAGGCAGAGTGCCAGAGGCTTTTTTTTGTGGTGTCCCCAAATTTTTGGTAACCCTCCCTCCCCCCAACTGCTAAGTCAGCTGATCACAATTCTCTATCTTCAATCATCTATCTGCTGACTTTGCCAAACCCATACACACTATACCCACCTCTTTACTGGTCAGATTTATGGATGAATTCCCCAAAGCATGTAGTGCAAGGGCCTGCCTGTATACTTTCCAATGGTACTGTTTAAAGTTTTTGTATCCTATTATTATCTTGATAGGTAATATCAGAATGTTCAAATGTGCTAAAATGTGTACAGTGTGTATTTATATCTTTGTATTCAGACACTTCTTACCTGTCCAGTGGTCTGCCAATAGTGTAACTAAGGAGGGGCTGTTCCAAGTAATACCCATTATTTAGGCATTCATCTCTCAATGAAGTGAAGAGGGTTACCTGTCCAAGAGTTCCCCCCCCCTATAATGTTAGAAATGGCCCATGAGAGGGGGGGAGGGGGAATATGATAGGTGTACCTTATACTTTGTTGTTGTTAAATTCCCCTTAATAAATGCTATCTGGAGGTTGCCCCATAATGTTTGTGTCTAATCTGCTTGCCATGTTTCAGAGTAAAAATAGCAATGTTTATTGTTTTTTCCTCAACAGTTTCCTTCAACGCCACAGGAATGGCAGACTGTGGCCTCCCACTTTGCCCAGCGGTGGGACTTTCCTAACTGCGGAGGGGCAATTGATGGGAAACACGTCCACATCGTCCCACCACCCAACTCGGGGTCGTACTATTATAATTACAAGGGGTTTAATAGTATAGTGATGTTGGCGGTGGTGTCGGCTAATTAAGAGTTCCTGTATGTGGACGTGGGGAAGAATGGCCGGATGTCCGATGGTGGAGTCATCGCCCAGACGGAGTTCTACAGGCGTCTCCAGAATGGCAGCTTGGACTTGCCACCTCCAGAGGACAATGTTGAAGGTCTCCCATTTGTGTTCGTTGCTGACGAAGCGTTTGCGCTGGGGAACCACCTGATGCGGCCATTTCCGATGAGGACCCTCACCCCGGAAAAGAGGGTTTTTAATTACCGGCTGGCCAGAGCCCGAAGAGTGGTGGAGAACACATTTGGAATCCTGGCCAGCCGGTTCAGATTATTTCTGACACCCATCCATATGGCGGAGTATAAACTGAACCATATAATACTTGCCCGCTGTGTTCTTCATAATTTTTTAAGAAAACATTCAGCCAACTATGCTGGCTCAGTTGGGCCTGAGGCCGGAATCCCAAATCCATCAACACTGACGGCGCTTGAAAGTGGCCGTCCTGGCTTGCCCTCCCTGAATGCCCGTGATGTCCGGTTACACTACCTGGAGTTCTTTGCGGGTAGGGGGGCTATCAATATGCCAGACAATCTGTGAAACCTTTTTCAAATAAAAAACAACCAAAAGAAATTCTTTGTGGACATTTAATGCTTGTGTTTGTTTTAGCTGACCATGACAGAAATGTGTTGAGTGCAGAAAATGTCGTGATTGGGTAACCTTATAAAAAACACTGTTGGCTGGTACTTCCTAAATGCAAAAACACATTTCACTACAAGTGCACTTGCAACTGCACTGAAACTGCACTTGTAGTGCAAAGTGTATTTGCCCTTAGGAAATAACCCCCATGTTTGCATAAAACAGCAATTACATCACCCCAAAAGTGTTGTAGCATTGAGACAATAATCCACACATTCTTGAGTAACCAACTTTTTTATAGCTGCACAATCACATGTGCATTTACCAAAGGTTTTTAAAACGAACCAACATGTTTGTTGTATAACAATTTTTGCAGTAGCATTATCAAAAATTGAAATGTCCTTTTCTGTGTAAAACCAACAAGAAAGCCAAAAAAATTGAACTTACAAAGTTGACATCTTTCGGTACTGCTCTGGCTCTCTCAACTTCAGGTCTGACCACCGCTTCCTGAGCTGATCTTTAGATCTTCGTACCCCGAAATTCCTGTGAAGGCTTTTGATCACTTTAGCAATGATTTTGGCCTTTCGGATGTTGGGGTTGGGGTAAGGCCCATATTTTCTGTCATAGTCGGACTTCTTCATGATGTCCACCATCTCCAACATCTCCCCAAAGGACATATTTGTGGCCTTAAAACGTCTCCTTCTGGATCGGGACGTGCCTGGATCCGGGCTTTCCTCCTCCTCCTCCTCGTTGCTAGAATTAGCACACACCTGCTCTAAATCCGCCATCATGCTCTTCACCCACTGCGCCGAACGAAAAGGGGCGGGGAATAGACTAGAAAGAACGTCAGGGGCGGGCGGAGTTACAGGCATGTGCAGTGTGTATAAAGCGTAACATGCGTGCATATTACGTACGATCTGTGAGCAGAGGAAGGAGCATTGGACGCGCCGATCATAAGAACGAAGGTAAGAGACAAACTTGTGCCTATACTGCTTCTAGATTGAGGCCTATATTGTAACAAGATTAGGAGAGTTTTGTCTGACATTAGGCTTTGTCTTGTGTTGTGTTTTGCAGTGAACATGGATATGCTACTCAAAGATAATGACTTCATGTCAGTATTCGTAGATATGTTAAGGGAGCTGCCATGTCTGTGGGAGATTAAACACCCCCATTTCAAGAACCAAGCAAAGAGGAAGTCAGCATTGGAGCAATTGTGTGAAATTGTGAAGCAGGTGATCCCCATGGCAGACATCACCTATTTAAAGATCTTCATTGGTGGCCTGAGGAGCACATATCTGAGGGAGCGCAAGAAAGTCCTGGATTCACAGAGATCCGGAGCAGCAGATGACATCTATGTCCCCAGGATGTTGTACTACGACAGGCAGCACTTTCTGGCAGGCCAGACTGAACCCAGGCCATCCCTCTCCAGTCTTCCTTCCACACTTCCTTCCCCCCCGGCTGAGGCTTCTGACGCCCAACCTGGGCCTTCCAGGCCGCATGTGGAGGAGCCCAGATTGAGCCAGGTATAGCATTCCTCTAAATATTTCTGCTTGTCCAATCAATGATGTTAACTAGATGTTAGTTGGGAGTAGTAATTTATGATTGTGATTGATGAAGCAAAAACTAAAACCATGTCCCTTTTTCATACACAGGGAAGTCTCAGCCAGGAGGTGGCCGGGCCGAGCCGGCTGGCTGATCTGCAGGTCCCTCCACCCCCCCTGAAAAGAGAAAGTGGCAGTAGGAGGAGTGCCCTAGAGGAGGCTGCTATAGGATTCTTTTGGAGGGCTACAGAGGTTCTGGGAGCACCCTACACCATGGAGGAGAACATTGCTGCCTTCATTGCATATAAAATGCAGAGGATGGAGAAGGGCCAAAAAGTCATGTGTGAGGCCCTCATATCGGAGGCTCTGGAGAAAGGTATGAGGGGCCAAATTACACCTCAGACACACCTTCGCGTTGGTCCTCCTCCTCCTCCTGCAGGTCCTCCTCTTCCTCCTCCCTCTCCTCCAGGTCCCCCCAGTCCTCCTCCAGATCCCCCCAGTCCTCCTCCTCCTCCAGGTCCTACTCCTCCTCCTGCCACATCTCCAACTGCACAGCCACAGCCCGGAATGAAGCGTGGAAGGAAGACCAGACAGTGATTGCCCTGGATCCAGTCTGGTCGGCCAAAAAATGCAGCCTCTTGTGGTACCACAGCCTGGGAACATAGATGTCATCTGCTGCTTTCCAGATCTCTGCGAATTCTGGACCAGACTGCCCTCCCTTATACTGTATATGGACTCCTCAGGCCACCAATTTTGATGTTGAAGAATTGATGTCTGCTGTGGGGGTCCCAGGCTTCGCTAATTTCTCCTGTTGATCTAGTGTTGCCTTCCTCTTTGTTTGGTTCTGATCCCTTAATAAAGGATTTTTGTTTTGAATTATACTCTCCTATGTGTTTTACTTCAAAAATGACAGTTGGTTTGTGAGGATTCAGGTACATTTCAAATATACAATGTGAAATGAACAAGGGACACCAACACCAAACAATCTCCTTGAGATTAAATAATAAAAGATATCAATGGTGTTGGGGTAACTTGACACACAAAACACACCCAAAAATATTCTGGAGTAAAAATAAAAATAACATTGAACAAAGATCAGCCTTGGAAAAAATCCAAACATTAAAGAAAAAATAAAGGCTGAAAATCCAAAAAAATAAATAAATAATAATATAAAACTGTCAGATGTGACAACTAATAACAATATATTCAGGGAATCCCACTAAATAAAACACAAATAAAAGTTTGTGAGAAGTGTGTGTGAATATGAGCAGCAAAACTACTTAATTCTTGTCACATTATAAAGAAGAAGAGATTGCGCTGTATTAAACCATTTTGAACATTGCAGCGTGACGAAAGTGCTGTATCCATTGTGAACGCTAAGTTTACCAGAACGAGCTGTCCCGTCTCGGAATTTCTTCTGAGCATGCGTGGCACTTTGTACGTCGGAACAGGCCACACACAGTCGGAATTGACGCGATCGGATTTTGTTGTCGGAAAATTTTATCTCCTGCTGTCCAACTTTGTGTGTCGGAAAATCCGATGGAAAATGTCCGATGGCGCCCACACACGGTCGGAATTTCCGACAACACGCTCCGATCAGACATTTTCCATCAGAAAATCCGACCGTGTGTACGGGGCATAAGAGTTAATATGGGGAAAACTTTTCTCCTTTCCACTGATGCTTTATCACCAATCCTTGTTTCACTAAAAAACCCACATTTTCAAAAAACATTTGTCATTGGGACAAAAAGTGAGGTGAAATCTTCTGAAGAGGAGCACAGACAGCAAAACAAATGTCACAGGGGTGATAACCCTTCCCTATGTTTTCCAAAAATCTTAAAAACAGATTTTTTGGCTTTAGCTACACTTTAAAAATGTACCAGTTCAAAATTACAAACAGATTCTACTTAACAACAAACCTACAGTCCATGTCTTGTTTGCACCGCCTCTATGCTGCTGTTCAGAGTATATAGGGCCTGGGGGCCCCACGCCTTTCCTTTTTTTAATTTGGGTGCCGGGTTCCCTTAATATCCATACAGGACCCAAAGGGCCTGGTAATGGACTGGAGGGTACCCATGCCGTTTAATATCCATACAGGACCCAAAGGGCCTGGTAATGGACTGGAGGGTACCCATGCCATTTGTCTCACTGATTTTCATCCATATTGCCAGGACCCGACATTACATTAAAGCCTCAAGCAGTTTTAAATTACTTTTTTTCCTTTAAAAATGTCATTTTATGCAGGGACTGTTCTAAGCACGGCAAACACGCGCCACTTTACAGGCATACTATAGACACCCCCCAGGTACAATATTTAACCACCTCAATACAGTGCATTTTCGCCCCCTTCCTGCCCAAGCCATTTTTCAGCTTTAAGCGCTGTTGCACTTTGAATGACAATTTCGCAGTCATACAACACTCGACCCAAATGAAATTGTTATCAGTTTTTCCCCACAAATAGAGCTTTCTTTTAGTGGTATTTGATCACCTCTGTGGTTTTTATTTTTTGCGCTATAAACAAAAGAAGAGTGACAAATTTAAAAAAAAACACAATAATTTTTACCTTTTGCGATAATAAATATCCAATTTTTTTTTCTTTAAAACAAATTTTTTTTAGTTTAGGCCAATATGTATTCTTGTACATATTTTTGGTAAAAAAAAATCGCAATAAGCGTATATAGATTGGTTTGCGCAAAAGTTATAGCGTCTACAAAATAGGGGATAGTTTTATAACATTTTAAATTTTTTTTTATTTTTTTACTAGTAATGGCAGCGATCTGCGATTTTTATTGTGACTGCGATATTGAGGCGGACACATCGGACACTTTTGACACATATTTGGGACCATTCACATTTATACAGCGATCCGTGCTATAAAAATGCATTGATTACTGTATAAATGTGACAGGCAGTGAAGGGGTTAACACTGGGTGGTGATCGAGGGGTTAACTGTGTTGCTAGGGGAGTGATTCTAACTGTAGGGGGCGGGGACTCACTAGGGGAGGAGACCGATCGGTGTTCCGCTGTACTGGGAACATACCATCGGTCTCCTCTCCTCTGACAGGACCGTGGATCTGTGTGTTTACACACACAGATCCACGGTCCTGCTGTGTTACCGGTAATCGCGGGTGTCCGGCGGACATCGCGGCCGCCGGGCACGCACACCGGGTGCCTAGTGACACGGCGGGCGCGCGCGATCGGCGGCGGCGCGCACGCGCGCGCCCCCTGGTGGCCTAAGAAAGCGAGGACGTCATAGGACGTCCGCCCGCAACGAGAGCTGCGCCGCCTGGCCGTCAATTGACGGCCGGCGGTCGGCAGGCGGTTAAAGGAATATTTCACTTTTTTTTTTTTTTACTTTAAGCATCATTAAAATCACTGTTTTTAAAAGTTTTTTTTGCATTGATACATGTCCCCTGGGGCAGGACCCGGGTCCCCAAACCCTTTTTAGGACATTACCATGAAAATTAGCCTTTAAAATGAGCACTTTTGATTTCGAACGTTCGAGTCCCATAGACGTCAATGGGGTTCTAACGTTCATGCGAATTTTCGGTCCGTTCGCAGGTTCTGGTGCGAACCGAACCGGGGGGTGTTCGGCTCATCCCTATTCATGACTCAGAATCCCAAAACGTCAGTGCAGCACTGGATGAAAGATGCAAGGGTCTGCCAGGAGTCCAGAAACACACTAACCTTTTTTATACACACACACTAATTACAAGCAATTAGATCACAGGTGAGGAGGGTTACCTTTAATAGTCATTTAAACCCTTTTATGTCAACTTGTATGCATGTTATCAGGCCAAAATCACCAGGGTATGTAAACTTTTGATCAGGGTCATTTGGGTAGTTTCTGTTGCCATTATGATTTAAAAAGAGTAAACACAGTTGATTGATAATAAATGGCTTCCGCCAAACACTAACCATGAGTGAAATTTTTTTTTTGTATTATCATTCATATTCTCTGAAAAATGGCCAAGAAATCATAAATTCTGCCAGGGTATGTAAACTTATGAGCACAGCTGTGCAACTGTGGAGGATGTAACCATTGTAGATATGTATACACCGGTTCTTCCATCACGCTACCCAATGGTCGGAAGCTTAAGGCAAAACATTATGTGAACTGCAAAACATATGGAGTAGTATATCTTCTACTTTGCGAATGCAGCTCCTTCTGTGTTGGGAAGACCAAAAACTAATGGTGCAAAAGAATTTGTAGACACATACTCTGTATGCAAACGTCTAACCCTGATTTACCCCTTGGCAGACATGTTTGAGTTATGCATGAGGGGGTCTGTCCCAGGGTAAAAATGTGGGCTCTTGATCGGATCCAGATATATATAAATCTCGCGACAATAAAAATTTAAAATAAAAGTGAATGATCAAATAGGAACTGCTGTCCCCAAAACTAGATGAGAATTCTAGTTCAAGTGAGAAAAATGTGTATGGTGGGGGGGGTGCTAGGTCTATGTTACCAGTGAGAAAAATTACATATGCAATATTACACTCTAACAAAATATTTAAATACACATCAAATCCTAGGTGACTGTATAAGTTAAATTCCAAAAGTGCATTAATTAACAGTCATGCAATCCCTGCATGTATGAAACATAATAAAGTCCTTGTGAAAAAAACAATATGAAAATCCCTGCGGGAAAAAAATGCATAAAAAAAAGTTCACGTGCAATAAAAATTCTTATGCAGATCAATATAAGTGAATCCTCCACTGTTGGTTAAAAACAGTTAAAAACAGAAAGCCAAATGGCTGCTTACATTGAAATAAGAAAAATATATATAGGGCGCACAAGACTGACGTAGTCTAAATAATGTCTCTATGTAAAGGGGCGGTCCAAAATAAAAAGGGGGTGCTGGTAGAGATGATAAAAGTTATAGGATGATATTCTTCAGCACAAAGGGCTGCAGCTTTAAAAGACTGAAGCAGGATCTATAGGAACATAAAAAACAAACAAAGGCGCCTCTAAGTGCAGAAGAAGAACAAATTTAATGCCCCAACTGCGTTCAAAAACACTTACAAGATGAAGGGTGTAATCAGGCACATCTTAAGTAAGGCTGCATTGGAGGGGGTCACGGTGGGAGAACGCCTTCAGAGGGGATGGATGTAGTCACTAGCAGCAGCAGGGTGAAACACAGGAAGCCGCTGTGAAGCCGGCGTCGTCAGCGTGGAGAGACGGCGTACCCGGAAGTGATGTCATCCACTGAGCGGTTCCGTAACCAGCCTGGACCGCAAACACACAGCCAGAAGGGGGATGTGATGTCATCAAAGAGGGACGCGTTTCGGAACCGTCAATCGTTCCTTTATCAACCTGTAGCTATAGTGATGACTGGGAATGATATTTATACACACTAGCAGTGGGTTGGCCGGGGGCGGGGACAGCAATACAAAGTTTGATTTGAGGCAATGAATACATTTAAATACATTTAAATACATAAATACACATGTAGCAGCATTCTTGAAAAGGAGACAATATTAGCCTTAAAGAGGAAGATGTGAAAAAAAGGAAAATCATGAAATTAGAGCAATAGAACGTTAGAAAAACAGAGTATCTAATAATCAAAATGTCTGATAATCGCAGGCCACAGACCATGCATGCACAAGAGCATAATATGAATAATTAGGACGAGCAGGCATATGTGTAGAACAATATAAGTATGATGTTAGAATTAAAATTGGAGCAAAGGGGACATATATGTCACCAATAATATCAAAATATTATAATATTAAATTACCATAAATGAAAACTATAATGATAAGAAACTATTATAATAATAATAATAATAATAATAAGGAAGGGGGCCTAAATTAATATCTATAAAAAGGAATATAATGTCAGAGTATGGCACTAACTTCAAAATCCTCGTTTAACCCTCCAGGGGCTAAAACATTTAATAAGAAAATCCAGTACATTTCTCTGTGGCATAATCGTCGATAGCGTTCAGCTGGGGGAAGGTCTTTTGGCATTGCCTCAATAACCCATACTCTGAGGCCATCAGTGGACTTATCATGGACGTTGAGGTAGTGTCTGGGGACACTATGGTTGTCTAATCCACCTGTGATGAACCAGCGATGTTCGCCGAAACGTTTACGTAATGGCCGAATAGTGCGTCCTACCTTTTGGCCATTATACCCAAGGAATTTTTTATACCCATCCCTCATTTTTCTCATGTAGAATATAAATCTCTTTGCTCATTTTTCCGTAAACTGGAGAGGCTAGTCATCTCCGCCAATCAGCAGTGGTGGGATGAATTCTTTCTTCTTAAATATTTGTCTGCTCACATTACTCCCAGGGGCCTTAGAATTTTAAAAACATGTTCCTTTTTAGACTCAGAGTCACAAAGAGAATGGTCTTCCATATCTGAGTTTTGCACTAATAAATGGATCAAAATCATCTCAGCACAGAGACATGTCAAATATGAACAATGTATTCATCAAATAAAAATAGTATTTTCCCAAATCGCAGATCTTACCACTCATTTACCATCCCTTTGGTTGTCTATCCTGACTAAACAAATCCAAAAGAAGGAAGACATTTTGATTAAACACAAATTGGGGAAATTTAGCAGAGACTTGAAAGATTACAGCAGTAACAATATTTTCTCCTGGAAACGCAAATCCACTCATGACCTTCCATCCCTCATGGACATCAATCCCTTTGCTATCATTATCCCTCGCAAAAAAATCCCTTCTAAAAAAACATCTATTTCCAAAATAACAGCTGTCTCTGGATCTATCATACAGGGATAAGGAAATTAACACCACTGCTCTGTCACCTACGTTACCATCTCCTATTGACAGCTCAGATCTTGCCCAGCCTACACAGGAGGCGCATGCAACTTCCATTCACACTGCACCCAACGTACTTCAAAATACCTCTGATGCCCCTCCTGTGATTTCTTGCTCAACTACAATTACAGATAGTCAACACAACACTATTGTAAATAATACATGTATTCCATCTAGAGTATCCCCTGTTTCTTCAGTGTCTTTTGGTCCAAATTCCTCACTTATGACACCCCTTGCCACTATTCAATCCTCAGAGCCAACTGCGGTCCCTTTTTTAGTATTCGACCCTCCCCGGGCAAAACCACAAAAAAGAAAACACATAGAAGAGGATGTCGAGGTAGAGGAGGCAAGTTTCAGCCCAGACCCCAGCAAAAAGAGAGTACTGTTAAAATCTTTAACCTCTCCACTCATGTTTTAACCAAAGATGAAATCTCCTTACTTAGTCGAGGCCTAAATTTTGCTCCATCTGCTGCACCTAATCCCTTTCTTCTCTTCAAGGACTTGAACAAATTTGTTCGCCTCCTTACTTTAAAGAGATTTTTTAACATTCAATCTACAAAACACCGGTTACACACTGACCTCAATAAACCTGATGTGTCACACAACACAACTGATGTCCATATAGAAAGTGATCCCCTCTCCATTTTGGAAGAACTATATAGTCATCCCCTTACTCTATCTTCTCCTCCAGCAGATTATGAGAATGATTACTCGCTATATACACAACACTTAATAACTTCTCCACCTTTCCAAAATACCACCTTCAAACCCACTTCGGTCTTTTACCCAACCCAGTCCAAAGGTTCATGTATTGATGCTTTTTATCGCATTGTCCATGCAGAAATACAGGAACTTTGTAATAACAACAAAAATAAAAAAGTTATTTCCAATCTCACTCACTGTGAAAAAAGAGCCCTTGACACACTTACCAACAATTTGAATCTGGTTATTAAGAGTGCCGACAAAGGAGGAGGTATAGTGATACAAAATAGAGCTGACTATGTCTCCGAAGCCACTCGATTGCTATCTGATACTAATACATATATCAGACTTAACAAAGACCCATTACCCCCATTCACCCTTGAAGCTTCCTCTCTCGTCAAGAGAGCATTGAATGACAACATCATCACTCAACAAGAAGCCTCCTTTCTGGTCAAAGAAGTACATTTTACACCCTATTTCTATCATCTGCCCAAGGTGCACAAAGACCTAAAAACACCACCTGGGCGACCGATTGTGGCGTCAATGGACAGTATTAGTAGCGGACTCTCACAATATATAGACCAGTTCCTTCAGCCATTGGCCCAATCCCTCCAGTCCCACATCAGAGATGGTGCCCATCTGTTGGAGATTCTAACCATGTACTCTTGGGAAAACAACTACCACTGGGCTTCTCTAGATGTCCAATCTTTATATACATCCATACCCCATGAAGTGGGCCTCAATGCCCTACAGTTTTTTCTTTGTCAAGACCCCATGCTTAATCCGAGACAAGCCTCCTTCATTGTTGAAGCTACTTCTTTTTGCCTTACACATAATTATTTTAGGTTTGAGGATAATTTTTTTCTGCAGATACAAGGGACAGCTATGGGGGCGCATTTTGCACCCTCATATGCGAACCTTACCATGGGGCACTGGGAACACCAATATATATGGAACAACCCGTTTTTCTCCCACATCGTTTTCTATGGCCGGTATATAGATGACGTGATTATCATATGGGATGGCAGCGCATCAGTCTTTTCTGATTTTGTCACATACTGCAACACTAACAACATGGGCCTTACTTTTACCTCTGTTATTGATCAATATAGACTATCTTTCTTGGATCTCGAACTTTTCTGGATAGGTAAGGAGATACATGCCAAAAATTACACCAAGCCAACAGCTGGAAATTCGTTCCTCCACTACAACAGCTGTCATCACCCCCTATGGCTAAACAATGTACCTAAAAGTCAGTTCTGTAGGCTAAAAAAGAACTGTACCTTGAAGAAGGACTATGACACTGAAGGTATAATTTTGAAAGAAAAATTTCTCGAAAAGGGTTTTCCTGTTGATCTTGTAGACAGAGCTTACCAACAATATAAAAGTACACCTTCCATTGAGAATCCTCGTCCACGTCCCAATACCCATAAGAGTAATTTACGTTTCATTACTCAATTCCACGCTCAACATAAGCAAATGGAAAATATTGTGAAAAAACACTGGCCTCTATTACTGCAAGATGAACACCTTCTTCCCACTCTGCCTAATAGACCTCAATTTGCCTATAGAAAGGCACCCAACATTAAAAGTAAGGTAGCGACCAGTAAACTTAAGGCCACACCTTTACCTCCGGGCTATCATATACCCACGTTCCTAGCCATTTCTGGGATGTACCAGTGCCGTAAGCCTCTCTGCAAGACTTGCAGTTTTGTGATACATGGCCAGAAAGACTTCCACGTCAAAGGTAAAACATACCCAATAAAGGGTTTTCATACATGTTCATCTGACCATGTTATATATTGTCTCACATGTCCCTGCGGTCTATTTTACGTAGGACGCACTATTCGGCCATTACGTAAACGTTTCGGCGAACATCGCCGGTTCATCACAGGTGGATTAGACAACCATAGTGTCCCCAGACACTACCTCCATGTCCATGATAAGTCCACTACTGGCCTCAGAGTATGGGTTATTGAGGCAATGCCAAAAGACCTTCCCCCAGCTGAACGCTATCGACGATTATGCCACAGAGAAATGTACTGGATTTTCTTATTAAATGTTTTAGCCCCTGGAGGGTTAAACGAGGATTTTGAAGTTAGTGCCATACTCTGACATTATATTCCTTTTTATAGATTTTAATTTAGGCCCCCTTCCTTATTATTATTATTATTATAATAGTTTCTTATCATTATAGTTTTCATTTATGGTAATTTAATATTATAATATTTTGATATTATTGGTGACATATATGTCCCCTTTGCTCCAATTTTAATTCTAACATCATACTTATATTGTCCTACACATATGCCTGCTCGTCCTAATTATTCATATTATGCTCTTGTGCATGCATGGTCTGTGGCCTGCGATTATCAGACATTTTGATTATTAGATACTCTGTTTTTCTAACGTTCTATTGCTCTAATTTCATGATTTTCCTTTTTTTCACATCTTCCTCTTTAAGGCTAATATTTTCTCCTTTTCAAGAATGCTGCTACATGTGTATTTATGTATTTAAATGTATTTAAATGTATTCATTGCCTCAAATCAAACTGTATTGCTGTCCCCGCCCCCGGCCAGCCCACTGCTAGTGTGTATAAATATCATTCCCAGTCATCACTATAGCTACAGGTTGATAAAGGAACAATTGACGGTTCCGAAACGCGTCCCTCTTTGATGACATCACATCCCCCTTCTGGCTGTGTGTTTGCGGTCCAGGCTGGTTACGGAACCGCTCAGTGGATGACATCACTTCCGGGTACGCCGTCTCTCCACGCTGACGACGCCGGCTTCACAGCGGCTTCCTGTGTTTCACCCTGCTGCTGCTAGTGACTACATCCATCCCCACTGAAGGCGTTCTCCCACCGTGACCCCCTCCAATGCTGCCTTACTTAAGATGTGCCTGATTACACCCTTCATCTTGTAAGTGTTTTTGAACCCAGTTGGGGCATTAAATTTGTTCTTCTTCTGCACTTAGAGGCGCCTTTGTTTGTTTTTTATGTTCCTATAGATCCTGCTTACATTGAAAAGTGCCCTCGCCCAGCACTGAGGCTGTATTGCTCATAATAGGTCTAATGGCTCCGCTCTGCGCATGGCAGCTGGCGCACGCTACACCATCAGCTGCCGATAACCACAGGGACCGGAATGTAGATCAGAAACTGCGTAACCAGGCACACCTCGACGTACGCATTTATTAAAACTTTATAAGGGTCCCTGTATCATCCAGCGGCAAGGGGGATACAGAGCCCCATACCCCCTCGCTGCAAGAATACCCCTAGGACCACCATGCTCAACGTGAGCCGGGTAAGGACCGCACCCATCTCCAGGGTTTCTGGGGCATCCTCCCCCACGTCCATGATCAGTCATGGGCATAGGGGTTGGAGTGCCCCGTCATTAGAGCCACCGTATAACATGTCCTGTAAAATATAAGGAAGTGACATACTTTATAACATTAAACCAGGATTAAGTGAAATGCCAATTGAATGAGCCATATTTGGCTCCTATCCCCAATACACATTCAGATATTAATCTGAGAAAGTTCCTGAGATGCCAGCATGTGCTCTATGATAGTAAACTGGTGATTCCAGAACCTCTCTGTTCTCCCACATAGGGAAAACCAGGGCGATGGCAGGGGGGAAAGGGAGAAGATAACGATGAAGTGATGCCAGGAGTAAAGTGACCAGTACTACCATCACTACCAGAAATACACCAAACCTATTACACAGGTTCTGCCCATAGTTAGCGTAGAGAGTCAGTGTGGTTTGGGGGGGGGGGATACGTTTCTTCCCAGAGCTCGATTGTCACCTTGTATGGAAAGACTCTCATATTGAAGAAACCGTATCTGGAAATGATGCGGAGATTGCAAGGGTTCTGTGGAGGTGATACCTCCATTTAGTACCAGTTCAAAGATCTTGAGTAAAGTCACCTGTCTCATTCTCTGGTGATAGTACTACATGAGGAAATTCTGCAAGTTCCTGGGGTACATGAGAGAGACAGTTTCTGTCAGAAAGAATATGGGGTAGCGAGGTATATAGCGATCAGGGGGAAATCAGGTGTCAGTTAGTTCTGTATCACTTGTTTGCTGATTGTATACACTATTATTGGCGTTGGTTCTCAGCTTACTTTGCATGATATGCTAAGGAGCATATAAGGGGACAGGTACAGGTAACAATGCAGTTCACCATCTGGGCTATTGAGGATTTAATGGTCAGCCTTGCGTCTGGCCGATGATGGGGAAACACGTGGGCTTTCGTCGGTTTCCATATCTCCCCGGCATCTCGGCGGCGAATCAGCCGAAGGTCTGCGGCGATGTTGCCTACTTCTTTGAGACCTTGGGGTGTCTCCGGGTTGTGTGGGGATCCAGGGCTCAGGTCGTAGAAAGGCTCCATACCAGTCTGGAACTGGGATCATCGGGATTCCTAGAATGTCGCAAAATGATCTTAGATCTGCTGGTGTTCTCAGCTGGGCCGTGTGATTACCATTCGTTACCTGAAGGCAGAATGGGAACTTCCAACGATAGGGAATGTGTCTCTCACGCAGAGCTTGAAGAAGAGGGCGGAGATCCCTCCTGTGTTGTAAAGTGATGGCGAATAAGTCCTGGAAGAGCTGAATGCGTGCTCCTTCATGCTCCAGGTGGGCCTGATTGCAGGCCAGGCGCAGGATCTCTTCTTTCTGTGTAAAGCTGACAAGACAGCAGACAGCGCCTCTGGGTGGGTCCGTATCCCTGCCCCGTGGCCGCAGTGCTCTGTGACATCTCCCCATCTCGATCGGTGCACTCAGCGCTCTGCCTAGCAGGGTGTTGAAGATTGCCCAGACAACTGTTTGAAATTGGGGGACCTCCACAGACTTAGGGATATCCCCTAACACGGAGGTTGCGCCTGCGGCCCCGGTTATCGAGATCCTCCATATGCTTATGCATGTCAATAAGATGTCGGTTATGCACAGACACTGCCTGCTGTACCTGATGTATGGCCGCACCATGTGTCACACATGTTCCACACGTGTGGCAATGGCTTTGAGGTCTGTTTTCAGGTCCGCGATTGCCGCTGTTAAGGTGTTCTTGATGTCCAGCGCTACACTCTGGAGGTCTGCCAGGCATAGGAAGGGAGAGGGGCCTGCATAGGACGTGCCCATCTGAGAGGCTGCGGGAGTGTCAGCTGCGGCCACGTGGCCGCAGCTGACGCTGACGCTGTGTAACTACAGTCCGCAGCTTGAGATGCGGCCTGTGGGTCTGTGTATTGAGTCCGGAACATGGCTGGAATGTTCCTACTCAGCTGCGTGGATGGGTCTATCTGAGAGCGGGTGGCTGAGTGACTCCTACCCGTCATCTTTAGTGCTTGCTGGTGAGGTTTCAGCTGCTGAAAGGGTTTACTTGGGATCCCGGACGCTCGAGCTCTCTCCCTAAGCGGCCATTTCGCTCCGCTGCCAAGCCACGCCCTTAAACCACTGTTTTAATATATATTTTGATACCAATAAAAATACTTCTTCATACAGTTTTGATGGTTTGCACCTTCCTTAGAGCCCTTAAAGTCCCATATGTGAGGGGAGTTTTCTTTTTCTCTCAATCTATCAGGGATATGACCATTATTTTAGCAGAGTTTGAACCTTTTCCTTATTTTCATGTTTCTTTACATGAGAACATCTTCAGGGTACAGTATTCTACCTTCCTAGTTATTACTGTTACATATTAAGCCCCTTGAGCATGCACTCCATAGCAAATGTGATAATAAATTCATATGTAAACTGCCATGTGTTTACATGAATCCATGTGTGTCATGGCTGCATAGAAGATGCTGTGAGGATTTGAGTATCAATGCATCAGAGCATAAAAACAAGCCATCAGTAAATTAGATCAATTGTGTCTGAACTTGAAAATAAATTTGCTGAAATGTTGGCTTTTAGCTTAAAATGTTTTACGAACATGTGGTTACATTATAAGATTTCTATGAGTTTTTTTTATTATTTAATGCAGCATAAATATTTGTTAAATCGGTTCTCTACAAAACTAATGTTAGAGTTCTAACAGTTCTTTAATAAAAAAATTAATGAAATAAAACCCTTTTCATTTCATTTACGGTGACTGATTTAGAAAAAAAAAAGGTAAGTTATATGATGCATGTATGTGAAAATAATAAATAATATATAGAAAAAAACTTGTACTTGCCCCTTACATCTTTTTTTTAGTTATTGAAATACTAATTAGGAACAAACTATTTACAGATTAATTACTTGTAAAGGAGATCTTGTTATCTATCAAAGGGGTTCTCCTTGTACAGCACTAAATTATAGAGTCTGAGTCATGGGCTATTAAGAATCAACTTTAATTGGATGCACTTAATGCGCTTGTACTTAAAAAGAAAGAAAGAAGAGCCTTTACAAAAAAAAATAAATAAATAAAAACATCATTTTAAAGCAATATTTAGTATATGTAATTCTGCACCTGTTTCTTGTATCTAGTCCTATTTCTCAAGGCCTCTGCTTAAAGTAGACCTACAGTCATAAAAAAGCATTAACTCAGCCCTTTATTGATTCTGTTATTTCTTGAAAACGATAATAATAGTAACATCCCATCATTCCAAGAAAGCCTCTGTTGAATTGCATGGTATGATCAGTTTAATATTTATTTGTATATTCTACAAACAAGCTTTGGTTATGCAAAAAAAGCATGCATTTGCAAATGCGTGCAGACTAAATCCCTGCTTTTAACACATACTGTTTATTTGGTTGTCTGCAAGCTGGTCAGTAAGTAAGCTTGACTTTTTCCTTGGATTTATCCTTGATCTTGTTTATACCTTATGTCGCCCTCCAATGCTGCTTACTGTGATGGCCAATTATAGATGGGGTCAGTGGCGCTTTTTTTGTATCAGTGTGTATTGGTCAGGCAAAGTACTGGCACTTTCGCAGCCATTGAGCTACATGCTGGGTGCTCAGTGTGCTCCTGTACCTTTAAGAAGGGGTGGGCTCCCCTTCAGTCCACCTGCCCTCCATCTATCAATCAGAATGTATGTGCTTCCACTGTGGAGACACTTATAAGTTAGTGTTAGGGACCACAGATACCAGGTTGGCGTGGCGAGGCTCTGTGGTTTACGCATGCATTTGCAAATGCATGCAGACTAAACAACTGCTTTTAACGCATACTGTTAGACAGGTTTATTTGGTTGTCTGCGAACTGGTCGGTAAGTATGCTTGGCTTTTTCCTTGGATTTATACTTGGCCTTGTTTAGGCTTTGGTTACAGCTTTTTCCTCATTTTTTTATTGCCATTGGTCTTAGATGTGAGTACACACGGTCTACTGAATGAAGTGCAGTGAGCAGCACAAGCATACTGAAACCTGCCTGTAATATAAGAAGCAGACTAAAGCCTTTTAGACAGTATATATGATAAATTGATGTTTGGGGTCAGAGCATCCATCCACAGTCCCCCATCCCCCCAGAGTATCCATCCACAGCCCAGCAGCTAGGCCAGTGTAGCCTTTAAGCTGCAGGAGCTGCTCATCTACAGAGCAGCCTGTCTCTGCCACACGCTGACAGGACAGTGTGGAGGGAAAGCATGCTTGCAGGCTGTCTTTCAGCGGCTGCATCCCAACCTGTGTTCTGGATTTGTGTTGTGGGGACAGGTACAACTGTTTTAGGTTGTGGGGAAAGCCTTAAGCAGAGTGTGCAACAGAATGCCAGGCACTGGAATGCTTTCCGAATTCCAGCACCTGGCACTGAAAGGAGCACTGTACTGTGGGTGAAGTTATCTCCGCCTACAGTGCAAGCAAAGTCCCAGCCTGGAGGGAGAGAGAGCAGTGAGAGCAGCAAGGAAGCCTGTGATCAGGTGAGTGATCAACAATTGGGCGGGGGAGGGAGCTGGAATTAAGTGGCATTGATATTTAACTCCCAAAATGAACACCAATGCAGAGGGGGGGGTATAGGTGGTTTAACTATTAATGTATGACCAATGAGGAAGGAGGGGGGATTGAGGGTTTAAGTTTCACTGTCATCGGCACATCACGGATCTGGTGGACAGATTACTGGGAAGGGCTGCGGTAGACCCGGCTGTCACGGTGCACGTTGACGCCAATGACAAAGTCAGAGGCAGATGGAGTGTCCTAAAGAACAATTTTAGGGACTTAGGAGCTAAATTGAGGAAAAGAACCTCCAAGGTAGTGTTCTCAGGAATACTACCGGTACATCGAGCCACACCAGAAAGGCACGGCGAGATTAGAGAAGTAAACAAGTGGCTGAGGAGCTGGTGTAGTAAGAAGGGGTTTTGGTTCTTGGAGAACTGGACCAACTTCTCAGTCGGTCACCAGTTCTATAGAAGGGACGGACTGCACCTAAATGAGAAGGGTGCAAATCTGCTGGGAGTGAAAATGGCCAAAAAGTTAGAGGGGCTTTTAAACTAGGCAATAGGGGGAGAGGGTTCAGATGTAGAGATAGTCAGCGCGGAACATATTCCAGAGGGTAGTATTGGGGGCATTAGTGGTAGGTTAACTAAAGCACACAAACCCAAGGTAAGTATAGTAACAAGTCTTATTTGCAATCTCAGAACACCAAATAAAAGGACAATATGCGACTGGTCTAAACTTCGTGGCATGTTCACCAATTCCAGGAGCCTGGCGGACAAGATGGGAGAACTAGAGATACTGTTGTACGAGGAGGATTTAGATTTTGTGGGAATTTCAGAGACTTGGTTCAATAGCTCTCATGATTGGCTGGCAACCATTCAAGGGTGTTCCCTTTATTGCAGGGATAGAGTGGGTAAAAAAAAGGAGAGGGGTATGCCTGTATATCAAGATGTACAAGTGAATGTGAGAGATGACATCACTAAGGGAGCTAGGGAGGAGGTGGAATCCTTATGGCTAGAGCTCCAAAGAGATGAAACTAAGGGGAAAATAATACTGGAAGTATGCTATAAGCCCCCTAACCTGAGGGAGGAGGGGGAGATGGACCTCCTATCACAATTTGGATTAGCAGCAAAAATAGGAAGTGTCATCATAATGGGGGATTTTAATTATCCAGACATAGACAGGAAGAAAGGAACCGCACATTTGTCTAAGGCTCGCCAGTTCCTAAATGTCTTGCAGGACAATTTCATGGGTCAGATGGTAGACCCACCAATTAGAAACAAAGCGTTACTAGACCTACTGATTACTAACAATACAGACCTGATCACAGATGTGGAAATAAGGGGCAATTTAGGAAACAGTGATCACAGGTCAATTAGCTTCAGTATAAATCACACAAATAGGAAACATAAGGGAAATACAAAAACACTGAATTTCAAAAGAGCCAACTTCGCTAAACTACGAACCTTGCTAGAAGATATAATTTAGGATAGAATCTTAGGAACAAAGAACACGGAGGAGAGATGGGTTTGCTTTAAGAGCATATTAAATAAGGGCATGAGCCAGTGCATCCCATTGGGAAATACATTTAAAAGAGCAAACAAAATTCCTGGATGGCTTAAAGGGGCTGTAAACCCTCGTGTTTTTTTCTCCTTAATGCATCCTATCACGCAGTGACGTCAGTGCGTGTTTTTTCTCTGTATTATTCTCTACTTGAGTAGGGGGGTCAATTACCCCTGGCGCTAATCTGTCCCTAAGCGTGAGTGCCTTTCTGTAGATGAACTGAGGCCTTTCAGGGAGGACTGGACCCAAAATCCTGTCCTGGTTTAATATAGGCCAATGCCTCTTGATGATTTTTTAAAACTTTTCATATTGGATGTTGTAGTCCAGAACCATCTTCATGTTAGTAGAAGTATTTGCATTCATACGTGATATGTTGGAAACCAAAATCCTTCTATCCATTTTTCTTACCATTTCCACTTCCTTCTCAAGGCCTAATCTATCATACCCCTTTCTCCCGGAATCGAGTTGACAGAACCTGAGACTGGGCAATAAAATCTGCCTCTAAGGTGCAGTTCCGTTGTAGACAAATAAACTGCCCTCTGGGTATGTTACACAGCCATTTGGTATGATGAAAACTCCCTAACGGAATGAAAGAATTCCGGTCTGTCGGCTTAAAAAGATTGATCTTCTTAAAAATATAATTTTCTTTAAAAATTTCTAGATCGAGAAAGACTTGATCTCAGTACTAATATTTCAAGATAAGATAATATTTTTATTGTTGGCATTCAATTTATTCAAAAAAACCTCTAAACCAGATCTTTCGCCCTCCCGAATCATAATTAAATCATCAATATAGCTATGGTAACATATTAGCTCAGGGGGTCGGTTTTTGAACACACATAAATAATGGCCACACTGGGAGTAAACCGAGCCCCCATCACAACTCCCCTAGTCTGTAGGAAGAATTTCCTATTGTACCAAAAGTAATTTCTCGACAGACAAAAAACTCAAAATAAATTTCTTATGTTTCCTCGGGAGGTCAGATGACAAAAAAGCCCATCTGATCGAAGATAAAACATCTTCATGACTAATAAAAGTATACAGTGAACTCACATCCGCTGTGAATAGGGAACTTGCTGGGGAGGCTTTAAGGCTCTCAAGAATCTGAATGATATGTTTCGTATCTTTTAAGAATGCCTCTGATGTACGTACCTGAACCTGTATGGCGTGTCTAAGTTGCAGGTACTGGAAGAACTTCTGTCTTGGTATCTCAAATTCCTCAGATATCTGAGCAAACGATTTTATATTATCATTCAAGAACAGTTGCTCCACATATCTGAGTCCTTGAGTTTGCCAGAACTCAAACCCCTTTAATTTCTGGACTTCTACATAGTTACCATTATTCCAAATTGGAGTATGAGAGGTGTAGCCTGTGATGTTTGTAATATCTTTCATTTCCTGCCATACCTTAGCAAATAATTTACCTGACAGTAATTTTTTTATTCCTTTGCATAATTTTTGCCTCTAATGTGGACAGCTATCTCTCAATATTAAGAAATACTTTATTTCTAACCCCTCTAGTTCATCAGTTAGGATTTCTCAAACATCTGAAGGTATACATTCAAACCTCCGTAATAGGTCAATTTTTAATCCTCCAAATGTGGATACTAAACACATGGATGTTTTTAAAAACATGGTGGCTAAGGACCTTGAAAAACTGGTAGTCCGAAAGGCTAATGACCCCTTTCATATCAAAAGGAGTATTGAGCTATTGGAAACAAAAAAGGACCTAGTAATCCAACCAGCGGATAAGGGAGGAGGATTGGTCGTTCGTAAGTAAAGCATACTATATGAATGAGATGGAAAATTTACTCGGGGATAATAATACGTATAGTATGTTACTTAAGGACCCAATGTTTCAATTTAAAGAGGAATTCCATGTCCTGATCAAACAGGGTAAACAAGTAGGGGTGCTCAATAAAAAGGAGGCTCTATTTTTAAACCCCCTGTTTTGCAGAACCCCCGATAATTTACTTTTTGCCCAAGATGCATAAGGATACTGTTAATCCACTAGGAAGACCGATTGTCAATGGTATTGGCTCGGTCTCATCTAGACTGGATCAAAACATTGACACTGTGACAGACCTAGCCGGGAGAGAGACTTTTGGAGGGGACGGAATGCCAGCCTCCTGCAAACCAATGTTCTATTATGTTTGTCTGCCTTGGATCACAGGATGTGTATTGCATTGGAGGGTTTGTGTTTGTCTGCCTTGGATCACAGGATGTGTATTGCATTGGAGGGAGGGGGGATTCTTCCAACAGCTCTCCCTGCTAACACTGTGTACTGATGAGATATTAAACACACCTGACCTGTGTGTCCATGGTCATTGGACAGTTTAAACCGCCCTCTTTTCCAAGGGTGGGGGGGAAGAGTCTCTGAGTTATTTTATGTATGGTGTCCATGTGTTATAATAAATGAGTTGATTCCTGCTTGACCCTGAAGACAGAGCATCTTGTCTCATTTTTGGGGTGGATTATTTGTATGGGTTCCTTGTTCGGCTGATTGAAGTGTTCGGTAGCTGCGTTTGTGTTTGGGTATGGAATGTCCTAAACGACTTTAACCCCTTTCATACTCAGGGTGTCGTTACACTGGTGACTAGCAGCGGGATCATTCCCACAGCCCAGAAAGACAGCTACAAGAGGACACAGGACAATGGAAGCACAGTATGGACGGCTAAAGCTCTCTACCCTCAAGGACTTACTGGAGAACCGGGGCCGACCGGCCAACAACCGTAAGAAGAGGGACATTATCGCAGAACTAGTCAAAATGGATAGAGCTGAAAGACCCAACATAATCGAAAGGCCCAGCGTAACAGACAGGAAGCCCAAAGAGGCAAGTTTTGATCAGGCTGTTAACATAAGACTGGCACATTATGGCCCTAACCCTACAGTGGAGATCATAGACCGAGTTATAGCGGCTGTTGATGCAAATTGGCTACAGCAAAGAGGTGCTGCAGCAGCGGGAGTCACAACAGCACCAACTGAAAGGAGAAAGATATATTTTGCGCTTTTAAAAACTTCATTGAAGCAGAAGGGGAGATTGATGGGTACCTTGCAGATTTTGAACGGCAATGTGCCCTACACCGGGTGCCCACAGAGGAATGGGTTACCATTTTGTCTGGGAAATTGTCCGGCCGGGCCAGTGAAGCGTTTAGGGCCATCCCAGACGAGGATATTATGAACTATGGGCTTGTAAAAGAAGCACTTTTGGCCAGGTATGCCGTCACACCGGAGGCATACCGGAGGCGGTTCAGAGAGATGAGCAAGCGGACTGGAGATTCATATACCGAGTGGGCATGCCACCTACACCGCACGGCATCCCACTGGGTTGCTGGATGCCAAGCAGTATCCGGGGAAGAGGTGCTGCAGCTGTTCCTGCTGGAGCACTTCTTTGACAAGCTGTCCCCGGAAGTCAGAGAGTAGGTCCGGGACCGAAAACCTTTCACCTTACCTGAAGCAGCTCGCCTGGTGGCCGAATACACAGACGTCCGCAAACTGGATAACCCTGTGGTCAAGACAACAGCTCGGGTGGATTATCGATCAGCGGCACCCCCTCCAGCTGGTGCCTACAAACCACAGTTGTACCGCCCTACAGCACCACCTCCAGTGGCCACTTATTCTTGGCAGCCCAGGTTCAACTCCCAGGACTACTCACAACCCCTCAGGTGTTTTGGGTGTAAACAGCTAGGGCACAAAAAGCCAGACTGTCTGTTGAATCCAGCCAGGCAGTCCCACTCGTGGAGAAAGCCAGCAGGGGGGAATCCTCGCACATCCATGCCTGCGGCTCACTGCATTGAGGAGGAAGAACATTGGGGTGTCCTGCACGCGTCTGATCTAGTACAAGCAGCTAACCAGGACAACCGGCAGCAACACAGGCAGACCGTCTGGGTTAATGGAAAGGTAGCCAATGGCCTACGTGATACTGGTGCCACCATGACCCTACTATGGAAGAACCTCATCCCAGAGAGCCAACACACCGGGGACACTGTAGTCATAAGGGTAGCGGGAGGCACCATTTTCCGGCCACCCGTTGCCCATGTGCACCTGGATTGGGGGGTTGGTTCGGGACACGTGAATGTGGGGGTGATGAAGGATTTCCAGCGGATGTACTACTGGGGAATGATTTGGCCCCCCTCATTTCTGCTTATGCCCCGATAGGCCCCGCTGAAGCCAACCCAGTGACTATCCGTGCCCAGATCCCCAACAGCATGATGGCGTGAGCCCAGTCACCCTGTCTTCTCTCCAGCGGCTGAAAAGACTACAGGGAGAAGGGCCAGTCCAGGCCTCTCCCCAGTGGCGGGCGTGTTCTCAGAGAGAGGCAAAGGCTGGGTAAGTAATGATCTGTTTGGAACAATTTGTTTGGGGTACGGTGTGGATACCAGCATCAGAAGAGGACTTGAACTACTGACTAACTTCAGAGTCAACCCGTCTGGGGTCTCCTCCTGTGTTGGTCTCCTGCCGAAAGGGGAGAAATGTGACAGACCTAGCCGGGAGAGAGACTTTTGGAGGGGACGGAATGCCAGCCTCCTGCAAACCAATGTTCTATTATGTTTGTCTGCCTTGGATCACAGGATGTGTATTGCATTGGAGGGTTTGTGTTTGTCTGTCTTTGATCACAGGATGTGTATTGCATTGGAGGGTTTGTGTTTGTCTGCCTTGGATCACAGGATGTGTATTGCATTGGAGGGAGGGGGGATTCTTCCAACAGCTCTCCCTGCTAACACTGTGTTCTGATGAGACGTTAAACACACCTGACCTGTGTGTCCATGGTCATTGGACAGTTTAAACCGCCCTCTTTTCCAAGGGTGGGGGGGAAGAGTCTCTGAGTTATTTTATGTGTGGTGTCCATGTGTTATAATAAATGAGTTGAATTCCTGCTTGACCCTGAAGACAGAGCATCTTGTCTCGTTTTTGGGGTGGATTATTTGTTTGGGTTCCTTGTTCGGCTGATTGAAGTGTTCGGTAGCTGCGTTTGTGTTTGGGTATGGAATGTCCTAAACAACTTTAACCCCTTTCATACTCAGGGTGTCGTTACAGACACTTTCCTCCAACCCATGGTGATTAACACTGAGGCATTCTTAAAAGATACAAAACATATCATTCAAATTCTCGAGAGCCTTAAAGCCTCCCCAGAAAGTTTCCTAATCACAGCGGATGTGAGTACACTGTATACTATTATTAGTCATGAAGATGCTTTATCTTCGATCAGATGGGCTTTTTTGTCATCTGACCTCCCGAGGAAACATAAGAAATTTATTTTGAGTTGTCTGAGTTTTTGTCTGTTGAGAAATGACTTTTGGTACAATAGGCAGTTCTTCCTACATACTAGGGGAGTTGCAATGGGAGCTCGGTTTGCTCCCAGTGTGGCCAATTTTTTATGGCCCACTGGGAGGAAGAATGTGTGTTCCACAAACTGACTGGCGATGTCCAGCCTGTAGGCAGGCCAGAGGTAATATGAAGAAAAGAAGGGATTTTGTGGCAGCTGCCACCAACAAGACTTATAAAATCAAAGCGTTGATCACTTGTGCGACCACAGGAGTCGTATATATGTTGGAATGTGAGTATGGCTTGCAATACGTAGGTAGAACTTCCAGACCATTACAAGTCAGAATTGGCAAACATGTTAATAATATTAAGAAAGGACTCATAACCCATAAGGTTTCTAAGCATTTTAAATTGTTTCACAATAGTGACCCCAGACAACTCAAATTTTGGGGTGTTGAGAGAGTTAAGAAACACTGGAGGGGGGGTAATTTTATCCGACAACTTAGCCATCAAGAATCATTCTTGGTATATGAACTAAGGTGACAGTGCCTATGGGTTTAAATGTAGAGTTTGACTTAAATTGTTTTATTTCGGATCGCCAATTGAATTTTAGGTCATGTGTTTTTTATATGAATTTTTAACATAGAAAAGATTTTTCATGTGAATTTTTCATATGAATTTTTATATGAATTTTTTATATGTGAGATTTTTTTATATACAGTTGCAATAAAAAGTATGTGAACCCTTTTGGAATGATATGTATTTCTGCACAAATTGGTCATAAAATGTGATCTGATCTTCATCTAAGTCACAACAATAGACAATCACAGCCTGTTTAAACTAATAACACACAAAGAATTAAATGTTACCATGTTTTTATTGAACACACCATGTAAACATTCACAGTGCAGGTGGAAAAAGTATGTGAACCCTTGGATTTAATAACTGGTTGAACCTCCTTTGGCAGCAATAACCAAACATTTCCTGTAGTTGCAGATCAGACGTGCACAACGGTCAGGAGTAATTCTTGACCATTCCTCTTTTCAGAACTGTTTCAGTTCAGCAATATTCTTGGGATGTCTGGTGTGAATCGCTTTCTTGATGTCATGCTACAGCATCTCAATCGGGTTGAGGTCAGGACTCTGACTGGGGCACTCCAGAAGGCGTATTTTCTCCTGTTTAAGCCATTCTGTTGTTGATTTACTTCTATGCTTTGGGTCATTGTCCTGTTGCAACACCCATCTTCTGTTGAGCTTCAGCTGGTGGACAGATGGCCTTAAGTTCTCCTGCAAAATGTCTTGATAAACTTGGGCATTCATTGTTCCTTCCATGATAGCAACTTTTGTCTAGGCCCTGATGTAGCAAAGCAGCCCCAAGCCATGATGCCCCCACCACCATACTTCACAGTTGGGATGAGGTTTTGATGTTGGTGTGCTGTGCTTCTTTTTCTCCACACATAGTGTTGTGTGTTTCTTCCAAACAACTCAACTTTGGTTTCATCTGTCCACAGAATATTTTGCCAGTACTGCTGTGGAACATCCAGGTGCTCTTGTGCAAACTGTAAACGTGCAGCAATGTTTTTTTGGACAGCAGTGGCTTCCTCTGTGGTATCCTCCCATGAAATCCATTCTTGTTTAGTGTTTTAATTATCGTAGATTTGCTAACAGGGATGTTAGCGTATGCCAGGGTCTTTTGTAAGCCTTTAGCTGATACTCAAGGATTCTTCTTCACCTCATTGAGCAGTCTGCGCTGTTCTCTTGCAGTCATCTTTACAGGACGCCCACTCCTAGGGAGAGTAGCAGCAGTGCTGAACTTTCTCCATTTATAGACAATTTGTCTTAACGTGGACTGATGAACAGCAAGGCTTTTGGAGATAATTTTATAACCCTTTCTAGCTTTATGCAAGTCAACAATTCTTAATCATAGATCTTCTGAGAGCTCTCTTGTGCAAGGCATCATTCACATCAGGCAATGCTTCTTGTGAAAAGCAAACCCAGAACTGGTGTGTGTTTTTTATAGGACAGAGCAGCTGTAACCAACACCTCCAATCTCATCTCATTGATTGGACTCCAGTTGGCTGACACCTCACTCCAATTAGCTCTTGGAGATCTCATTAGTCTAGGGGTTCACATACTTTTTCCACCTGCACTGTGAATGTTTACATGGTGCGTTCAATAAAAACATGGTAACGTTTAATTCTTTGTGTGTTATTAGTTTAATCAGACTGTGATTGTTTATAGTTGTGAAGATCAGATCACATTTTATGACCAATTTGTGCAGAAATCCATATCATTCCAAAAGAGTTCACATACTTTTTATTGCAACTGTATGTTTTTTTATGTGTGAATTTTTATACATATGAATTTAGTATCTGACCTTACAATGACATAGTGCAGAAAAAATATCTATCTAATTTATCTTACCTTATCTGGTTTTATTCACAATGTTTTGTCTTAATTGGAGCCCTGTTGTAAAATTATATACATATATTCTCCCTTTTATTTTTTCTGCACTATGTCATTGTAAGGTCCTTTTGTTTTTATCCCCCCTGCCATCTAATGCCGCCCATTACCTATTTTTTATGCAAATCACGGACTTTCCGGCCCCGCCCCCCCCTCTTTTCAGCTTATATAAGCCCACTGTGTCCTCCTCTCCCTATGCTTGACAAAGGAATGCGGCCATTCGTCCACCAATGGCAAGCCTATTCTGAAACGCGTTGCATGCATGTGACATCATCACCGGGCGCCACGCTGTACTTGCTCTCCAAGCCTCGTTTGAGATCTTCGGCTCGGCCAGCCTTTTTCCCTTCCTAGAGGCTTCACACCATTCTATCAGTGAGCAGCAGCACGGCTGAACGGATGCTCTGGCGTCCTACACATCTCTCCCTTCCTTCCCTGGAACCCCTATCTGTGCATCTGGGACATAACCTGGCTCCCAACCCAGCAGGATTTGTGTTGGACTGTTCGCTGCAAGAGACTGAACCTGGCTGCAAGAACTAATCCTCTTTGGACCTGGCATGCCCTGCAGGAACCGCTGTGACCTGTAGTTCCACCGCATCTCTCCAGCCCAGCCAACCGACCCTAATGCAACTTCTCCAACTTCCATGTGAGTGGATATTGTTGTTTTAATAAAATGTATTTATGATTTATACTCAGAGGCGCCCCTCTCCTTGTTGTTATGAATTCTTGTGAACCATTCTTTGAGAGTGGGTATCTGCGTTGAGTGCCAGTGAATCGGGATGCATTGTTTAGCGGCGTTGATCATATGCATTGACAAAGATTTGTGATATGAGGTGTGTGACTAGGGTGAGTGATGGAGGAGGAATTGTGACGGGGTCAGGTCCAGATTGTAGGAGGTAATTTGGGTTGTGATGCAATGTACTTCAGACCAGTAGTGTAATAGGGGAGGGCATGACCACCAAATGCGAAGAAGAGTTCCTCTTTCTTTGTGGCATCTCCAACATGTCTCGGGGATTTCAGAGTTAAAGGTATGTAGGAGAGCAGGGGTGCGGTACCACCTGGATTGGATTTTAAAGCCATTTTCCTTGGTGGTTACATTTATCAACCCTTTGTGTATGGTCTTAAATATATTCTCCCAGTTCTCTTCTGTGAGTTAGATGGAGATGTCTTTTTCCCATTTTTTACAAGCTAGATTGTCATTGGCTTTGAGGTCAGCAAAGAGAAGGTTATGTAAGTAAGAGATGAGATGAGTTTGGGGAGTTGTTTTAGTGCAAAGGGTTTCAAAGGGTAGAGTTGTTTTGAGCAGAGGGAAGTTTTGTTTAAGGTCTTCAGGTAGTGGGCAATTAGTAGATATGTTCAGGGGGGGATGGGTGCTTTATTTTGATTGCTGGGAATTTGTGCCGCAGAGAGTATCTTACCCCGGTGGAAGAAATGGTGAGCTCTTACATGGTTTGATGGCCATTGGTCAGTCAGAAATAGAGGATGCATGCCTGGAGAGAAGTCAGGGTTCAGTTTTATTGGAGTCATGGGGCCAGGGATGGAGGAGACGGTCGTTTTCTTGCTGTTTGGTGGAAAAATTGTATAGTGGGGTCTATTAGTGGGTGGAGGTGTATCTCTAGAGCAGTGGTTCTCAACTCCTGTCCTCGGGACCCACCAACAGGCCAGGTTTGCAAGATAACTGAAATACATCACAGGTGATATAATTTGCTGTTCAGTGATTGCAGTATTCTAGTCTGCATTTCCCCAAGGTAATACTTAAATTCTGGCCTGTTAGTGGGTCCTGAGGACCGGAGTTGAGAACCACTGCTCTAGAGGAACGTGGCCCGGTGAGATCCACGGGAGTGTACTTAGTGATAAGTTTGTAAATGAGGCTTCTAGAGTGACCCAGTCTTTATGGAAAGAATGGATATTCCAATCCACTATCCTGGTGAGGAGCGAGGCCGTTTGGTAGTTTCGGAGGTTTAGAAGACCAATACCTCCTAGGTGTTTTTGGACGAGTAAGTTGAGTGTAACTGATTCTGTGTGTGCGGTCACTCCAGAGGAATTTGGAGCATAGTTGTCTATACACCTTAGAAAAGGAGGGTGGAATGTGAATGGGGATCGTTTGTTGTAGATATAAGATCCTTGGTAGAACATTCATTTCCAGAATGGCTGCTCTACCGAACCAGGAGAACAAAGGTTTGTTCCAATTTTTTAAATCAGTGGTTAATTTGTTCAGTAGGGGAAGGTGATTCTTCACGTATAGGTCTGTCAATTTGGAGGGAATTTGGATACACAGATAAGTGATCGAGTCATGTTTCCACTGGAAGGGGAAGTTAACTTTGCATTGGTCTGTTATGGTTTGTGGGAGTGAGATGTTCAGGGCATAAGATTTCGACAGATTAATTTTAAGATTGGAAATAGTTTGGAATTGTTTAAATTCGGATAAGACATTTGGTAGAGTTATCAATGGGTTTTTAAGGAATAGCAAGATATCATCCGCAAATGCAGCGTACTTGTATTCCTTAGTGCGCGAGTGAATACCTTGAATGTCTGTATTAGATCTCAATTTGCGGAGGAAAGGTTCGAGGGTCAGTACAAAGTGGATGGGGGACAGAGGGCACCCCTGTCTAGTCCCATTGCGGATGGGGAAGGCATTTGACAGAGCGCCGTTCACCCTGACCCTGGCAGAGGGGTTGGTGTATAGTGATAGGATCAGACCGATCATGAAGGGGCCCAGGCCCATGGCCTTAAGGATCGACGCCATATATTCCCACGACACTCTGTCAAATGCCTTCTCCGCGTCCAGGGACAGAAAAAAGCCTTTCTGGTTTGTTTGGGTGATCAGGTAATGTAGATTGATGGCTTTAATGGTATTGTCCCTGGCCTCTCGTCCAGGGACAAACCCTACTTGGTCTTGTGAAATTAAGGAGGGGAGAAGAGGTAACAGCCTGTTTGCTAGAATTTTGGAGAATAACTTGATATCCGAATTTAAAAGTGATATTGGTCTATAATTACTTGTTTGGGTGGGATCTTTCCCCTCCTTGGGGATGACCACAATGTGGGCCTCCAACATCCCCTGATTGAGAGGAACTGTGGGTGAGAGAGAGTTGAAGGCTTTTCTAAAGGGGGTTTGGAGGGTTTTCGAGGACGTCTTGTAATATGCCGCGGATAGGCTGTCCGGTCCCGGACTTTTTTAATCGCTTGCTCCCATTCAGATACGGTAATCAGGGATTCTAGGGAGTTTGCTATATCAGTGGGGATTTTATCTGGGGAAAATTGTTCTAGAAACAATTTAAGTTCCTTGGATCTTACAATTGGAGAGGATGTAGGGGGTTCTGATTTGTAAAGGTCATATAAAGAGGAGTAATATTTCTCAAACTCTGCTGCGATGGCATTTTGTTTACGAGACTTGTTCCTGTGGAGGAATATATTTGATGGATTGTATTATTGGATTTTTTCTTTTGTAATGCCTGCGCGAGAAGATGGCCACTCTTGTTACCATACTCGTAAAAGAGTTTTTGGGAAAGAATGTAATTTTTCTTAATGTTCTGGTTCAGTGCATCTTGAATGAGTGTACATATTTCAATCAGTTCAGAATGTGTTTTTTGTGCTAAGTTATGTTTATGTAGTGCTTCTAGTTTTTTAAGTTTGGTAAATAAGTCTGCAAGTTTTGCTTTCTTTGCCTTTTTTAATCAATGCGGTCATGGAGATCATTTTGCCACGTACTACACATTTTATGTGCCTCCCATTGCATCATCTTGGAGGTGTCTAGGGTATCGTTTTTGGTGAAGTAGTCAGAAAGGCATTTGTGAATCTCTTGTACATTTATCTCATCCGTCAAAATAGAGGGGTCTAATTTCCAGATATATGTCTGATTACCTTTGTCAGGGATAGTGAGGGTCATGGAGATGGGGTGATGATCAGAGAGCGTCATTGGGTCTATAGATGCAGCCTTCAAGAAGGGAAGGTCTCGCTGGGTGATGAAAAGGTAAATCAATATTTGTTATGGGGGATGGAAAAATAGGTGAAGTCCTTTTCATTTGGGTGGAGAGTTCTCCAGGAGTCGTGAAGTGAAAGGTCTTGAAGGCATCACTTCATTTGTCTAAGTGCCCTGTACGGTAAGTGGGTTTTGCCAGAGGAAGTGTCTAGGAGAGGATCTAAAGGAACATTGAGGCCTTCTCCGAGGATTAGTAGTCCTTCTTGGAAGGAGGACAATTGTTTTGTAACTGTTCGGAGAAAGGGGACCTGAGCTGTATTAGGACAATAAACGTTAGCTAATGTGATCGGTCTGTTGTTGATGTGTCCCTTGAGAAAAATAAATCTCCCTTGTTCGTCAAGGTAAGTGTCAGTGATTTGTAAGGGGGAATTTTTGGAGAGGAGGATTGAAACTCCTTTAGATTTTGAAATAGGGGAAGTTGCATGGAATCCATGGGGGAATGAGTGATTATTGAGTTTCGGTGTGTTTTTGGAGCAAAAATGGGTTTCCTGGAGGAAAACTATATCTGCTTTTGAGCTACGCAGGTAAGCTAAGAGTTGTGATCTCTTTTCTGGGGTGTTCAAGCCCCTGGTATTGAGGAACATAATTTTCAGTTTTGAAGTAAGGGATTTTGTTTTGAGATGAGCCATCTCGAAAGTTTGGTTGGAGTGGTACCACTCTGAGTAGTGTGCTGGAAGGGCAGCCAGAGACAAGGGAAGGTGGAGTGGGGCCTATCACTTAGGGGAGGTGGGAAGGGAATGGACGGGGGCCGAGGTTAAAGAGGGATTGGGAGAGAAAGGGGTTATCGATCTGAGGGGTATGGGAGCTCCCAGCAGGGTGAACTGGGAATAGTACCGGTTAAAAGGAAAGTCCAGCAGTTCCTTTCGATGTGGTGGGGGAAGGCGTAGAGTTTAGAGGAGGCAGTAGATATGAGAGCCTATACTCCTTAGTTGAGAGACTCAGGTAGATGGCTTTGGTTTAGGTCCTGTGTATGTGGTGGTAGGCAATATTCTAATAGTGGTGTATGGAATGCATCTCTAGTTAAGGAGAGAGTGTATGCTTGGGATGGATTGGTGAGTGGTTTACAGGTCTGCATTTTAAGTTCAGGGCATTGAGTTTATAGGTTGGTAATATAGCTATATTATGGAGCTATAAACATGAAACATGAGGCATGAAACTTGAAACAATATGACTAAGAAAGCAGTCAATCAGGCAGGTATTATGACAGGAACCATAACTTGAACTTAATCTTAACATTAATGATAATGACACTGGGTGTGGGTTGGGTTCATAAAATAAAGAACAAAACTTATAACCATTACTACATTTATAGGGGGTGTCTATATTCATTACCGTAAGGGGAGGGATACCTATATGTATAGTAGTGAGTTGATGTCTGGTTCTTATGTCTTGGTCTGAAGGAGATATGTTCAGTTTTGATCTTGGAGACAGCATTGATTACGTGCGTCTCTACAGGTTTTAATCAGACGGTGTATGATTTGCTGCAGCGGGGAGTTTGGATTTGTACCTCCATATGAGGCCTTTCAGGGAAGGGGGAAAAGATATTGACATCTTACCTGAGCATGTCTCCTTCCCAACCCAGGCAGCTATTCTGTGTTTAGTGGTTAGGGCTCCTGTGGGGTAAGCTTATCTAAGGTAGACATATGTAAAATGGAGATTAAGTTAATATACCACAGTTATATATCTTATATCAGTTTTTCCTGAGAGTAGAATGATGGGGAAAAAAGTAGAAGGGGTAAGGAAAGAGGACAGAGGCTTGAGGGAAGGGAGGAATGGGATTGGAATAGGAATGGTAATTTTTGAAGGCTCAGAGGAGGAAAGAGGGGGAAAGAGGATATGGTGGGGAAGGGATTATAAGAAGGTTATACTGGTTAGAATACTTAAGCCACTCTACTTAGATCTTGGTTAGGGATCAAGTGGGAGGTCTGGATCAGGTAGGAACATGTCTCTTGCTGTCCTGAGCAAGTGTTTTCTTGTGGGACAGCCATGGGTAGCAGTCCAATGCGTGATTAGGCGATCCTCTAATGTCCAATGGATCAATTGCGAAAGATAGTTCTTGGCCTGTAAGTATGAAGTATTTATAGTCCGCTGATTATTTTGTTTTCTTGGCATGAGTTTTGTCTGTTGAGAGGATTGAAGGAGTGTGCCCTGGGTTTTCAGAAAGGGTCAGCTGTGTGACATCCTTTAGTTTGCTCAAGCCGTGTGGTGTAATTGTGGAGGAGGATCCGAAAACTGATAGTCATTCCTGTGGGAGGGGTTACCTTGTCCATGGTAAGGGGGGTAGCTCAGGAGGCCTTGGAGAGACTAATGTTGCCTGAGTGACTCGTGCTCCTGAGTTATACTAGGTGGTTAGGAGACCCTTCAGTGCTGTAGCTGGCCTGGTGTGAGAGTGGTCCGGCCCTTGTTGCTTCTACAGTGATACGACTGTAGTATGGGTGGCTTCTGATAAGTATTGGAGAAGCGGAGTAATACATACTAAAATAAAATAAAATAAAAGGAAACAAGCGACAGTAATACTGAGGCAAGAGTTATAGTGATATGAACCCAGTGTCATTTTTATGAATAAGGAGAGGACCCGATATCTGTTTAGGCAACCCGGGGCCTGCGATGCACTGGAGATGCTGTCGGGCTAACATTTCGAGGCTCACTTTGGTCTCTCAGTGGGGAGCGAGGACGTAATGGGTGCAGGCGGCGGCGCCCGACACTGAAGTTGCCTGCTTCTGCAACTCCATCCATGGAGATGGCTCGTTTGAGAGATGGAGGGAGGAATTCACTGTACCAATCTGGTAAGGCTACTAGTGGGATATCCAGTTGGGAGCAAAAGTGATCCAAATCTTCCGGAAGACCTTGATGGGAGGCTGAAAGGCCAAATGGGAACTTCCATCTATAGATTATGGATCTGGCTCTGAGGACATCAAGTAGTGGCCGCAGTTCTCTCCTTCTTTGCAGAGTAATGTTAGACAGGTCTTGGTATATTTTCACTGCAGAGCCTTGAACCATTAGCTGGTTGCGGTTCCTAGCTGCACGAAGGATACCTTCTTTTAACTGGAAGTCCATAAGACAACATACTATGTCCCTAGGGGGATCTGTGTCTCTCCCCCTCGGGCGTAGCACTCTGTGGATCCACTCGAAGGCAATTGGTGTGTCTGCGGGTCTTTCTAAGATGTCGTTGAACACCGTGGTGACCATGTGGGAGATTAGAGAGGATTCGATTGATTCTGGAATTCCCCTTACACAGAGGTTGCGCCGTCTGCCGCAGTTGTCAAGGTCCTCCAGGTGTCGGTTGATGTCCCTAAGATGGGCTGCGTGGGATTCTGTTATCTGTTGAACCTGACATATTGATGATTCTTGGCGCGCTTGGGCTGTTTCCACTTCTTCCACTCTAATTGCCATAGCTTGAATGTCTGATCTCATGTCTGTGATGGCTGCCATAAGTGTGTTTTTAATATCTGTTGCCACACTACGGAGATCTTCTAGGTTCACTGCAGGGGACTGTCTCTGCTCTGTGTGTGTAGGGGCCGAGCACATAGCTCCTGAACGGTGGGGGCTGACGCTCGGGGAGCAAGACTCACGTGAGGAGGCTGCGTGTGATGGCTGCATCCTGCCTGAGGGCCGCGAATGGAAGATCTCTGGTATTTGCCGGCTTAGCTGTGTCTTCTGTCCCCAAGGGGAACGGGACCTTGAAGCAGAGGCACTGTGGGAGGTTCTCACCATAGTAGGGCTGTTAGAGGGGCTGCGGTGCTAAAGTTGCTGGTCCTCGTGGACGGGTGCTCTAGTATTACATGTCCATCTTGGATTGGCTCCAGGCCACACCCCCAGAAACAAATTTCTTTGTGTGGTTCTATAAATGTGTTTTTGAAATCTTTTAGAATTTGAAATATTAATATGCACTGTAAAGTGGAGGTTGGTTGCTCTGACGCTTTTTAGTGTTAATGTGTTTTATCTTTTTATACATTATGTAAATGGTGAGTTTTTTTATATTATCCATAGCAATTTGAGCACTACTGATATTGTTGATCATAAATAGTGCTGTTACGATATACAGTATCTCACAAAAGTGAGTACACCTCTCACATTTTTGTAAATATTTTATTATATCTTTTAATGTGACAACACTGAAAAGATTACACTTTGCTACAATGTAAAGTAGTGAGTGTACAGCTTGTATAACAGTATAAATTTGCTGTCCCCTCAAAATAACACGCAGCCATTATTGTGTAAACTGCTGGCAATAAAAGTGAGTACACCCTTAAGTGAAAATGTCCAAATTTGGCCCAATTAGCTATTTTCCCTCCCCGGTGTCATGTGACTCATTAGTTTTACAAGGTCTCAGGTGTGAACGGGGAGCAGGTGTGTTAAATTTGGTGTTATCGCTCTCACTCTCTCATACTGGTCACTGGAAGTTAAACATGGCACTTCATGGCAAAGAACTCTCTGAGGATCTGAAAAAAAGAACTGTTGCTCTACAAAACGATGGCCTAGACTATAAGAAAATTGCCAAGACCTTGAAACTGAGCAGGCCTCACCATGGTCGACCAAATAAGTTGAGTGCAAGTGCTCAGCTTCATATCCCAAGGTTGTCTTTGGGAAATAGACGTATGAGTGCTGCCAGCATTGCTGCAGAGGTTGGAAGGTTGGGAGGTCGGCCTGTCAGTGCTCAGACCATATGCCGCACACTGCATCAAATTGATCTGCATGGCTGTAGTCCTAGAAGGAAGCCTCTTCTAAAGATGATGCACAAGAAGGCATTCAAACGGTTTGCTAAAGACAAGCAGACTAAGGACATGGATTACTGGAACCAAGTCCTGTGGTCTGATGAGACCAAGATAAACTTATTTGGTTCAGATGATGTCAAGCGTGTGTGGCAGCAAACATGTGAGGAGTACAAAGACAAGTGTGTCTTGCCTACAGTCAAGCATGGTGGTGGGAGTGTCATGGTCTGGGGCTGCATGAGTGTTGTCGGCACTGGGGAGCTACAGTTCATTGAGGGAACCATAAATGCTAACATGTACCGTGACATACTGGAGCAGAGCACGATCCCTTCCCTAGGGAGACTGTGCCGCAGGACAGTATTCCAACATGATAACGACCCCAAACAAACCTCCAAGATGACCACTGCCTCACTAAAGAAGCTGAGGGTAAAGGTGATGGATTGGCCAAGCATGTCTCCAGACCTAAACCCTATTGAGCATCTGTGGACCATCCTCAAACAGAAGGTGGAGGAGCCACCAGCTCCGTGATGTTGTCATGGAAGAGTGGAAGAGGACTCCAGTGGCAACCTATGAAGCTCTGGTAAACTCCATACCCAAGAGGGTTAAGGCAGTGTTGGAAAATAATGGTGGCCACACCAAATATTGACACTTTGGGCCCACTTTGGATCACAGTGCTTCACTTGTGAGTAGTTTTACTTTTGGATTTAAATAAAATGTACTGAGTTTATACAGAGAGCACTATGGATATTTCATTTTGATCTTACATAGTACAGCAAGGTTTGTCTGTAACAACATTGATTGGGAGATCTGATGAGCGAATTGGAGCAGTGTAGCGGTGGATGTGCAAGGTGAGCGGCCTGTATTTCTGTCGGTGGTGGTATTTTCACGAATCTGCACCAGATTGAAAAGCATCTTTACCAGCACAAGTGTTCACATTTATATGCATGGACTTTCTCTCTGAAGTTTTTAAATTCATACATTTATTAACCCTTAGTGATTTAGTCTAGTTGTATTTATCGCTCCACTATTTATGTTTTTAAAAGTTTACTGAGGATTTGTATTTTTGACCTTGAGTGCTATAGCGGTTTTTTATGTTAGGATATTTGTTTGCGCCGATTGATCACTATTTATTTTTGATGACATGTTTGTTATTTTTAAAAAAATGAGGGTTTACAACCCCTTTAACTCCAATGTAAAAATGCATATAACAGCAAAGGAGAAGGCCTTCAAAAAATACAAGGCTGAGGAATCATCATCAGCATTCAGACTTTACAAAGAATGCATCAAAAAATGTAACGGTGCAATTAGGGCGGCTAAGATACAACGCAAAAGACACATAGCGGAGAAGAGCAATACTCAGCTGTACCCAGCTGTACCCAGCCATCCCATCCATACTCAGCTGTACCCATCCATCCCATCCATACTCAGCCGTACCCAGCCATACTCAGTCGTACCCAGCCATATTCAGCCATACCCAGCCATCCCATCTATACCCAGCCATACTCAGCCGTACCCATCTGTACTCAGTTGTACCCGGCCATACTCAGCCATACTCATTCATGCTCAGTCATCCCATCCATACTCAGCCATTCCCATCCACAGCTCATCCACCCCCATTCATGCTCATCCATGCCACATCAGTTCTCATCCATGCCACTACAGTGCCTCACAAAAGTGTAATAGGAAGTCAAATTAGATTTGAAACTTATGCCCCTAGAACACCTTACGTTGCTCCCTGCATGCTGCGCCTCTCTATGTGGCCACACTGTGGAAAAGTCTCACACATGTGGCATCGCCATACTCAGGAGGAGTAGGAGAATCTATTTTGGGGTGTAATTTTTGGTATGTATTTGCTATGTGTTAGAAACATTGTGTAAATGGACAACATTGTTTTAAAAAAATGCGTTTTCATTTTCTTTACACATTTTCCAAAAACTTGTAGAAAAAAATGACATGTTCAAAAGACTCATTATGATTCATAGATTATACATTGGGGTGTTTTCTTTCCAAAATGGGGTCATTTTTGGGGCGTTTCCATTGTCCTGGTTCTCCAGGTCCTTCAAAATTGCAAGAGGTAGCCAAGAAATTATACAGTGGGGACGGAAAGTATTCAGACCCCCTTAAATTTTTCACTCTTTGTTATATTGCAGCCATTTGCTAAAATCATTTAAGTCCCACTGTATGTGTAATTTATGCTCCAAGAACGCCTGATGGCGCTCCCTGCATGTTTGGCCTCTGTATATGGTCACACTGTGTAAAATTCTCACATATGTGGTATCGCCATACTCAGGAGGAGTAGTAGAATGTGTTTTGGGGTGTAATTTGTGCTATGCATATGCTGTGTGTGAGAAATAACCTGCTAATATAACAGTTTTGTGAAAAAAAATGTTGATTTTGCAAAGAATTGTGGGAAAAAAATACAACTTCAAAAAACTCACCATGCCTCTAACTAAATACCTTAGAATGTCTACTTTCAAAAAAGGGGTCATTTGGGTGTATTTGTACTTTCCTGGCTTGTTAGGGTCTCAAGAAATGAGATAGACAATCAGTGCATCAGGTGTGATCAATTTTCAGAGATTGGCACCATAGCTTGTGGACTCTTTAACTTTCACAAAGACCAAATATTACACACCGATTTGGGTTATTTTTACCAAAGATATGTAGCAGTATACATTTTGTCCAAAATATATGAAGAAAAAATACTAATTTGCAAAATTTTATAACAAACGAAGAAAAATGCATTTTTTTACAGAATTTTCAGTCTTTTTTCTTTTATAGTGCAACAAATAAAAAACCCAGCGGTGATTAAATACCACCAAAAGAAAGCTCTATTTGTGTGAAAAAAGGACGACAATTTCATATAGGTACAGTGTTGCATGACTGAGTAATTGTCATTCAAAATGTGAGAGCACCGAAAGCTGAAAATTGGTCTGGTTAGGAAGGGTGTTTAAGTGCCCAGTGGGTAAGTGGTTAATAAGACACATGGCCACTCATTAAAATGAGAAGAAATGAGATTTAAACTTAAACCACATAGAGGGTTCTTTACTGTAAGAGCGGCAAGGATGTGGAATTCCCTTCCACAGGTGGTGGATAAGCACTATATTAGATAAGCACCTGAACGACCACAACATACAGGGATATACAATGTAATGCTGACATATAATCACACACATAGGTTGGACTTGACGGACTTGTGTCTTTTTTTAGCCTCACCTACTATGTAACTATGTAATTACCAGCAATGCAGGAGGGGGGATGAGGGGGTTAATTTAGATGTGGATGGGGGATTAAAGCCCCCCCTACTGCCATTGCCCCCCCACATTGGTGGTAATGACTGTGACATCTGGGGTCATACAGTGAAAGTTAACCCCCCCGCATTGATGGTCATGGGGGGGATTACATTTCAGTGCCACTGACGCTGGTGCTGGGGGTTATTGGATCCACTGACACCAATATTGAGGGTTGTTAATGCTGTGACAGAACTTGCTGGGAGAGAGACTTTTGGAGGGGACTGTATGCTAGCCTCTTGCCGATCGATCGTGGGCCCTGGCATTTGGGGGAACGGTGCTCTTTGTGAGCTGTATGCCTGGGGACCCTTGAGGTGGTATTACTGTGGATTTGGGTCCTGGTCCCCCAGGACAAACAGACTCTGGGGACCCTGGATTTGCCATATTGGAATAGTGACTGATTCATACCGTTGGGACTCCTACTGTTAAATGCTAATGTCATCAATTCCAGCTACCTGTCTGTTGTCTGCTAAAATGTGTATTGTAAATAAGTCTCTAGTATGGGATCTAAGAGTCATTAGATCCCCATTGTTGTTTGTGTTTAATTAACTCTGCTATTGTGATAATGTTGATTGGGGGTTCTAAGCTACAAGACGGCCAGTCTGGCCTAAAGGTCATGTCTGAGTCATCTAGGCTGTCTAAAGGGATTAGTTAATTAGCCCATGTTAATTAGGTTAATTAGGTTACAGGTGTATTGTTAGAGTAATATGAGCCGGAGGTATGCACCTCCACTGTTAGTGTATAAAAGAGCCTATATTTTTGAATAAAAGAGATTCCTAGTTGAACTTATATACAGCCTGCCTGGTGTTTGTTCTGAGCTATCACAACTGGGTTAGAATGGCACATAGCTGTAGTTCTAATTCCAGAACATTGGATAACCGAGCAATCAGATGTTGCGATCTGCAATCTGATTTTATAGCAGCAGAGGAGTGTCGGGAGAGTGGAACCGAGCGAGCAAGGGGCTCGTTACAAATGCGTCCACTAACTCTAGTGTTGGGGGTTATTTTTGCATTCACTGACACTAGTGCTGGGGGTTAATATTGCATCCACTGTTACCAATGTTGAGGATTAATAATGCATCCACTGACACCAATGTTGTGGGTTAATAATGCATCCACTGACACCAATGTTGTGGGTTAATAATGCATCCACTGACACAAATGTTGGGGATTAATAACACATCCACTGTCACCAATATTGGGGGCTAATAATGCATCCACTGACATCAATGTCGGGGGTTAACAATGCATTAACTGACACCAGTGTTGGGGGTTTTAATACATCCACTGGCACCAGTGTTTAGGGTTATTCTTTCAGGACTCAGAAGCAACTGGGAGATATAAGGAGTAGCAGTGTATTTTAGTGATTTCCAGCTTCCAGGTATGGTATGTACCTTTTAATTACTTCATATTAGTAGTGGTTCTCCGCTATTTTTATACTGTGCAGAATGTAATTAATGTCTGCAGCCCTTCTTAAATGTTGGGATTAGTGTTTACTTTTACTACTGTTGTTTTTATTTACTTTTGTTTTTCTACAACACTTGGCTCGGTTCACACTGCTGCGATGCGAGAACCCGTACGAATCCAGTGCGGGTTCCCACATCACATATAGCTTGCAGGCAGTTCACACTGCCCAATGCGAACCGCATAAGGATGGTCCCGATGTTCGAGGCGAATGTCCGTAAGGATGGTCCCGATGTTTGAGTTGCATGTAAGTTCGACTCGAACATCTGGTGTTCGTTTGTTTACCGTGAGATAGCAGTGCATTGACAGCTGCTGATTGGCCAAAGCATGCACCTGACCTGCATGCTTTGGCCAATCACAGTGCGATGTGCTGTGAGAGCCATGATTGGCCGAAGGCCAATCATGGCTCAGGGGCTATGTCAACACCCCACACTATATAAGGCTGCTGCTTACATGGCGGCCGTATATAGTGAATGGATGGAAATTAGGCAAGGTAGTTAGTGTAGTGTGCAGTCAGTCAGTGTAGTATATATATAATACAGTTCAGAGTACAGTATATTATGCAGTTAGTGTAGTATATATTATACAGTTCAGAGTATATAGTGCAGTTAGTGTAGTATAATTAATACAGTTCAGAGTATATAGTGCAGTCTGTATAGTATATATAATACAGTTCAGAGTATATAGTGCAGTCCATGTAGTATATATAATACAGATCAGAGTATATAGTGCAGTCCGTATAGTTACATAGTTACATAGTTAGTAAGGTTGAATAAAGATACCAGTCCATCCAGTTCAACCTGAGTGAATGTGGGTGCGTGTCTACAATTGTCCCTATCCCTGTACATTGTATCTCATTAAGATGCTCATCTATTATTTTATTATTTATTTAATGTACCCATATAGCGCATTCAATTTTACGCAGCGCTCCACACATATATCGCACACTCACATCGGTCCCTACCCTCAAGAAGCCCACAATCCAAGGTCCCCAACTCACATTTATATACTAGGGCCAATTTTGGACAAAGCCAATTAACCTACCATATAATACAGTTCAGAGTATATAGTGCAGTCCGTGTAGTACATATGATACAGTTCAGAGTATATAGTTCAGTCCGTATAGTATATATAATACACTTCAGAGTATATAGTGCAGTCCGTATAGTATATATAATACAATTCAGAGCATATAGTGTAGTCCGTATAGTATATATAATACAGTTCAGGGAATATAGTGCAGTCTGTATAGTATATATAATGCAGTTCAGAGTATATAGTGCAGTCCATATAGTATATAAAATACAGTTTATTACTACACTATAAAGGGGCCCGCGGTCCCTGCCTGCAAAAGGCAGTTGCTAAGGCCTGGCTGAGCCAGTGTCAGGCCTAACCATGTGGTGCTAGCTTTTCCTGGGAGCTCAAACAAGTAGACTGCTGGACTAGCTGAGGAGTAATGATCTGCACTAAGAGTTATGCTGGAGGAAGAGAGATCTGTATATACCGGAGTGTATTTAAGTTGTTCCAATTCTTTGTTCTAAAAGTTGTCCCAATTAATTGTTCTAAAATTCACTGGGCATCCCATACTTCCTATACCCCATCCAAGTTCAATCCCCTCAATAAAACAAAAAAAAACAAAGCTAATGGGCTGTTCATTGCCTTGGAGTAACTGAGGACTTGAATGCCAGGCTGGGCAGGGTGACAGGTGGGCCACAACACTTAGCAGCCCTTACGCAGGGTACTGCTACATATATAATACAGTTCAGATTATATAGTGCAGTCCGTGTAGTATATATAATACAGTTCAGCGTATATAGCGCAGTCAGTGTAGTATATATAATACAGTTCAGAGTATGTAGTGAAGTCAGTGTAGTATATATAATATAGTGGAGAATATATAGTGCAGTAAGTATAGTATATATGATACAGTGCAGGGTATATAGTGCAGTGCAGAATATAATAAATTGTATTGAAGTGGTTAAGGGGGACCCTATGACAGAATTAAGAAAAAAATGGCGTGGTGTCCCCCCAAGCCATACCAGGCCTTTTGGGTCTGGTATATATTTTAAGGGCAACTCCACGCCAAAATTTAAAAAAAAAACGGCGTAGGGTCCCCCCTAAATCCACACCAGACCTTTATCCTAGCATGCAGCCTGGAGGTCCCGATAGGGAAGACGAGCGAGTGTCCCCTCTCCTGAACTATACCAGGCCACATGAACTCAACATGGGGGGTGGGTGCTTTGGGGTGGGGGGCTCTGTGCCCCCCCACCCCAAAGCACCTTGCCCCCATGTTGATGGGGACAAGGGCCTCTTCCTGACAACCCTGGCCAGTGCTTGCCATAGGGTCTGCAGGCAGGGGGCTTATCAGAATCTGGAATCCCCTGGAATCCCCCCCCATGTGAATGGATATTGGGTGCATTGTACCCCTACCCATTCAGCAAAAAAAGTGTAAAAAAGTAAAAACCACAAGAGACAGTTTTTGACAATTCTTTTATTAAAATAGAAAAAAAAGTGTCCCGCGATGTCCATCCACCATCCATCACGCCACCCCACCTCCCGGCGACTGCTGTCTTTTCACTTTGACAGCTCTTATATAGGCAAGGGCAGGGCCACCCGGTGATGTAACCAAGTGACCCCACCCCTTCTAACGTCATGTGACGTCATGTGATGTCGGAGGGGTTGGGCTCATCTGGTTACGTCAGCGGGTGGCCCTGCCCTTGCCTATATAAGAGCTGTCAAAGCGAAAAGACAGCAGTTGCCGGGAAGCCTCCCATCGAGGCAAAGCTTTTCGAGTTTTTGCTATTTTTCGGGTCCATCAGGTGGCGTGATTAAAGATGGATGGACATCATGGGACACATTTTTTTCCTTTTTTAATAAAGGAATTGTCAAAAACTGTCTGTTGTGGTTTTTATTTTTTTCATATGGGGGGGCAGGATCTGGGGGCACCCTTGTTAAAGGGGGCTTTCAGATTCCGATAAGTCCCCTGCTCGCAGACCCCGACAACCAATGGCCAGGGTTGTTGGGAAGAGGCTTTTGTCCCCATCAACATGGGGACAAGGTGCTTTGTGGTGGGGCAGAGCCCCCCTGCCCCAAAGCACCCACCTCCCATGTTGAGGGCATGTGGCCTGGTATGGTTCAGGAGGGGGGGGCGCTCGCTCGTCCCCCCTATCCAGACCTCCAAGCAGCATGCTGGGATAAGGATCTGATATGGATTTTGGGGGGGACCCTACGCTGTTTTTTCCTTGATTTTTCACCTATATTGGTGGGATACATTACTGCCGTGAGCAAGTTTTGATTAAATTTTTTTCCTTTATAAAGTCAATATTGCTGCGGCATGCTCTACAAATTGCACAGATGTGCCACTTTACAGGTAGACTAAGGGACCCCCCAGGCACAATATTTAAAGGAATATTTCATTTTTATTGTTTCACTTTCACTAAGCATTATTAACCACTTCCCTCCCGGGCTATAGCAAAATGACAGGCGGGCGGGGGTTCAGTTATCCTGACTGGGCGTCATATGACATCCAGCTGCCTCACGACTGCGGGGGTGCGCATTGCGTCTGATACACCACTACACCGTTCTCAGTAAACAGCCTCTGATCTAGTAGATTACATTGGGATCATTGTAGACATTTTTAGGTGGAGCAGGCGCTGTCTATTATTTACCTATTTTCAACCTGCCCTTCAGTGGGGACAGAATTGCCAGCATCGGCTTAAACTATATTGCCATATATTACCTAGGCACAAGTGTTTTACATTACTATTAGTCAAAACTTTTGAAGTTAAAAAATAATTAATTTATAATTACATTTATAATTAAGGCCTATACATAATATTTTATTAATGGTTTCATGGGCATCTTGGAAGCCATCTTGTCTATCTGTTAAAAGCTGAATACAAGTTCATTGCTTTTGGACAGAGACTTTTACAGAAGATTTTAAGAGCCTTATCGCATATTCTCCCAGGTTGTAAATTGTGAGGGTCCTAGACAACAAAAACAAGATAAGGACTAAAACAAGAATAGAGACTTAAAAAAAAATACTGGAAAAAAGAAAAGGGGCTTATTTAAAAGTTGCCTTATGAACAAATATTATGAATTGCAAGTAATTATATTAGCAATAATTTCTGTTGTATTATTATTACTGTTACTATTATTATATGGAGCATTTATATGCCTACTTAATTGAAAAATGTCACATATTTTTGTTTATGTACTTTTTCAATATTCAACATATATTTATTAAATATTGTTTGATTTCACTCATTGAAATATATAGAAATATTATTAATATGAGGGGTACATGTTTAACCACTTGCCTACGTTATGAAGTTAAGGGTGGTCATCTCTGCCCACTGAGCTCTGGGACATCTCTTCTCCTGTCCCTCTTCCAGGAGCACAGTGGGCAGAGACCCCCCTCCCATCATCTAAATATTGATCCCTTCCAGAGCAGATCCCTGAGAGAGAGCCTCTCCTTTTTCCCCCCTCCCTTCTACCCTCCCCCCTTCCTTTGGGTAATTAGCCTTCCCAAGGCCCATGGATCCAAGGCCCTCTCCTCCTAGGCCCTTTGGTTCCCCCCGGAGGTTAGACTCTACCTGTGGGTCCCGTCAGACCAGCTGCCCCCCAAAAATAGGGCTAACCCCTCCCCTACTCACAATATTTAACTAATTCTCTTATTCTACCCTCTCCCTCCTCTTCCCCTCTCTCTGTCCCCCCTTCAGCACCCAGTTCTTTATTTCTCAGTTCTTCTTATTTTTCCTTATAATCGGGTGCCATCTTTGTTCCTCCGTGATCGAAGTGTTCTATCTATCACAAAAAAAGACTGTGTCTTCTGGGTACCTCAGGGTAGCTGACTGTCCCTCTTTTCTCCCTGTTAGGCAAGCTGGAAAACCCCATGAATATTGTATATTATTAAGTTTCAGGTGTTCCAGTAAGGGTTTCAGTGTTCTTCTGGCCAGGGTCTCAGCTGATAGGTTCGGAAATATTTGCAGGGTAGACTCTTCGTATTTAATCGGTTGTTTATTTTTTAGACTTTGCCAGATCTGTTCCTTGTCTTGGAAATAATGAAATCTTGCTATTATATTTCTTGGTCATTCCGCTGCCAGTGTTGCTGGCTTTCTTACCCGGTGCACCCTTTCAAACTTTATTTTTTCAACCTCTTTTAGTCCCAGCAGGTGCCCGTATATTTTATCCATTTTTACCTGTAGATCTTCTCCCTGCATATCCGGTACTCCCCTTATTCAAAGATTTTTCCTTCTATTCCGATTTTTCTGGTCTTCTAACCGATACATTGTGTCTCGCTGATCTATTTGTAGTCTTATCATCTGCTCATTCAAATCCTTTATTGTTACTGCTTGTACATCCAGTTGCTCTTCTGTGCCTTCCACCCTCCTCAAGATGTGATTCAAATCCTCATGTAAGGTGGCCATTTCCCCCTTGATAGATGTTTCTAATTTTGCGAACATCTCCACCATCTCTCCTTTAGTTGGCAACTGTTTTTTTTGTTCAGTTGCCAGTTCTTCCTCCTTATCCACCCTTAACTTCATGACTTACAATGTCCATGGTCTAAACGCTTCTATAAAGAGAAATAATTTAATAAGAGAGCTTAAACATTATAGAGCGGATGTAGTCTTATTACAGGAGACACATATTTCATATGACTCAAATTTAAAAATATTTTCAAGAGATTATCCAGTATGGTATTACGGGGACTCTCCAATAAAAATAGCTAAAGGGGTTGCTATAGGATTTTCCAGAGGAGTAAGGTTTGCTTTAGAGGACAGAATCACATACCCGAAAAGGAGATATCTGTTTCTGAAGGGTAAAATTAATGAGGAAGAATACTCTCTGGCAAATATCTATTGCCCCAATAATAATCCAATAAACTATACAATTAAAATCATAAAAAAGTTTATGGATTTCAAGAAAGGATATACCATCCTGGGTGGAGATTTTAATTTCTGTATGACCCCTGGGATCGACAGTACGTCAAGTGCACAGAGGACTGGGAATGTTTTGCGGAAGGCTTTAAAAAAGATCTCAAAACAGAACCAGCTGATAGAAGTGTGGCGAACGCAAACTACAAACTGTCGAGATTATACATTCCACTCCTCTGTGCACGGGACATACTCGAGAATAGATTTTTTCTTGGTAGATCATAGACTGCTTAATATAGTTGATAAGGTTGACATTAAAATTGCCACATTCTCAAATCATGCGCCGGTAATGATGGGAATTAAGCACGAGGAGAAGTCAAATAGAAAAACCCCCTGGAGATTAAATGAAGAGCTACTACAGGATGTAGAGTTAGAAGAGAAAATCAGGCAGGAATTGGAGTGGTACTTTAAAACTTATGATACGGATTAAATATCAGAAGCCACGTTATGGGAAGCCCTCAAGGCTTATGTAAGAGGTATTCTGATCCAGATGGGCACAGAAAGGAAAAAAGTGGGATAAGGAGAAAGAATGCTCTGATAAAAGATATCGCAAGGATAGAACAGCAACACAAAAAAAGCAGGAAAAGCAGAGATTTTGACGACTTTTATTCGGAAAAGGGAACAATTGAAAGAATTAGTCGAGCAAGATACGCGGTCGGTCGGTCTATAATAAGATCAAAAAGGAAAGGTATCTGTGGGGCAATAAAATAGGAAAACCCCTGGCAAGGATGTTAAAAAAGAAAATAGCTGTAAATTATATAGAAAAAATACAAGATAGTACAGGAACTATGATTTACAATAAATCAGGGATAGCTAAAACCTTTCAAGAATATTATGTGAAACTGTACTCGATTAATAAAAATGAATCACCTGAGCAAAAAAAAATAACAGAAAGGATAAAACCAGGGTTTTCTGAGGAAAGACAGATTTAAATAAAATCTCAGAGGAGCATAGGATTGGGTTGGAAGAACCTGTAACAGAGGAAGAAATAAGAAAATACTAAGAGAGACTCCTCTGGGTAAGAGCCCTGGCCCAGATGGGCTGACAACTTTATATTATAGAAAGTTTGGAGATATCCTGATCCCCAAATTATGTTCATACATAAATGGGATTGGAATGAAGTGGGCAATAAGGAAAGAGGCTTTAGAGGCGGCCATAACCATTATACCAAAAGAGGGGAAAGAAACTTCTTTATTTTCAAGTTACAGGCCAATTTCCGTGTTGAAACCTTTAATGAGCAAAATGGTACATGCCGATCAGGCAGGCTTTGTACCCGGTAGAGAATGCAGAGACAATGGAATTAGAACATTGTTGGTCTACTCCTGACGATTGATGCTGAGTTTGTATATGTGCCTCCCACTTTTTAAGGGACCAAAAGTAATGGGACAATTGGCTGCTCAGCTGTTCCATGGCCAGGTGTGTGTTATTCCCTCATTATCCCATTTATAAGGAGCAAGTAAAAGGTCCAGAGTTCATTTCAAGTGTGCTATTTGCATTTGGAATCTGTTGCTGTCAACTCTCAATATGAGATCCAAAGAGCTGTCACTATCAGTGAGGCAAGCCATCATTAGGCTGAAAAAACAAAACAAACCCATCAGAGAGATAGCAAAAACATTAGGTGTGGCCAAATCAACTGTTTGGAACATCCTTAAAAAGAAAGAAAACACCGGTGAGCTCAGCAACACCTAAAGACCCGGAAGACCACGGAAAACAACTGTGGTGGATGACCGAAGAATACTTTCCCTGGTGAAGAAAACACCCTTCACAACAGTTGGCCAGATCAAGAACACTCTCCAGGAGGTAGGTGTATGTGTGTCAAAGTCAACAATCAAGAGAAGACTTCACCAGAGTGAATACAGAGGGTTCACCACAAGATGTAAACCATTGGTGAGCCTCAAAAACAGGAAGGCCAGAATAGAGTTTGCCAAACAACATCTAAAAAAGCCTTCACAGTTCTGGAACAACATCCTATGGAGAGATGAGACCAAGATCAACTTGTACCAGAGTGATGGGAAGAGAAGAGTATGGAGAAGGAAAGGAAGTGCTCATGATCCAAAACATACCACCTCATCAGTGAAGCATGGTGGTGGTAGTGTCATGGCGTGGGCATGTATGGCTGCCAATGGAACTGGTTCTCTTGTATTTATTGATGATGTGACTGCTGACAAAAGCAGTAGGATGAATTCTGAAGTGTTTCGGGCAATATTATCTGCTCATATTCAGCAAAATGCTTCAGAACTCATTGGACGGCTCTTCACAGTGCAGATGGACAATGACTCGAAGCATGCTGCAAAAGCAACCAAAGACTGTTTTAAGGGAAAGAAGTAGAATGTTATGCATTGGCCAAGTCAATCACCTGACCTGAATCCGATTGAGCATGCATTTCACTTGCTGAAGACAAAACTGAAGGGAAAATGCCCCAAAAACAAGCAGGAACTGAAGACAGTTGCAGCAGAGGCCTGACAGAGCATCACCAGGGATGAAACCCAGCGTCTGGTGATGTCTATGCTTTCCAGACTTCAGGCTGTAATTAACTGCAAAGGATTTGCAACTAAGTATTAAAAATTGAAAGTTTGATGGATGATTGTTAATCTGTCCCATTACTTTTGGTCCCTTAAAAAGTGGGAGGCACATATACAAACTGTTGTAATTCCTACACTGTTCACCTGATTTGGATGTAAATATCCTCAAATTAAAGCTGAAAGTCTGCAGTTAAAGAACATCTTGTTTGTTTCATTTCAAATCCATTGTGGTGGTGTATAGAGCCAAAAAGATTAGAATTGTGTCGATGTCCCAATATTTATGGACCTGACTGTAAGTGTTCCTTTTCAGGAGGCTCTTGCATATCAGGAGAATTTTCCATTTATTTGGAGAGAGAAAGAGTTAAAATATACTTCCTGCCCTTACTGAATGAAATTAAAAAGGACTTAAATAAGATAGCGTCTAGACATGTGTTTTGGCTGGGGAGAATTAATATATTTAAAATGAGTCTATTGCCAAAGATCATCTATCAATTTCAGATGCTGCCGATACCTCTCCCATAAGTGTATTTTAAAACTTGGAAAACAATACTCCTTAGGTTTATTTGGAAAGGTAAAAAAACGAGAATAAGCTTACAAGTACTAACTAGAGACAGAAAGCAGGGGGGCCTAGGAGTCCCTGATTTAAAGAACTACTATAAAGCAGTTCTCCTCACGCAGGTTAACGACTGGGCAAAAAACAATAAAAATAAAAGATGGGTGGAACTGGAAAATGCAATAAGTAAGACAGAGTTGGGGAAAATGATTTGGGTACCTACACATATGAGGAAATTAGGAAAGAAATCACATAAGAATACACTTAAAACTTTAGAGACGTGGGATATGATACACAAAAGAACAAAAATGAAGTTATAACTCCCCATGTATTGCACTAAAGGACACAGAGTATTTTCCACTGGGGAAAAGTAATTTATTTTGAAAATGGATTAAAGAACACAATTAAAAGACGTGATGGTAAAGGGAAGGTTATGCACATTTCAAGAGTTAAAACAAAAAAATAATATAATGGTGATAGATGAATGGCGTTTTTCCCATCTAAAGCACTTTTTTGATTCACTCCCTCAACCAGTAAGACCAGCATCTGCTACCGATGGAGAAACTGTGTACAGAGGTAGAAAAAATGAGGGGATATCAGTAATATATAAAATCCTAATAGAGAGAACTGGGATGGGAAAGCCGCCATACATCAGCAAGTGGGCGGAGGAATTAGGGTCACAAGTGAATGAGTCAGAGATGAAAAAAATTATGAGTTTGGTGTTTATATCGTCACAGGATAGCAATATAATAGAAGTTAGTTTTAAATGTTTAGCACGATGGTATATACAGTCAGGTCCATAAATATTGGGACATCAATTCTAATCTTTTTGGCTCTATACACCACCACAATGGATTTGAAATGAAACAAACAAGATGTTCTTTAACTGCAGACTTTCAGCTTTAATTTGAGGATATTTACATCCAAATCAGGTGAACGGTGTAGGAATTACAACAGTTTGTATATGTGCCTCCCACTTTTTAAGGGACCAAAAGTAATGGGACAGATTAACAATCATCCGTCAAACTTTCAATTTTTAATACTTGGTTGCAAATCCTTTGCAGTCAATTACAGCCTGAAGTCTGGAACGCATATACATCACCAGACGCTGGGTTTCATCCCTGGTGATGCTCTGTCAGGCCTCTGCTGCAACTGTCTTCAGTTCCTGCTTGTTTTTGGGGCATTTTCCCTTCAGTTTTGTCTTCAGCAAGTGAAATGCATGCTCAATCAGATTCAGGTCAGGTGATTGACTTGGCCAATGCATAACATTCCACTTCTTTCCCTTAAAAAAGTCTTTGGTTGCTTTTGCAGCATGCTTCGAGTCATTGTCCATCTGCACTGTGAAGCGCCGTCCAATGAGTTCTGAAGCATTTTGCTGAATATGAGCAGATAATATTGCCCGAAACACTTCAGAATTCATCCTGCTGCTTTTGTCAGCAGTCACATCATCAATAAATACAAGAGAACCAGTTCCATTGGCAGCCATACATGCCCACGCCATGACACTACCACCACCATGCTTCACTGATGAGGTGGTATGTTTTGGATCATGAGCACTTCCTTTCCTTCTCCATACTCTTCTCTTCCCATCACTCTGGTACAAGTTGATCTTGGTCTCATCTCTCCATAGGATGTTGTTCCAGAACTGTGAAGGCTTTTTTAGATGTTGTTTGGCAAACTCTATTCTGGCCTTCCTGTTTTTGAGGCTCACCAATGGTTTACATCTTGTGGTGAACCCTCTGTATTCACTCTGGTGAAATCTTCTCTTGATTGTTGACTTTGACACGCATACACCTACCTCCTGGAGAGTGTTCTGGATCTGGCCAACTGTTGTGAAGGGTGTTTTCTTCACCAGGGAAAGTATTCTTTGGTCATCCACCACAGTTGTTTTCCGTGGTCTTCCGGGTCTTTTGATGTTGCTGAGCTCACCGGTGCTTTCTTTCTTTTTAAGGATGTTCCAAACAGTTGATTTGGCCACACCTAATGTTTTTGCTATCTCTCTGATGGGTTTGTTTTGTTGTTTTCAGCCTAATGATGGCTTGCTTTACTGATAGTGACAGCTCTTTGGATCTCATATTGAGAGTTGACAGCAACAGATTCCAAATGCAAATAGCACACTTGAAATGAACTCTGGACCTTTTACTTGCTCCTTATAAATGGGATAATGAGGGAATAACACACACCTGGCAATGGAACAGCTGAGCAGCCAATTGTCCCATTACTTTTGGTCCCTTAAAAAGTGGGAGGCACATATACAAACTGTTGTAATTCCTACACCGTTCACCTGATTTGGATGTAAATACCCTCAAATTAAAGCTGAAAGTCTGCAGTTAAAGCACATCTTGTTCGTTTAATTTCAAATCCATTGTGGTGGTGTATAGAGCCAAAAAGATTAGAAATGTGTCGATGTCCCAATATTTATGTACCTGACTGTAACTCCAGATAAAGCCCACAAGTTTCAAACGGAGTGCTGCATGTCCTAAAATTAGACAATTTTGGAGAGAGATAATTCAGAAAATAAAAGAGATAACAAAAGAGGAAGTCCAAGAAGATCCGTGGGAATGTTTATTCCACCGGACGAAAACACCAGTTAACCAATATTTGAAAACCCTGGTCCCCTCACTCCTCAAGCAGCCAAAAGTTTAATCCCCAGGCATTGGCAAGATCCAGATAGCCCTACGTTGAGGAACTGGAGCAATAGAGTAGATCATATCGATAATTTGGAGTACTTGAGATTCAGCGGAGAAGAGGGTTGGGCAGATTTGAGAGAAAATGGAAGGACTGGCACGCATTTAAGATTACTTTGAAGTTCGCAGAGATGGTAGGAGCCTGATTGGTTTAGGAGTCGGTACCGAGCTAGATGTAGGAGACATCAATAGTCGGTTCCAGAGCAGGGGAGGGGAGAGGATAGTATGGGGGGGGGGTAACAAGTTTAGAGGCAATTTGTATCTAGTTGTAGAGAAGAAAGTCTTTGGGTGATGAAATGTATGTTATTAAACTGTATTGGAAGGGGCGGAGCCAGCAGCCAGAGCGGATGAAGGTGTAAGGAGAAAGCTCTGCAACAACGACCTGTATAACGCGGCTCACAGCTAGCCTACATGGACACAAACTACATCCACATAAAGAGGAGACTGAGGGGAATACAGCGGCCACAATGAACAAACGCAAGGAGAGAAAAGGACCGAAGAAATTGACTGATTTCTTCCCCCCTGCGGCCAGCCGGGATTCCCAAGATGGCGCTCACTCTGAGAACAGAGAATCGGCATCCCCTGCACACTCCTGCAGCAATCTGTCGCCATCCACGGATGAGTCATGCCCCACAAGCCATCCACCACCATCCTCACCCTTTAAAAGCCCTGTGAAGCAGAGAAGGAGGATTGGGGTGGATGGGGAGAAGCAGGATGAGGCAGGGACAGAGGGGGATGAGATGGAGGAATTCTCCTCTTATGGCCAGCAGATGGATGAATTCCCCACATCAGGGCAGCCTATCATGGACACCACCATGAAAGAAATGTTACTGACTCTAAGGGGGGCCCTCCAACAGGACATGTCAGCATTTATGCATACCACCAAAACTGAAATGTTAGCGCTCAGCAGCAGAGTAAATTATGTGGAAAAAAATGGAGGAATTCACTCTGGCACATAATGAGCTGGAAGATGCTCACTTTGATGTTGAGAATGAGATCAGGGCCATGCATCTCAAGATGGCGGACATCGAAGATAGGGCTCGCAAGAACAACATTAAATTCAGAGGAGTCCCTGAACCGATCAAACCAGCAGAACTCACAACATACCTCCAAAAGCTCATGATCACGGCCCTCCCATCACTGGGGCCTGCTGATGTAATAATAGACAGAGCTCACAGATTGCCAAAGCCATCATTCTTGTCTGATCACATCCCCAGAGATGTCATAGCTAGGATCCACTTTTACCACGTGAAGGACCAGCTGATGCAATTTGCCAGACAGCATCCCGCACTCCCTGAACCATTCGCTGGAATCGCATTGTATGCTGATTTATCACAAGCTACACTGACACAATCTAGTTCCTATTACAAAAATCCTGCGTAACCACAAAATTCTTTACAAGTGGGGATTCCCTGCCAAATTGTTGTTGGAAATGCATAATGAATCACATGCAATCACCTCACTTGAAAAAGTTATGGAGCTCCTCAGGAAATGGTGACTTCTGCCGGCAAATGGAGAAGCTGCAGACCCTGAACCCCTACAGGATAGACGCAATAATAATAATAACAATCGCCAGAACAGGAGGGGCAGGTAGGCAACTATCTGCTCGATGCTAGTTACCGCTGATGGCACTTATACCTGTACAGTACCTCTCTCAAGATTACTAACCCCTGGTGCCTTTCAAGTCGCCTACAAACCCATGTGTAGGCTTAACCACGCACGACGATGTACGTCGGCAGAATGGCACGGACAGGCAAATGAGCATACAGATATGTCCCTTTAAATTTGCCGCCGTGCCATCGCGTGCGCACCGCCGGCGGCGGGTGTGGCAGTCGGGACCTCCGTGAGTCGGATCGCGGGTCCCGCGGACTCGATCGCCACGGGGATACCCGCGATCGTCTCACGGGGAGGAAGAACGAAAAGATGCTAATGTAAACAAGCATCTCCCCATTCTGCCTAGTAACAGTGTCACTGACCTCTGCTCCCTGTGATTGGAGCAGAGATCAGTGACATGTCACACACAGCCACGCCCCCCACAGTTAGAACCACACCCCTAGGACACACTTAACCCCTACACTGCCACCTAGTGGTTAACCCCTTCACTGCCAGTGTCATTTACACAGGAATCAGTGCATTTGTATAGCACTGATTGCTGTATAAATGACAATGGTCCCAAAATTGTATCAAAAATATCCGATATGTCCGCCATAATGTCGCAGTCACAATAAAAATCGCAGATCGCCCCATTTAAAAAAAAAAAATTATTAATAACAATGCCATAAAACTATCCCCTATTTTGTAAATGCTGTAACTTTTGCGCAAACCGATCAATAATCGCTCATTGCAATTTATTTTACCAAAAATATGTAGAAGAGTACATATCGGCCTAAACTGAGGAAAAAAATTGTTTTTTTATATATTTTTTGGGGGGATATTTAATATAGCAAAAAGTAAAAAATAATGCGCTTTTTTCAAAATTGTCGCTCTTATTTTGTTTATAGCGCAAAAAATAAAAACCACAGGGGTGATCAAATACCACCAAAAGAAAGTTCTATTTGCGGGAAAAAAAGGAGTTCAATTTTGTTTGGGAGCCACGTCGCACGACCCGCAATCGTCAGTTAAAGCAACGCCGTGCCGAATCGCAAAAAGTGCTCTGGTCAGGAAGGGGGTAAATCCTTCCCGGGCTGAATCGGTTAAGAATCGACCGTTCGGCTAATTTGAGACCTAGTTTTCTCCCCTCTTTACTTACAGGATGACCCCTGTAACCTGTTTTATGCACTACAAGTTGCATGACTATTCCAAGCTGCTGCACAGCTCAGTTTGGTTCTTTGTTTTTGTTCCTTCTTTTTTTCTGACGTTTATTATAGAAACTTTACCTCAAGAATTACACATACTCAACAACAACTCAAGAGCACATTCTCTATTAATTCCTACCACTAGATGGCAGCAATTCGCTTTGCTTACCTGGAATGAGCCTTAAAATTGTGTCACACAATGTGAGAGGCTTAAACAGCCCCTACAAGCGTAGAGCTTTTTGGAAGTCAGCTCTGGACCTGAAATGTGACATCCTGTGTGCACAAGAGTGACACATTTCACCAGCAACAAACCCTCAAAGTGCAAGCACAACAAATTCCCCAAAGTGTTGTTCACTGCCAATGACATTTCCAAAAAAAATGGGGTATTGAAAGCTATTAAGGACACTGTAACCTTTTCTTTATTGCAGGATCATATTGACCCCCAAGGACATTTTATCATACTGGTCGCCGAAATAGACCGAGTTACCTACACACTGGTAAACTTCTATGCTCCAAATGTCAAACCGATGAAATTTATTCGTAAGGTTGTTTCACTTGCCAAATCCATGCAAAAGGGTAACTTAATAATATGTGGAGACTTCAATATGGTTATGAATGATGAGCTTGACTCCTCCTCGGTGGCTCTCAGGAAAAGGCCCTCTTTGGGATCTTGGTGCCATGAAGAAAGACTCTTTGATCCCTGGTGCTGCCTCAGGTCCACCGAGAGGGACTACACATATTACTCTATGGTGCATAATAGTTATTCTAGAATTGATTTTTTTCTCAAGGATATATTTACCCTGCAGAAAGTGGGTAAAGCTGATGTCCACAACATCACCTGGTCAGACCACGTGTCTGTAGCCATTGAGGTTGTGGATACTAGCAAAACTTCCCGCAAACCGCTGTGGCGCAACAACACTTTTCTTCTGTCGCATCCCCACATCAGGGATGAGATAGAGGAGAAACTCAAAGAATACTTCAGCTTCAATGCCAATGGAGAGTGTTCTCCAACAACGATTTGGTGTGCACATAAAGCATTTGCTAGGGGAATACTTATCCAGGCTGCTTCTAAAGAATGGAAAAAAAGGTTGAAGTGTTTAGCACAGCTTCACAAGTCCATTGCAGAACTAGAGGCCCAACATAAGGACCCCAGAACCACATCCCCCATCGTTTTGAAACGCCTTAATTGCTGCCGCGAGGAGTTACGACAGAAACTTAGAGCGGATTATGACCTATATTTCAAAAGGATGAAACTATCTTTCTATTCCCAAAACAATAGGGCAAGCAAACTCCTAGCCTCTCAAATCACAAAAAGGCAAGCCAAAGCCAATATTACACACATTCAACATCACAGCTCCAATATCACACTCCACAACCCTAATGATATAGCCAATGCCTTCGGGGACTACTACGAATCCCTTTACAACCTCAACAAAGACACAACCACCCATCAACCCACGGAAATAGAGATTGATGAATTCCTCCAAGGAGTCCAATTGCCCTCGGTAGATACAGCAACACTACAAGCCCTAAACTCCCCCTTCACTAGCGGAGAAGTGGAGACAGTTATAAAATCTCTTCCCATGCACAAATCCCCAGGAGCGGACGGTTTCTCTGCAGAGTACTATAAAGCTTTCTCTACCCTCCTTGCACCAAAATTGGTAGATGTTTTTAATATGGCAACCAAATCAGGTTCTTTTCCAAGGTAAATGCTCCAAGCGATCATAGTTACCTTACCCAAACCCAGTAAGGACGCTTCCCGCCCCCAAAAATTTTCCAATCTCATTACTAAACTCTGATCTAAAGATATATGCCAAGATATTAGCCAACAGGCTAGTGAAAATTACCCCCTCCCTCATAGGATTGGATCAAGTTGGCTTTGTAAAGGGCAGGCAAGCACCAGACAGGACCAGAAGGATGATAGTGCTTTGCAGAAGTCAACCAAGTACCCAGTATATTCCTAGCCTTAGATGCCGAAAAGGCATTTGATAGGGTACATCATTGGGGTTACCTATCAAAGACCTTACACAAATTTGGACAATCCGGCCTGATTCACTCAGCTATCATGTCCTTATATTCCAATCCCACAGCTCAAGTCTACACAGCTGGCCTTCTATCTGATTCTTTCCGGTTATCAAATGGTACGCATCAAGGCTGTCCCCTCTCCCCAATAATATTCTCACTTATCATAGAACCTCTGGCACAATGTATCAGGTCTACTGAAACCATTCAAGGTATCAAAACAGGTCATAAAAGCCACAAGATAGGACTCTTTGCCGAGGATATTATACTAACAATATCTAACCCCGAAGCCTCCATGCTAGCACTCACAAAGCTGCTACACAAATTTGGTCAAGTTTCCTTTTACAAAGTCAATATGATGAAATGGGAACAGGAACTAAAAAGAGAATTCCCATTGCATTAATGGCACTTAGCTATAAAATATAACTGCAAATCCTCAGCATGAGTAGACCACTGGGAAAATGCACAGAAGATACTGCATAGGTGGTACCTCATGCCCCTACATATTCACAAAATGAACCCAAGCATTTCAGCACTATGCTGGCGGAATTGTAACAATACTGGCAGCCTTCCACACATTCTGTGGAGCTGTAAAGTAATCGATTCTTTTTGGAAAGACGTAACTTCTATCATTCAAGACATAACAAAAACCACATCCACACCAAACCCTGCACTTGCCCTCCTCAGCCTCGGCATAGAAAACTTTCCCGCTATGACGAGAAAGGTTGTCGTACATATTCTATTTGCATATCCTTGGCTAGAGAATGGCGCTCACAATCGCCTCCACAGTCGCCCACTATACTATGGAGAAAATGCTTGCATATAAAGAAAGGAGAACTCCGGCCTTCCACAATAACTGGGAGATCTGGAGATCTTCTTGCTGCGCCTCACTTGTGACTATTGCTGTATGTCTCAAATACTCATGATACTTATGCCAAACACGCAGCCATATGGTGGTAAAATAGACTATTAGGCGTAGTCATACCAGAAGACCTACGAATAAAACCACTCATAGGTGACTACACCGAGACCAAAGTATGTGTTCTTCTATTTATTGAATTCAGAATATATCATTGTTTGATGTTCACTGGATAGTTTAATACAAAGATAGAAATTATATATTTCTTCACCCTCAATAGGGTCCCAGGAGGGCTACCTCTTTCAAGTCCCTTAAAGGAACCTGCTCACAGTAGTTTCCCAGTCGAGGTAACAGGCTCTACCTCCTGTTGAAGTCATATGCTATATGGATATAGGTAGCTCAGATAGAAATGTATCTTTGTAGAAGTAAGTCTAACATTCAACATCCATGTTCATGTTATATGTTATAAACAACGCTTTGTACTTCATGTATAAACTGCAATTTTTCAATAAAAATCTATGGTTTAAAAAAAAAAAAAAAAAAAAACTGTATTGGAATTTCTTTTTTTGTACCAAAATGTAAGAATAAAAAAAAGATATTGAAAAAAATAACCACTTGCCTACAGGGCACTTACACCCCCTTCCTGCCCAAGCCATTTTTCAGCTTTCAGCGCTGTCGCACTTAGAATGACAATTGCACGGTCATGCTACACTGTACCCAAACAAATTTGTTATCATTTTCTTCACACAAATAGAGCTTTCTTTTGGTGATATTTAATCAATGCTGTTTTTTTTCTTTTTTACTAAAAAAAAAAAAGACCAAAAATGTTGAATTCTTCTCCTTCACTGATGTGCGCTGATGAGGCAGCACTTATGGGCACTGATAGGCTGAACTGGTGGGCATTGATGAGGTGGCACTTATGGGCACTGATGAAGTGGCACTTATGGGCACTGATTAGGTGGCACTGATGAGGAGGCACTAATATGCCACGCTTATGGGCACTGATAGGTTGCACTGATATGTGGCACTGATGAGTACCGATAGGGGGCACTGATGGGCACTGTTAGGTGGCACTGATTGGCATTTATAGGCTGCACTGGTGGGCACTGATAGGCAGCACGGATAGATGGTACTGATGGGCACTGATGGGCATTTATGGGTGGCACTGATGAGCAACACTGCTGGGCATTGATCGACAGCAGTAATGGGCATTGATGGGCGGCACTGATAGCCAGCACTGACTGGCATCGCTAATGGGCACTGATTGGTGGCACTTGTGGCAGTGGTGGGCACTGATTGCTGGCACTGGTGGGCAATGGTGGGCACTGATTGGTGACACTGATGGGCACTTAATTGTAATCAGGGCACTGATGATCAGTGCCCTGATTACATAACTAGCTGTCCCCTGTTAAGAGATGCCGCTGATCATCTCTCTGTCAGTGTGAGACGAGGAGCACTGATTACGGCATATCCTTGTTTACATGTGACCGGCTGTGATTGGACACAGCCGATCACATGGTTAAAGAGCCGCGGACGTGGCTCTTTACAGAGATCGGGGTTGCGCCGTGTCCTAGCAACATGCACGGCGGTGATCACTGTACTGCATGCCCCGCGGGCACGCAAGAGCGGCTGTTCTGGGACGCTGTCATATGACGGCGCCCCAGAACGAGAGCCACTCCGCCATCATTTGACGGTGGGGCGGGCGGCAACTAGTTAAAGTACTATGAATGAGAGTGAATCTACATGTGACCAACCATTGTGTTTTTAATACCAATTACTTCACTCTCAAAGGTATTTGGAGGAAAAAGTAATTGCCATTGTTTAGACGTTTTAAAGCTATGTATTTAGGAAGAGACAATAAGTTGGACAGATGCTACCATAAAAGAGACTACCCGTTATATTTGTGGTTTTGTTCAAGGCTTAGGTCAGAGGTTATTTGAAGCAAAATCTGGGTATTTTTAAGGAAATTCCCAAATGTATTTTTAATCCAATACTGCCCCATTTAGGTAGTTGTGCAAATGTATTATGAAATATAGGTAATTGACGTCATTAATTACGTGGAAAACACATCCACACTTACTTTCTTTGGGGTATGAAAGTTTGTAGAAAGATTGAGAGAGAGAAACAAGAAAAAAATATGAAAGAAAAGAAGGAAGGAGACAAAGCTGATATCTTACAGACAAAGGATTTTGAGATTTCTGGTAAAGTATATATTTCTATTTATCTGTAGGCAATTGACTAGATATACTATTGGGATTTCTTGCTGGTCCACAGTTATTGTCTCTTTTTCAAGCGCTTGTATTCCTATTGTCAAATGTAAGTGTAATACTTATGATCTTATCTGCAATAAATATCCTATACAGTATTACGCTATGTGCCCTATCTCTTTCCTTTATCTATGGTTTGGCGGATTTGCATCTGCATGTAAGCTGTGTCTACACTGCTGAATTCAATAGAACGTCCATCAAGATGCTGTATTCCATACATTGAATTGGTGCCTCATTGGTTACCTTCCAAGCTTGATCGGCTTGACAGGTGTACACCTGTACAAGTCCAATCTTTCTGGTAAGAGACTAATACTTTCGGTGGTGGTCTTTTCATGGTCATTCACTTTGATGTCTGCTCAAGATTTTAATGATCGTCACATGCTTGTTTTGGATCACTCACCACAGGGATTCACCATTATATGTGGTCCCCTTTCATCACATATGGACATTTATTTTTATTGATCTTATACTGGTCATATGTCACTTTATTTACTGTATATTAATGTCACTGTTCACATATTATTTCACTTCTTTTATTGTGACATAATTGTCGACAATTACATTCTTGGTGTTTACTTGTTTATAGCACTGCACTCCCACTTCTTTTTTTGACCAATTGACTAGATATACATCTGGCTGGACCATTTAGTCTTTGTAGCATGAAGATTTGAATTGAAATAAATTCTAATTTTAGTATGAATTGTTTCTTTTCCACTCAAAGAGAGAAATGCACACATATGGTTTAGTTATGACGTATACTTAAAATAAAATAATTTATTGGAAATTCATCTTTACCTTAAATATAAGTTATGGTTAAATTAACAATTCTATGCATTGTATAACAAGTTTGTCCATGTGCAGTTAAAGTAAATTTGGACTTGCAATATCTGTTGACTGAAAGAGGTCACATGTCAATATCAGTACCTTTTTGTTGTCACATCCTGCTGAGCCACCGATAAGCTATTAATTACTTTCAAGGGGTTACTCAGTTTTGCTATCTTGGTAATTTTGAAAAAACATCCTGTGGTTATTTTTCTCATCATCTGTATCATCCATATTATTAAAATGTTTATCCACATTCTTTGTTTGTCACCAGTTTTATTTTGATATTATTTTGCACTGATTTTTAGTAAATAAATATACAGTATCTCACAAAAGTGAGTACACCCCTCACATTTTTGTACATATTTTATTATATCTTTTCATTAGGGATGAGCTTCTAGTTCGAGTCGAACCCATGTTCGACTCGAACATCGCCTGTTGGCCTGCAATTCGGCGAACGATATGGGCCAAATTCGTGTGGCGCGTCACGGCCCATAATTCACTGTGGCATCGCAGTGCATTGCTGGCTGATGATTGGCCAAGCATGCACTATGACCCGCATGCTTGGCCAATCACAGCGCCACCTGAACAGAGAGCCGTAATTGGCCAAAGCCAAGGAGGCTTTGGCCAATTATGGCTCAGGGGATTTAGCACATGCCCCACACTATATAAGGCCGCCTCCACGGTGGCCCTGTGTAGTGTGTGTTCCGGCGTTCATAGATAGAGAGAGAGAGAGAGAGACAGACAGTGTCATTTGATTTGAGTTAGATAGATTAGGCAGAACAGTCAGTCAGTTAGCTGCACTTACAGTGTATTGTGTATATATATGCATCCCAGGTGTTGCATATATATATATATATATATATATATATATATACACTGTATTCAGTTTAGCTAGATCCGTTCCTGTTATCTTCTTACTGACAGGCAGGCTTGTCTTGTTACAGTATTTACAGCTACCTGAAGAAAATTGCTGGTGTTCTTTTGATCCTATTAGTACCACAGTCAGGCAGCTAGACTATTTAGAGTTAGTGCAGTGCGTCCTGCTCACAGTGTTCAGCTAAAACTACAAGTTAGTGGGGTGCGTCCTGCTCACAGTGTTCAGCTAAACCTACAAGTTAGTGGGGTGCGTCCTGCTCACAGTGTTCAGCTAAACCTACAAGTTAGTGTGGTGCGTCCACCTCACAGTGTTCAGCTAAACCTACAAGTTAGTGCGGTGTGTCCTGCTCACAGTGTTCAGCTAAAACTACAAGTTAGTGCGGTGCGTCCACCTCACAGTGTTCAGCTAAACCTAGAAGTTAGTGCGGTGCGTCCTGCTCACAGTGTTCAGCTAAAACTACAAGTTAGTGCTGTGCGTCCTGCTCACAGTGTTCAGCTAAACCTACAAGTTAGCGTAGTGAGACCTCTGCACAGTGTTCATCTAAAGCTACAAGTTAGTGCAGTGCGTCCTGCTCATAGTGTTCAGCTAGATCCGTTCCTGTTATCTTCTTACTGACAGGCAGGCTTGTCTTGTTACAGTATTTACAGCTACCTGAAGAAAATTGCTGGTGTTCTTTTGATCCTATTAGTACCACAGTCAGGCAGCTAGACTATTTACAGTTGGTGCAGTGCGTCCTGCTCACAGTGTTCAGCTAAAACTACAAGTTAGTGGGGTGCGTCCTGCTCACAGTGTTCAGCTAAACCTACAAGTTAGTGCAGTGCGTCCTGCTCACAGTGTTCAGCTAAACCTACAAGTTAGTGTGGTGTGTCCACCTCACAGTGTTCAGCTAAACCTACAAGTTAGTGCGGTGCGTCCTGCTCACAGTGTTCAGCTAAAACTACAAGTTAGTGCGGTGCGTCCACCTCACAGTGTTCAGCTAAAACTACAAGTTAGTGCGGTGCGTCCTGCTCACAGTGTTCAGCTAAACCTACAAGTTAGTGTAGTGAGACCTCTGCACAGTGTTCATCTAAAGCTACAAGTTAGTGCAGTGCATCCTGCTCACAGTGTTCAGCTAAAACTACAATTTAGTGTGGTGCGTCCACCTCACAGTGTTCAGCTAAACCTACAAGTTAGTGCGGTGCGTCCTGCTCACAGTGTTCAGCTAAAACTACAAGTTAGTGCGGTGCGTCCACCTCACAGTGTTCAGCTAAACCTAGAAGTTAGTGCGGTGCGTCCTGCTCACAGTATTCAGATAAACCTACAAGTTAGTGTAGTGAGACCTCTGCACAGTGTTCATCTAAAGCTACAAGTTAGTGCAGTGCATCCTGCTCACAGTGTTCAGCTAAAACTACAAGTTAGTGTGGTGCATCCACCTCACAGTGTTCAGCTAAACCTACAAGTTAGTGCGGTGCGTCCTGCTCACAGTGTTCGGCTAAAACTACAAGTTAGTGCAGTGCGTCCTGCTCACAGTGTTCAGCTAAAACTACAAGTTAGTGTGGTGCGTCCACCTCACAGTGTTCAGCTAAACCTAGAAGTTAGGGCGGTGCGTCCTGCTCACAGTGTTCAGCTAAAACTACAAGTTAGTGTGGTGCGTCCTGCTCACAGTGTTCAGCTAAACCTACAAGTTAGTGTAGTGAGACCTCTGCACAGTGTTCCTCTAAAGATACAAGTTAGTGCAGTGCGTCCTGCTCACAGTGTTCAGCTAAAACTACAAGTTAGTGTGGTGCGTCCACCTCACAGTGTTCAGCTAAACCTAGAAGTTAGTGCGGTGCGTCCTGCTCACAGTGTTCAGCTAAAACTACAAGTTAGTGTGGCGCGTCCACCTCACAGTGTTCAGCTAAACCTACAAGTTAGTGCGGTGCGTCCACCTCACAGTGTTCAGCTAAACCTAGAAGTTAGTGCGGTGCATCCTGCTTACAGTGTTCAGCTAAAACTACAAGTTAGTGCTGTGCATTCTGCTCACAGTGTTCAGCTAAACCTACATGTTAGCGTAGTGAGACCTCTGCACAGTGTTCATCTAAAGCTACAAGTTAGTGCAGTGCGTCCTGCTCACAGTGTTCAGCTAGATCCGTTCCTGTTATCTTCTTACTGACAGGCAGGCTTGTCTTGTTACAGTATTTACAGCTACCTGAAGAAAATTGCTGGTGTTCTTTTGATCCTGTTAGTACCACAGTCAGGCAGCTAGACTATTTACAGTGCAGTGCGTCCTGCTCACAGTGTTCAGCTAAAACTACAAGTTAGTGGGGTGCGTCCTGCTCACAGTGTTCAGCTAAACCTACAAGTTAGTGCAGTGCGTCCTGCTCACAGTGTTCAGCTAAAACTACAAGTTAGTGCTGAGCGTCCTGCTCACAGTGTTCAGCTAAAACTACAAGTTAGTGTGGTGCATCCACCTCACAGTGTTCAGCTAAAACTACAAGTTAGTGCGGTGCGTCCACCTCACAGTGTTCAGCTAAACCTACAAGTTAGTGCGGTGCGTCCTGCTCACAGTGTTCAGCTAAAACTACAAGTTAGTGTGGTGTGTCCTCCTCACAGTGTCCAGCTAAACCTACAAGTTATTTTTTTGCGAGCTCTGCACAGTGTTCAGCTAAAGCTACCTGTAGAAGGTTGGGGGTGTTTTCCTGATCCTATCACTACCGCAGGCAGCTAAAAAAGCTACAAGTTAGTTTTTTGCGAGCTCTGCACAGTGTTCAGCTAAAGCTACCTGTAGAAGGTTGGTGGTGTTCTCATACTACAGGCAGGCAGTTGATTTTGCTAGCTGCAGTATCAGTACATATATATATATATATATATATATATATATATATATATATATATATCCCAGCTTAGTGCAGCTACAGGTCATTAGTATGTCTGGAAGGCCAAGAAGGAGAGGCAGACAGTCACAAGCCAATAAGAGAGGGCAAGCAGGCTCTGTGTCTAGTGCTGGTCATGGAGACGGTGCATCCTCATCAGCACGTGGCCATGGGACACGCTTGGCCTTTTTTTCAGCAGCTGGCCGTGTTGAGCCGCAACATGCGGAAGACTTGGTCGAGTGGATGACCAAGCCTTCCTCATCCTCTCTCACCCATGCCCAGGGTACTTTGTCTGGCAAAGCAGCAGCCTCTTCCCTTGGCTCAATGTCATCAGTGACTCCTTCCCTAGCCCCACCATGTCCTCCTGAGGAGTCCCTCGAACTGTTTCACCACAGTGTTGGGTACATGCTCCAGGAGGATGCCCAGCATTTGGAAGGCTCTGATGATGATACTGAGCTCGATGAAGGCAGTAACGTGAGCACGGACAGAGGGGGTGCCCAAGAAGGACAGCAATCTGGCAGTCATGCTCCCCCTGCTGCAGCATACTGCCAGCTTTGCTCCAGTGATGAGGAGGGAGGGGATGATGAGGTCACTGACTCAACGTGGGTGCTTGATAGGAGAGAGGAGGAGGAGGAGGCGGCACATCACCAACGAGGCAGGATGCCCTCCAGGGGCCAGCCTAAGGGCAGCACCTTGACTGCATCACACCCCAAAGCTCCACATGTGCAGGGCACTGCAGTCTCTGCACGTTATTCAAAAAGTTCTTTGGTGTGGGCCTTTTTTGAGACGAGTGCATCAGATCGCACCGCTGCTATTTGCAACATATGTCTCAAGCGTATCTCGCGTGGCCAAAACATCTCCCGCTTGGGTACCACATGCTTGACCAGACATATGTTGACCTGCCATGCAGTTCGTTGGCAAGCGTATCTAAAAGACCCACACCAAAGAACAAAGAGGACCTCTCCTTGCTCCTCATCAGCTGAGATCTCCAACCCCACTATACCTTCAGTCCTCTCTGAGACCTGCACTGAGAGGAATGAAGGTGTAAAATTAGGTGTGTCACAGCCAAGTACTTGTGGGCAATACGCTTTTGGTACACCGACGTCAGATTGTACCAGGCAAATTTCCCTGCCCCAGCTGCTGCACCGCCGAAAGAAGTTTGCTCCCAGCCATCCACATGCCCAGCGTTTGAATGCTAGCTTGGCAAAATTGCTAGCACTTCAACTGCTACCTTTTCAGTTGGTAGACTCTGCCCCCTTCCGTGAGTTTGTGGAATGTGCGGTTCCTCAGTGGCAGGTACCCAAACGCCACTTTTTCTCATGGAAGGCGATTCCGGCTCTCTACCGGCATGTGGAAGGCAATGTCCATGCCTCGCTGGACAGGGCGGTCAGCGGTAAGGTGCATATTACCGCTGACTCATGGTTCAGCAGGCATGGACAGGGACGTTACCTAAGTTTCACGGCGCATTGGGTGACTCTGCTGGCAGCTGGGAAGGATGCAGGACAAGGTGCAGTAGTGTTGGAGGTTGTTCCGCCACCACGTCTCCAAAATGCTAATGATTGTGACACACCTCTCTCCTCCACCCCCTCCTCTTCTTCTTCCTCCATGGCCTCTTCCTGTGCTTTGTCCTCGAACCAGCAGTGCTCCGTAGCCGTTCAAGGGGCTACGCAAGTACGCAGGCCAAAAGATGCCATGCGGTGCTTGAGCTGGTGTACTTGGGGGACAGGAGCCACACTGGAGGGGCAGGTTCAGAGGTGGTTGACGCCACGCCAACTTAAGGCAGGAATGGTGTTTACGACAATGGCACCAACCTCCTCTCTGCCCTCCGACAGGGACAAATGACCCATGTGCCCTGTTTGGCTCATGTCCTTAACTTGGTGGTGCAGCGGTTCTTAGGCAGGTACCCGGGCTTACAGGATGTCCTGAGGCAGGCCAGGAAAGTCTGTGTGCATTCCGGCTGGTCATATAATGCCAGTGCTTGGCTGACGGACCTCCAAAAGGAGTTTAACCTGCCCAAGAACCGCCTAATCTGTGACATGCCCACCAGGTGGAACTCAACGTTGGCCATGCTGCAGCGGCTGCACACGCAGCAGAGGGCCATCAATGAGTACCTGTGTGAATATGGCACCAGGACATATTCAGGGGAGCTTGTTTTTTTTCCCCATGCCAGTGGGCCATGATCAGGGATGCATGCACTGTCCTGTCACCATTTGAGGAGGCCACGAGGATGGTGAGCAGTGACAGTGCATGCATCAGTGACACTGTCCCCCTTGTCCACCTGTTGGAGCACACGCTGCGTGGAATAATGGACAGGGCACTTGAGGCAGAACAGAGGCAGGAAGAGGAGGACTTCCTTAGCTCTCAAGGCCCCCTTTATCCAGACAGTATTCCTGCGTGCCTGCCGATCACACAGGAAGAGGACGAGGAGGAGGAGGAGGAAGATTGTGTCAGTATGGAGGTGGAGCCCGGCACTCAGCATCAGCAGCAGTCTTTAAGGGATCAGTCCCAAGAAACACATGGACTTGTACGTGGCTGGGAGGAGGTGGCTGCGGACCATGTCATCCTTAGTGACCCAGAGGACTCCGGACCGAATGCCTCAGCAAACCTATGCTGCATGGCCTCCCTGATCCTGCAAAGCCTGCGTAAGGATCCTCGTATTCGTGGTATCAAGGAAAAGGACCAATACTAGCTGGCAACCCTCCTTGATCCACATTACAAGGGTAAGGTTGCGGACCTTATCTTGCCATCGCAGAGGTAGCAGAGGATGAAACATCTTCGGGAGGCCTTGCAGAAAGGTCTGTGCAACGCGTTCTCAGAGACTGGGAGGTTACAAACTCCTGTTTCTGGACAACGTGTTGCTGAGGCTTCGGTCAGTCAAAGAAGGAGCGGTGGAGAAGGTGGCCGTCTGACCGATGCGTTCAGACAATTTTTTGGTCCGCAGCCCCAAGGTATGATCGGTTCCAGCAACCATCGCCAGCGTCTGTTTTACATGGTGCAGGAATACCTAGAGGCAAGATCTGACTTGGACACGTTTCCCACCGAAAATCCTCTGGGTTACTGGGTCTTGAGAATGGTTCACTGGCCAGAGCTTGCACAGTATGCAATTGAGCTACTGGCCTGTCCTGCATCCAGCGTTCTTTCGGAACGCACATTCAGTGCTGCTGGAGGCTTTGTAACCGATCACAGGGTGCGTCTGTCCACCGACTCGGTCGATTGACTGACCTTCATAAAAATGAATCAGTCTTGGATCAGCACCAGCTACCAAGCACCTGATGCTGATGTAACCGAATAATTTTTTTGAAATCTCAAATCCCTTCAAAGACTGCCTATGCTGATGCTGAGTGACTATCCCTGAGTAATTATCCTCTTCCTCCTCAATCATCACGCTGATAGCTTGTAAGAACATTTTTGGTTCTGGGTGCCACCACCAGTGCCTAAGGCCCAATTTTTCAGCCCCTGTTTAACAGGGGCGTGTAATTACAATTTTTGATGCAATACTTTGCAGCAGGGCTCGTTTCTGCGTTACAACTAGAGTATCTGTGAGGGGTTGGAGTGTTGTGGCACCAGCACCAGTGCCTAAGGCCCAATTTTTCAGCCCCTGTTTAACAGGGGCCTGTAATTACAATTTTTGATGCAATACTTTGCAGCAGGGCTCATTTCTGCGTTCCAACTAGAGTATCTGTGAGGGGTTGCAGTGTTGAGGCACCAGCACCAGTGCCTAAGGCTCCAATTTTTCAGCCCCTGTTTAACAGGGGCGTGTTATTACAATTTTTGATGCAATACTTTGCAGCAGGGCTCATTTCTGCGTTCCAACTAGAGTATCTGTGAGGGTTTGCAGTGTTGTGGTACCAGCACCACCACCAAAGGCCCAATTTTTCTGCCCTTGTTCAACAGGGGCATGTAATTACAATTCTTGATCTAATATTTCACAGCAGGGCCCATTTCTGCACCCACCAAGAACGAGTGAGGACTTACAGTGTTGTGGCACCAGCACCACCACCACCACCACCAAAGGCCCAATTTTTCTGCCCTTGTTCAACAGGGGCATGTAATTACAATTCTTGATCTAATATTTCACAGCAGGGCCCTGTGAGGGCTTACAGTGTTGTGGCCACAACAACACCTAAGGCCCAAATTTCTGCTGAGTATATAGGGTAGGCCCCTACTTTCAAACATCTAACTTACAAACAACTCCTACTTGCAAACGAAAGGAGACAACAGGAAGTGAGATAAAATCTACCCCTAGGAAGGGAAATTCTCTCCTGTAAGAGTTAATATGGGAAAAACATTTCTCCTTTCTACTGATGCTTTCCAATCCTTGTTCCACAAAAAACCCCAAATTTTCAAAAAACATTTGTCATTGGGACAAAAAGTATTTGTCATTGGGACAAAAAGTGAGGTGAAATCTTCTGAAGAGGAGGAAAGACAGCAAAACAAATGTCACAGGGGTGATAACCCTTCCCTATGTTTTCCAAAAAGCTTAAAAAAGATTTTTTGGCTGGAGCTAAACACGTTAAAAATGTACCCGTTAAAAATTACAAGCAGATTCTACTTAACAACAAACCTACAGTCCCTGTCTTGTTTGCACCGCCTGTATACTGCTGTTCAGAGTATATAGGGCCTGGTGGCCCCACACCTTTCCTTATTTTAATTTGGGTGCGGGGTTCCCCTTAATATCCATACAAGACCCAAAGGGCCTGGTAATGGTCTGGGGGGTACCCATGCCGTTTGTCTCACTGATTTTCATCCATATTGCCAGGACCCGACATTACATTAAACCCACAAACAGTTTTAAATGAGATTTTTTCCTTTAAAAATGACATTTTGTGCAGGGACTGTTCTAAACAGGGGAAACACGCGCCACTTTACAGGCATACTATAGAGACACCCCAGGTACGATATTTAAAGGAATATTTCACTTTTTTTTTTTTTTTTTACTTTAGGCATCATTAAAATCACTGCTCCCGAAAAAACGTCCGTTTTGAAAAGTTTTTTTTGCATTGATACATGTCCCCTGGGGTAGGACCCGGGTCCCCAAACCCTTTTTAGGACAATACCATGCAAATTAGCCTTTAAAATGAGCACTTTTGATTTGAAACGTTCGAGTCCCATAGACGTCAATGGGGTTCTAACGTTCGTGCAAATTTTCGGTCCGTTCGCAGGTTCTGGTGCGAACCGAAATGGGGGGTGTTCGGCTCATCCCTACTTTTCATGTGACAACACTGAAGAAATGAAATTTTGCTACAATGTAAAGTAGTGAGTGTACAGCTTGTATAACAGTGTATATTTGCTGTCCCCTCAAAATAATGCAACACACAGCCATTAATGTCTAAACCGCTGGCAACAAAAGTGAGTACACCCCTAAGTGAAAATGTCCAAATTGGGCCCAAAGTGTCAATATTTTGTGTGGCCACCATTATTTTCCAGCAATGCCTTAACCCTCTTGAGCACGGAGTTCACCAGAGTTTTACAGTTTGTCACTGGAGTCCTCTTCCACTCTTCTATGACGATGGAGCTGGTGGATGTTAGATACCTTGCACTCCTCCACCTTCCATTTGAGGATGCCCCACAGATGCTCACTAGGATTTAGGTCTGGAAACATGCTTGGCTAGTCCATCACCTTTACCCTCAGCTTCTTTAGCAAGGCAGTGGTCGTCTTGGAGGTGTGTTTTGGGGTGTTATCATATTGGAATACAGCCCTGCGGCCCAGTCTCCGAAGGGAGGAGATCATGCTTTGCTTCAGTATGTCACAGTACATGATTTGGAGGTATCCGTTTATACAAAAGATTTATAGATGATCTCCTTATTATTTGGAGTGGAAGTATGGAATCGCTGATGGGTTTACTGGAATCGATGAATAATAATGATTGGAGTATCAAGTTAACCTGGGATATCAGTAGGGATCGGATTTTCTTGATTTAGAAATATTTAAGACTGCTAGCGGTATTGAGACCAAGTCTTTTTTCAAAGCCACGGATCGGAATTCTTACATTCCCACATCAAGTTGTCACTATAAGCCATGGCTGGATAACATCCCCAGAGGCCAATATATGAGGATGCGGAGAAATTGCACACGGGATGCAGATTTTGAGGTTCAATCCGTGATGTTGAGTGCGATGTTCTCAGACAAAGGTTATCATAATGAGTTTCTTAGAAATGAGAGAGATAAGGTCAGGCATCTGAATAGAGAAGATCTTTTGATGGACAAAATTGAAACAAAGGATGTTAACGATGATGGGGGCACTTGTGTTATTTTAGATTATAATTTACAGAGTAAGGAGGTGGAAAAAATCATACGTAAATATTGGGGCGTATTAAAACAAGACATACACCTTAGGGGTACACTCCCTGATAAACCCAAGATTGTGTATAAAAGAGCACCTAGCCTGCGTGATAAACTGGTACATAATGTTGTGGAACCGCCCCTTTCAAAACCAAAGATGTTTTGGGATTTGAAGGGTTTTTATGGCTGCGGAAGATGCTATAGTTGCATCAGGGTTCCAACCAATATCAAAAGGGTTAAGGAATTTCAACATCCCCAGACTAACCCTGTATATACGATCAGGGATTTTATATCCTGCAACACAGTGGGAGTGGTATATGCAGTAAAATGCCCATGCGATTTTCTTTATGTTGGGCGCACCACAAGAGCTTTAAAGGATCAGATGGAAGAACACGTGAGGAACATACCAAAACATACGGTTTCGACAAGCACTATCTTTCGATACATTTTAAAGAGGTGCACAACCAAAGTACAGTTGGGATGCGATTTTGGGGAATAGAGGCACCTAAACGACACTGGAGAGGTTCTAATTACACTAGGGAGATCAGCAAATGAGAGTCGTGGTGGATACACCAGTTGGGCTCCCTCTCTCCGGGGGAGTTGAATAAAGAATTTGACCTTAGGTGCTTCCTCAGTAATTTTTAACCCTAAGAAGGAGTATTTGATATAAGGTTTATTCCTGGTGGTCCTTTAGGCATACGTTATTATCTGACTTGGGTGTATAATTAGCACATGTCAATATCTGACATGAGTTTTCTTTCTGAGATCAAAATTGAGGATTGCATTAATATATAGGGGTAGAGTGGTGGCTTGCATATAGTATATAGAGGTTGAGCGATGGTTTTTAAATGTTTTTATAGATATTTAGAAATTGCGTACTATTCTATTTTATATTCCTTGGTATTTTATTTATATTCATTTATTTTATATTTTATTAAATTATTATATTATGTATAGTGTTATCCGTTTCTCCAAGATATATGTATCTGATCACTTTAGTATGATATACTTTAAGGATGCATATATATGGGGATTTGCGGTACATAGTTTTTAAATTGATTGTTATTGATGGTTATTATGTCTACCATTATGGTTCATTATCATTATTTAGGTTATTGCAATATATTTTTTTATTTATTCATTATTTTGTGCATATCTGTATTTAATTTTGTTATGGAGGTATACTGTGGTATATGTTATGCGGGGTACTGGAGCTCCGTCCTGGATTGTGCACTTTAATAATTAATTAATTAATAATTAATTCGGCTGGCGTTTATAGACAGGTCTAAGCATTAAACAGCATTAGGTAGATATCCCCCCACTAACTGTTTTTTCAGCATCTATGGTCAGTATTAATGGATAGGCTCTTACATCGCAACACAAGTCATAGCCTGGCACTAGAGTGTCTGCGATCTATAGCAAATGGCCGTGATCGCCTTATATAAACCTGTAGAGCATCCGTCCAATCATATTTCCCTGATGAAGACACGTGATCCCTGTGTCGAAGACGCGTAGGGGAGGGGCCGGGACGGAGAGACCAACACAGACTTCACACAAGCGCTGTCCCATCATAGCATACCACACCATACATCCAGTGGAATTTTATCTGGGCATTTTAAAGCTGTCATAGAATGGTGCACTGATGCACCAGTGCCATGTGAGTACCCCAGTGTGGGGAGCGTTTTTATACAATAAAGTACTTGACTATATTACACTATACAGTTTCTTTTTCATTTATATATGGAGCCACATTGTTTCCAGCTGGAGGAGTGCATCTGATACTGAGACTGAGCCCAGGGTGGCTCCAAAGTGTGTTTTGACTCAGGGTAGCAGCTGGGTCACACGCTCTGAGGTGAGCACATTAGCTTAAGGGGGCCACGGTGGTGCACCAGAGCATGGTTTGCAGCACTCAGGATGTCTTCGGCATGATGATTGATTGACATCACAGCTGGATACCACTTGCACGCATTGTTTTCTTATCACTGTTTGACATTAATTGCACGCACAGATTTGGAGTGCTATATAGAACTTTTTTTACTTTTTTCACTTGTTCTTTTTAATTATTTATTAAGATAGGCAGGATGCCTTATATGGAGCAATGAGCACTTTTTTGTGATTTATCAAGGCACCTTATATGTATTTTAAGGAGTAATAAGCACTTGTTTACTTATACGCTTTATTGTTTGATTCAAATATTAATTTTCACATTTTAAGTAATTGCATTTTATGTATAATATTATTGAACTATTTGGCATGCGCATAGTTGGATATATATTTTTGGGTTACTCAAGCGCAGCGCATGGTTTTTAAATTGATGTCACAGTACATGTTAGCATTCATGGTTCCCTCAATGAACTGTAGCTCCCCAGTGCCGGCAGCACTCATGCAGCCCCAGACCATGACACTCCCACCACCATGCTTGACTGCAGTCAAGACACACTTGTGTTTGTACTCCTCACTTGGTTGCCGCCACACACACACTTGACACCATCTGAACCAAAAACATTTATCTTGGTCTCATCAGACCACAAGACATGGTTCCAGTAATCCATGTCCTTAGTCTGTTTGTCTTCAGCAAACTGTTTGCGGGCTTTCTTGTGCATCATCTTTAGAAGAGGCTTCCTTCTGGGATGACAGCCATGCAGACTAATTTGATGCAGTGTGTGGTGTATAATCTGAGCACTGACAGGCTGACCCCCCCCACCCCTTCAACCTCTGCAGCAATGCTGGCAGCACTCATACGTCTATTTCCCGAAGCCAACCTCTGGATATGACGCTAAGCACGTGCACTCAACTTCTTTGGTCGACCATGGCAGGTCTGTTCTGAGTGGAACCTATCCTGGTAAACCACTGTATGGTCTTGGCCACTGTGCTGCAGCTCAGTTTCAGGGTCTTGGCAATCTTCTTATAGCCTAGGCCATCTTTATGTAGAGCAACAATTCTTTTTTCCAGATCCTCAGAGAGTTCTCTACCATGAGGAGCCATGTTGAATTTAAAGTGACCAGTATGAGAGCGGTATTAACAAATTTAACACACCTGCACCCAATTCACACCTGAGACCTTGTAACGAATCACATGACACCAGGGAGGGAAAATGGCTATTTGAGCCCAATTTGGACATTTTCACTTAGGGGTGTACTCACTTTTATTGCCAGCGTTTTAGACATTAATGGCTGTGGTGTTGAGTTATTTTGAGGGGACAGCAAATTTACACTGTTATACAAGCTGTACACTCACTATTTTACATTGTAGCAAAGTGTCATTTCTTCAGTGTTGTCACATGAAAAGATATAATAAAATATTTACAAAAATGTGAGGGGCGTACTAACTTCTGTGAGATACTGTATATATTTTTGCATACTTTTGTATTCCTTTTGTTTTCAGGTTAGCGCAAATAAACAAATTCTAGTTATTTTGTTGATTTGTGAAAATAAGTGGGAATCTCCTTAAAGATCCTTGCTTATTTTCATAAAGGTAAAACTGTTTAATATTTCAATATAAACATTCTGACATATTTGGAGGCCCCAGCGAGATACGCCTAAGTTTGAAACAAAGGATAGTTGTGCGCAATATATATATATTTTGTTGCCATTTTTATTAATTGGTTATTGCTATTGTTGGTTGCAATATTGAAAATGTCTGATACTAAAGTATTTCTGGGGGGTGGCCAGCGCGGCATGTTAATAGACGTTTCTTCACAGAGCTCCCGGCTTTATCCTGATCTGATCCGGTTTCCGGCACCATAAAATGCTTTCGCTGTCTGGCCCTGGGAACATCTTCTCCACACCCTGCTGCCATCCCTGCTCTCCCAGAGGTTATGATGACCCATGGACATCGAGCCCGCGGCTGGATCACCAAAATGCCATGATGGATCAGACTGAGGACTGTAATCATATAACGGAGGAGTCAGAGGACCCTGATGTGGAGGGGGGTGAACAGCCTACACTAGCTGCCATTCTGAGAGCAGTGAATAAATGCACAGCCTCTGTGAATAGCTTGCAAGCACGCTTTGGTGGTTTGAAAGAGGAGATCAGCCTGATCAGGCAGGATATACAAAAAATATGGGAGTGGACCACTGCAGCAGAGAGCAGAATAAGTGAAATGGAAGACAAACTCCCCATGATGATTAGAGAATCCCAGTCTACCACACAACTGGCTAGGTCCACCGACATACGTGCTGAGGATTTTGAGAATCGCTTTAGGCGCAATAACGTGCGTATAGTGGGGTTTCCAGAGAAGGTGAAGTGTTGTGACCCCACGCAATGTGTGGAACAGTGGATGTCTGATGTCTTTGGCAAAGAGAATTTTACCCACCTCTATGCGGTAGAGAGAGCTCACAGAGTGCCAACAAGGCCTCTACCACCGGGAAACCCTCTCCGCCCACTACTGGCACGCCTGCTGAATTCCAGAGACAGAGAAATTATCCTAAGGCTAGCCAGGGAAAAGAAGAACATCCAGTGCAATGGCATGCAGGTCTCCTTTTACCCTGACTTTTCGTCCGCAGTGCAGAAGAGTCGCTCATGCTTCTCTGAGATCAAAAAACGCCTGCAGAAGTTGCAGGCCTCATATGCAATGCTATACCCTGCGAAACTCAGAGTCACTTTGCGGTGGCACGCCCGCTTTTTTGAATACCCAGCTGAGGCCTCAGACTGGTTAGATACCAACGAAAATGCGTTCCGCCAAGCTGAGACCTGCGGCGGTTGAAGACTGACATACCTAACGCCTGCCAGGCATTCTGCCTTATCTTCCCCTTGGCTGAGGGCACTGCTGGAAACATACAATGATTTCTTTCATACAATGCGAGTTCGGAACTGAGTTTGCTCCTGGTAATGCACCCATCAAGGATTACCTGTGAATGTGTTGCCGCTGTTAGCGGCCCTTCTGATGGCCTGTGGGACCCGTTGTCCCAGGAAGTTTTAAAGTTTCCACTTACACAGCAGTGTTCAGGATTGCAAGGAGATTGCGCTCCTCTGTGTGTCGGGCCCATACAGGTGGTTGGCCTGCAGCAGAGGGGACATCCACATTTGTTTACCACACCGTTGTGCATTCTGTATTGTTCCTTTGCACAAATTCATTCCAGAGCAGACAGACTATATCACCAGGACTGTGGAGTCACAGCTTTTTTCACCATCAGGCTAAGTCAGCAATTGTCATTACTTTACAAGTACGACAGAAGGGTTCCTTTCCCCTGTCCACTTGGAGGTATGCTGGGCAAGAAGTGTTTTCTTGTAGGACATCCACTTGACCCTCCCTGATGACGACAGTGACAGTGCTATCTTGGAACATTAGGGGGTTGCAGGACCCTCTAAAGCGTACCATGGTGTCATCCTTGATAAGGAAATGCCTACCAGCCATTTGTGCCCTACAGAAGACTCACCTCACGGCTGACTCTGTGACATGTCTGAATTATCGGTGGCTAGACAGCCTATTCCTATCATTCCACTCACACTTCGTATTCAAGGGGTGTGAGTGTGTTGATACATAGCTCCATAGATTACGAGGAGCTAGGCTCTGAGATTGATACAGATGGGAGATATGTTTTTCTTTTATGCAGGTTGTTTTTTCTTAAATGCATTCTCCCTTTTGTGTATGTGCCCCCCCGTATAACAATCAGGTATTGAGAGCTTTGGTGGAATACCAAGTAAAGTACCCGGAGGTGCCGCTGTATGCCTTCAGGGATTTCAATTGTTACACGGATCAGTTCTTGGACAAACATCCACCGGTGGTTGATGTGAGGGGGAGGAACCGTACAGCTCTTCAGAAATATATAGAGGAGGTGGGGTGGAAGGACCCATGGAGGGCAAAAAATCAGGGTGTGAAACAATTTTCCTGCTTCTCCAAGAGTTATTCTTCACTGTCAAGGATAGATTTATGTGTCAGGAAAGAGGCAAGTACCAGTCTCGCCAATATCGCTGCCTTCCTTCGCACATGCGCGGTAGAGCGGCACTCCGGCGCATCCCTGGGCACAATACAGTGAAATGGCTAATGCGCATGGGCAATTCGGTTAAATGGCAAATGTTTGTGTGCAATTCAATAGCGCGCACAATGTGAGCCTCCCACTGGCCTATAAAAGCCACTCTGTGCCATGACCAGATTGCTGGTTTGTCTTTCAGCTCCCCATGTGTTTCCTGCTTGTATCCTGATTCTTGATTACCTGTTGTGACCCGGATTGACCTTGACCTGCTCTGATCTCTACCTGCATCTGACCCTCGGCTTGCCTCTCGGACTTCTCCACTTGCTTACTGTGTTTGACCCTCGGCCTGTCTACGGATATTGCTTCCTGTCTCCAGTGATTGACCCTCAGCCTGCCCCTGGACTTTGCTATTGTCTTCAGTGCTCGACCCCTGGTTTGCTCACAGACTTTGCTTCCAGTTACCTGTGTTTGACCCTGGGCTGTTTACGGACTTTACTATCAATCCTCAGTACTAGTCATCAGCCTGCTGACAGACCTGCTAACAGTCCTTTGCACTAGACTGTTTTTGCCTATCTAGAGACTCTTACTAGTCAGCGGTGTTTGACCCCCGGCCTGTTGTTGGATCAGCTGCTCATCATCCTTCCTTGAGCTTCAGCATCTTCCAGTCCTGCACAGCTGTCTCACAACCGTTGACCTTCACACAAGACCTGCCTAGCCTGCTGGTGACTTGTGCCTTTTTGTGCCCTTCATCCCCTGTACCATCTCCAGGAGTGGGGTGCGCTTAGTCGCAAGAGGTTACCGCACTCAGCATCTCGGCCTTGGTGAGTACCCTCATCTGTCTATGTTCATATGCAGCTGAACAATACATCTCGGAGGTGGCTTATGCTCCCCGAAGTGTATCGGATTACTCCCCATTGATTGCGACCTTGGTGGTGCGCCCTCCTTCCACGGTGGCCAAAGCTCCGTGGAAAATGAATGTGTTCTGGCTGAATCTCTTCCCTTCTCATGAGCAGATAGAATCTCATATTCTAGACTTTTGGCGCATCCATGCCGCAGACGAGTCCGTGGCCATGACTTGGGAAGCCTTCAAGGCTGTTCTGAGGGGCCTCTTTATTAAAGAAATCCAAGCTATTATGAGAAAGACAAATGCTCATAGGGAGGGAATGGAACAGCTGACGGAGAATCTGGAGGGTACATTCATTGCGGATCCGACCGAGGCCAATAGGGAGGCATGGCTATTGGCACAGGATGCGCTGTACCGAACCACGACCTTTTAAAGGGCGGCCTTCTATGAGGAGGGTGAACACACTGGACGCCTGTTAGCAACTATTGCTCACTTTGTCTCTGTTACTGACCTTGGCGTGTTCTCGACTATTCCTGTCGGCTCGTGATCCTGACCTTTTGGCGTGTCCCGACTATCCCTGTTTGCCTGTGACCCTAAACCTTTGGTGTGTACTCTGTTATTCCTGTCTGCTAGTCACCTTGACCTCTGCCTTATCCATTTACTATCCTTGTTGTTCCAGCCTGCTGCTTCCTTATCCTCTAGTCTACTGTGAGCGTGAGCTGTGAGACCCTAGGGGCCGCAACCTGGAGCCAAACTGCAGCGCAGTCCATCCTCACCACTAGAGGCTCTGGAGAACACCTGCTGGCTCTTAGACTCCACGCCCTGGGCAATCTATGCTCTAGCTCCCACTTAGTGATCCAGTAGACCTGCTTCCTGAACCTCCCTGGGTACTATCCACAGCAGTCAGTCCTAGGGTCCACTATCTTAGCGGTGCACTTCCGACTCCTATGAGTGCATCTGTCACCTGATCTCAGGTGACCTAACACATTAACTCGACCTTCAGATCACTTATATGGCTCACGAAGTCTCCTATAATCAAACTTGAGCAGCTACATCGCTCAAAGGACGCAAGTGGATTGGCGTTACCCAATCCCTGGCTGTACTACCTAGCCTCACAAATGCAACATATCGCACAGGTTGTACATCCTAGACAGGACTTGGAACTGAACTTGTTGGACTCTTCGGACCAGCTACTCAGCTTCACAACTGGGGGGGGGGGTTGCGGATGGTTTAGAGGCCCTAAAATTGAATAAATCTAACAAACTCTTTCCCACGTATGCTCTCATGCAGTAGATTTGGAATAGGGTTAGGATGCTCCAGGGAGTGAACGGGTTCACCAAATATAGCCCTATTTGGGATAATTATTATTACCAATAAATAGCGAAATTACCATATGGTCTGAACTGGAAACAGTACGGTGTGTCACACATGACCCACATCTTTAGAGATGGCAGATTGAGATCCTTCCCAGAGCTTAGGGAGGCCTTTCAACTGCTTCTATGCATTTTTACTACATGCAACTTAAACATGCAGTGGATGCTCAGAGGAGGGGCGGATGTTTGGATCTTGGATTCTACATTAGTTTTTAACTACCTGTATGAAGTAACTACCTACAAGCAGGCATGTACTGGCCATCGGGACTACCGGGAGATTCCCGGTGGGCCGATGGCTCAGTGGGCCAGTCAGGTGCGGTCCTGGAGCCGCTCTTCTCTGACAGTGAGTGATCGCAATTTCACTCCTGTCAGGAGGAGCAGCTTCCGTCATATGCTGGAGAGAGCATTAGGCGTTATGCTCCCTCCAGCCTGCAGGGGGAGATAGACCAATGGCAGACTTTCCTTCCTCTCTCCTCTTATCACTTGTTATCACATGACTGGAGAGAGGAACGAGAAGCTGCCTTAAAACTGTGAGTACATGTGGGAGGGGGAAGAGAGGGAGGACACTCTGATGTGAAGGGGACTGCTGATGGGGGCTCTCTGATGTGAAGGCCTTCTGATGGGGACACACTGATGTGAAGTGGGCTGCTGGTGGGGACTCTGATGTGAAGGGCTTCTGATGGGGACTCTGATGTGAAGGGCTTCTGATGGGGACACACTGATGTGAAGGGAGCTGCTGGTGGGGACTCTCTGATGGGGACTCTGATGTGAAGTGGGCTGCTGATTGGGACTCTCTGTGAAGGAAGCCGCTGATTGGGACACTCTGATGTAAAGGGGGACATTGTTGGGGACACTCTGATGTAAGGGGGACGCTGTTGGGGACACTCTGATGTAAGGGGGATGCTGTTGGGGACACTCTGATGTAAGGGGGGCGCTGTTGGGGACACTATGATGTAAGGGGGACGCTGTTGGGGACACTCTGATGTAAGGGGGATGCTGTTGGGGACACTCTGATGTAAGGGGGATGCTGTTGGGGACACTTTGATGTAAGGGGGACGCTGTTGGGGACACTCTGATGTAAGGGGGACGCTGTTGGGGACACTCTGATGTAAGGGGGACGCTGTTGGGGACACTCAAAATTAAAGTGGGCCGGTCATGAGAAAGTCCAGGGCCAAATTTTTGTCCCAGTCCAGCCCTGCCTACAAGGGGTTTATATCCTGCTGTTATGCCATGCTACTGCTATGCTACTGAATCTCTTCCTATAGGACACACCTTTGAAGGCGGTGTCCCAATGGGAGCAAGATGTTGGTGCATTTGAGGAGGAGCAGTGGGAGGAAGCCTTGCAGGCGATCCCCCTGTGCTTGCTGAATGTGGCACAAAGACTATCACAGCTCTACATACTCCTTAGGGTACACTACACACCGGCTAGATTGGCCCGTATCTGCACCGGATGCTGTAGAGATCATGGTGATCTCATCCATCTTTTATGGCGGTGCCCTAAACTGCACTTATATTGGAAGAAAGTCTTTGACACTCTTAACGGGGCTTTCCAAGTCTAGATACCTTTAGATCCTAAACCCTGCTTGCTTGAGATAATAGATGGCCTCCTGATGGAGCATATCCCCTAGCAGGCCATTGGCCGAGCTTTGTTTCAGGCTCGTAAGTTGATTTGAAGGCACTGGAAGTCCACTGACCCTCCTACAGTGTAGGAATGGATTGCACAAATGGGATCCGTTTAGAAAAACTTATATATCAGCGTAGGGGGACCCGCACAAAATACAAGAAACTTTGGGCCCCTTGGTTGGATGTCTCTGGTCTAGCCTCAGTGGATTTGGTGTCTGATCGCTTATTTTAAAGCCCATACAAGACACACTGATTTAAATGTATATGTTTGTTAGGTACCTGTTTGTATTGGCTGACTTGCGGAATGGGTTGATGGTAATTGCTTGTACTAAAACCTTGAGATGTACCTAGTCATGGTTGTGATTGGTGAATACCTTGTATTAATTGGCTCTTTTTCCCTTTGTTTGTTTGCATGCTGTACCCTGCAGTGTATATGTACTGACTATGCTCTGGAACTGTCTGCTATTATTCTTATGTTCAATAAAACCTTCTGTTTGAGAAAAAAAAGTATTTCTAGCGACACATCTTATGGGTTCCCGCATTCTCAGTCTGAAGCGGGCCTGGGTCGGTGCGCACTACCATGCACCCTGTTCTAACTATGCCAGGGGTGTTAGTGTTCTGGTGCACAAATCCCTACCGTTTCAACTTTTGGATGTTAAACTTGACTCGGGGGCAGATATGTACTTCTCTACACTCTGATTTCAGAGATCCCCTTTGTGATAGTGGGAGTCTATCTGCCACCCCCTGCTGATCTAGATGTGCTTCATGCACTGATGCAGCAGGTTACGATGTACAATGTTGAAAATGTTCTACTTATGGGTGATTTTAATATGGCTCCATCTAGAGAGCTGGACAGGATGCATGCTTCCGGTCCTCAACTGCATGGACTCTCACGTTGGGCCTCCGCCTTCCACATGACAGATGTCTGGCGAAATTTCCACCCTTCTGATAGAGAATTCACCTGCCTGTCTACCACTTACTGGACCATGTCCCGCATTGACCTGGCCTTTACCTCACCTGCTGTGGTGCCGAGGGTGGTCTCTGCTGAGATCTTCTTGCGAGGTATCTCGGATCATGTTCCGGTATCGGTTACCATCCGGCTCTCTCGTGTGGAGGGTGAGAGGTTAATGCGACTGTCCAGATATTGGATTATGGACCCTGAGATCCAGGAGGAGCTACCGGAGGCATTGTGTACCTTCTGGATAAATAATGCGGATTCTGCTGGGCCTCTGGTGGTGTGGGACACTTTTAAATCTTGGCTTAGAGGTGAAAATGTGGCTCAAATAGCTGGTAAGAAAAGGCAATCTACGCAGTCTCTAAGGCACCTAGAGGAGCAGGCAAGGTTGAGGAAGGCTGAGTATGTACAGTCTCCTGATCAGGCTCACTATGTGCCCTGGCAGGACACCCTAAGGGAATTGTCCCTCCTTAGAGTTGAACTCTGAAAAAAAAAAAATCCATGCTTGACAGCGTCCAGAGGGTTTTTGAATTCGGGGATAAGAACAGTAGGCTGCTGGCCTGGCTAGCCAGGGGGCAGCATACTGTGACTCACATTGGTAGGTTGAAAGATCTAGATGGTCGTATGTTCACGGCTCCAGCAGATATCAATGCAAGATTCCTTGAGTTCTACCAAAACCTATACTCCTCCATGACGAACTTTGATAACTCTGAGCTGCTCCACTATCTGGACCAGGTCTCACTCCCCTCCTTGGAGGTGGGGAAGTGCGAGGAGCTAGATAAGGACATCTCTCTTGAGGAAGTACAAGAGGCCTTGGTATCTATGCAGTCAGGAAAGGCCCCTGGGCCAGATGGGATCCCCATTGTATACCAAGAATTTTTAGCACCTAGGTTTACCTCATTATTGCAGCAATTTTCCACCTTAGGCTTCTTGCCAGATTCCTTGTCCGACGCGATTGTGGTTTTGGTGCCCAAACCTGGCAAGGACCCAGAGGAGTGCGCCTCTTACCGGCCTATCTCATTTTAATGCTGATGCTAAATTAGCTAAAATACTGGCCATTAGGCTCAGCAAAGTGATAGAGGACCTTGTTCTTGTAGATCAGACCGGGTTTATGCCAAGGAAGGGCACTGATATCAATATTCGTTGTCTGTTCCTGAATCTAGCCGCCTCTCATAGTAACGGGGGAACAAGAGTCAAAGCCTCTCTTGATGCGGAGAAGGCTTTTGACCCCGTTGAATGGGAATACTAGTGGACGGTGCTACGGAAATTTGGGTTGGGACCTAAATTTCTTCACTAGCTCAGTTTGTTACACAAGGCTCCTAGGGCAAGGATCCAGGTGAATGATACCCTTTCGGATTTTTTTCTCCTTCAGAGGGGGGCCCAGCAAGGCTGTTCACTGTCTCCCAACTTATTTGCGCTGGTCCTGGAGCCCCTGGCGGTCTTAGTCCGGGAATCTAGTCGCATTGTGGGACTCCGGGTTGGCCCTCTGGAGGAGAAAATATCCCTATAAGCGGATGACACCCTGTTATATCTACATGATGGCGACTCTTTGCTACAGGCTGCCCTAGAGTCTTTCAATGAGTTTGGACGGTTCTCAGGGATCCGTATAACTGGTCTAAGTCTGTCCTATTCCCTCTAGATGTGCAGGCTAGGGATTCTGCATCCCAGACCGCGTTACGGTGGGTGGAAGAGTTCACGTATCTAGGCATAAGGATTTTGCGAAATTCCCAGTCCTTTTAACGCCTTAACCTTCAGCCCATAGTCGCACGCCTGAAAGACCATTGCTCTCGTTGGGCTAACCTGCCCCTTAATCTACTAGGGTGAATTAATATTTTAAAAATGATTTATCTACCTAAGTTCAACTATATCTTTAGGAATTGCCCTACATGGATCTACTGGGTGGACATGTTGGTCACGATTAGGTGGTGGTTCGAGCAGTCCAGGGCTAATGCGGCGGTCTGTCTGGAGGCAGCTATTGTGGGATCTCTCACGGAACTAGGCAACCTGGCGTATCGAGGGGCCTTGTCATACCCCTCTCTGCCGAATCCTACTAAAGTTACTCTACGGGTATGGGGGGTGGCTAGAAGACGGTTTTTATCTCCCAAACAATGCTCACCCTACTGTCCATTATGGGGGAAGTCGGCTCTCTCACACTTTAGGACAATCCCTGACCCACAGCTATGGGCCCGTTATGGCATTAAACTGTTGAAGGATATTGTCTCTGCCGGAGCATTCCCTTTCGGGACCTTGCGATTAGGCATGGCCTCCCTGCATGGATGATGTTTCACTACCATCAATTGCGAAGCGCCTTCCGTGCAGAGTTCCCGACCCCACCCATCCTCGGGAAAGATGTGGTTGAGGAATTACTGGCTCATGAATCCCTAGATAAGCCCCTTTCTGCGCTGTACCTGACATTACTCCGAACAGATTCATCAAAAATGGATGCATTGTGGGATAAGTGGAGGGCAGACATACCGACTCTGGATAGGGAAACATGGGAGGAGTGCTTCTAAAACAGTTCCCAGCTGGTGATATCCTCTAGGGATAAATTAATTCAAGCCAAATTCCTGCACAGGATATAATTTACGCCTCAGAGATTGCATAGAATATACCCACAGAGGTCCTGGAATTGCCCGCACTGTCAATATCCTGACAGCACCTATATTCATATGTTTTGGGCCTGTCCTAGACTCTCCCGTTACTGGTCCACCATAGTGGAGTTTATTAATGTCCGCCTCCAACTGGAGATATCATTGACGGCTGAGTTGGCCTTACTGGCCATACAGGATGATGAACAGAGACCTCGGTACACTAAGCTGCTGCTTTCACTGATACTTTTTCATGCCAAAAAAGAGATCCTACTAAAGTGGACTTCTCACCAGCCTCCTACATTGAGGGCATGGGAGAACTTGATTAATGCCATCTTGCCTATTAACCTACATGAGTAGAGGATGTCCCCAGAAGTATATGCGGGTTTGGCAGCCATGGACGGACCCCATTTGAAATGCCCATTCATAAATACCCTGATTTTGCTTTGCTTGCACATAATGGGTTGTGGTATGGATGTGGTCTGCCCCCCCCCTCTCTTCCCCTTTCCCCTTTCCCCCTCCCTCTTCAGGTTTCTTGTTCTTCTGTTACTGATGGCCTCTTCCCCTTGCTCTTGGGAAATGTATGTATGGGACAATTTATTGTAAATTCATCTTGTTTATCGATTACTGCATATACGTTGTCTTCCATCTGTGCATCCACTGTACTGTTTTCGAGAATTGTAATGTGCTACACTTTATTCTTTTTCAAATAAAGACCAACCTTGTTGTATAAAAAAAAAAGTATTTCTAGAGAGTCCGGTCACGATGGTGCAGAATCTGAGATTGGTATGTGTAATAAAGATGCCAGAGAAGTGATTAGGTGATGTCTTTTGTTAAAGAAAAATTGGATGTTAAAGAGGATATCAATGATTGGGTAGCTAAAATGCAGAGTAGGATTGCAGAATATGTAAATGTTATCTGGTCTGATAAATCACGTGTTGTTGGTTATCTTCTTCGTATTTTTTTTTTTTTTAATAAAGTTTTTATTGAGTTTTAAACAAAGGTAACAGAAATAAAAAGAAGTTGAAACGATCACATTGAAATACATGTGTGCGGGCGCAGCCGCCATTAATGTGAAATGAGAGAAAGTTATTATACATAAAAGGTGGTGGAGTGTTACATAGAAAGGTTTCATATTCTGTTACACATTATAACACGGAGTCAATATCAACTATTACATTTTGTGGTAGTAATCCTATATGGTGCGGTAGATAGAGGGTATGTTAGGGTAACTGAGAAGGATAACCACCGGATCTTGTGTTATCAACTCTTAGGTCTGGCTATAGGTTTGGCCCTAATGGTGTCAGGTTCGAGCGGAAAGGTGTAAAGGGGGTTGTCAGGGGATAAGCAGGAGGGGTAGGTGAGGGGGAGAGGCTGTGTGTCAGGTCATTGGAGGGGTGGTTCGCTGTGTGTATCAGCGTGTAAGTGGGGAAATCTGGTATGTACCTGTGAAAAAGAGGAGGGGGGAGGGATCAGGGAGTGTGAAGGGTGGGGGAGATATGAAGCCTCTTTGTTCCTGCCAAAGCTCATGTATTTCATTCAGTTTAGGTATTTTTTATAGTCACCAGTGGTGACAAAGTGCAACCAACACGCCCATGTTTTGGTGAACTTAGCAGGTGTATCCTTGGCTTGATGTATGAGGTCTTCCATGACTATTGTTTTTTGTATACGGGTAAACCAATCCGCTATAGTTGGCGGTTCAGTGGAGCGCCATTTGAGAGGGACACACATCTTAGCTGCGTTCACCAAATGCATGGCTAGAGAGCGAAAGTAGGCATGCAGTGGTGTCGTTGAGTGATGAAGCAAGAATAATGCAGGGTTGAAATCTACGGAATACGTGGTTATTTGGTTGATCAGTTTGTGGATTTCTTTCCAGAAAGGTTGGAGTTTGGCACAGGTCCACCAGATATGTAAGAGCGAGCCTGTCTCTGTTTTGCATCTCCAACAAGTCTGGGAGATTGCTGGATTGATATGGTGCAATATAAGCGGAGTCCTGTACTATCTAGAAAGTATTTTAAAAGCGTTTTCCTGTATTTGCACATTCATCGAACCTTTGTGGATCAAAGTGTGAATGTTTTCCCACTCTAGGTCAGTGAGGTCTATGGAGAGATCTTGTTCCCATTTTCGGTTGGTCCAGTGTCTTGCGGGCGTATGGGCGGTAAATAAGAGAGTGTAAGTTTGTGATATCAGGTGGCTTTGGGGTTCTTCACTTAAACATAGGTTTTCAAATGTGGTAGTATGTCTAGACCAATCAGGTCTGGGTTTAGGTTTGTTGAAAAAATGTCGTAATTGGACGTAGGTCCAGAAGGGGAAGAAGTCTATTTTCATTTTTGACGCCAATGTAGATTGGGATAAAAGGTAACCACCCTCAAAGAAGTGTTCTGCTCGGACGGTTGAATGGGGCCAGAGGTCAGCTAAAAAGGAGATGTGCATTCCCGGTGTAAAGTCTGGGTTTAGGCGGAGTGGCATCATTGGACCGTTAAGTGAAGAGATTTTGTGTTTGTTACAGGCTGTACGGAATGAGATTAGTGTTGGGTTAATAAGTGGATGATGCTTATATTCAGGGGGATGCGGAGGGGATCGACCCAAGTGAGATGAGTCAATGGAAGTTTTGACAATGATTGTTCTAATTGAACCCAATCTTTATGTTTAGAGTGTATGTTCCAATCTACAATCCTAGCAGGGTGGCATGTTTGTTGGTATTTACGTATGTCGGGAAGTCCTATGCCTCCCAGGAGTTTAGGAGTGGTCAGTCTCATGAAGCTTAATCTCGGCCGCGTTTTACCCCAGACAAAGTCTGTGCATGCTTTTTGATAGGTAGAAAAGAATGCCTGCGGGAGTTTAATTGGGATAATTTGTAGGATATATAAGATTCTAGGTAGGATGATCATTTTAACAATCGCGGCTCGGCCGAACCAAGAAAAAAGCCCAGTGGACCATTTCTTTAAGTCTATTAGTATTTTTTGTGATAGTGGGGCATGGTTTAAGGAATATAAATCAGTTAGGGAGGTTCAGGAGTAAGCGAAATGTTAAGGGCTGTTGATTTTGAAAAATTTATTTGAAGGTTAGATAGGGTTTTAAAGGTTTGAAAATCTTTAAGTAGGTTCGGGATTGTCGTAAATGGATCAGTGAGAAAGAGGAGAATGTCGTCCGCAAAAGCTGATAATTTATATGTGCGGTGATTGATATCTATACCCTTAATATCCTGATTGGCCCTGATGCGTCGTAGGAATGGTTCAAGGGAGAGGATAAAAATTAAGGGGGAGAGCGGGCAGCCTTGGCGAGTTCCATTCGACATGGAGAAGGCATCCGACAGGTGGCCTTTTACTCGGACTTTGGCAGTGGGACTAGAGTAGAGTGCTAATATGAAGTTTAACATTGTCGGGGGGAGGCCTATAACCCTTAGGGTTTCTAACATGTAGTCCCATGCCACCCTGTCGAACGCCTTCTCCGCTTCAAGGGAAAGCATAAAGCCCTTAGTATGTTTGGATGTGAGCCAATGGTGGACATTGATAGCCTTAAGAGTGTTATCTCTCGCTTCTCTCCCCGGAACAAAGCCAACTTGATCAAGATCAATAAGTTAGGGTATTAAAGGGAGGAGTCGGTTCGCTAAAGTTTTAGCATACCATTTAAGGTCTACGTTGAGTAGCGAGATGGGCCTATAATTGATAACTAAGGAGGGATCTTTGTCTGGTTTCGGAATTACTGCTATGTGGGCAGTTAGTAGGTCTTGCGGGGGATTCGTGGGAATTGCAAAAGAGTTAAAGGCTGCCATAAAAGAAGGGGTGAGTATTCCTGCGTATGTTTTATAGTATCCGACGGTCAAGCCATTGGGTCCGGGGCTTTTACCCGTTTTCATTTGTTTCAGTGCTATGTCAACCTCTTCTCTTTTTAAAGGGGAGTCTAGGTCTTGAGCTATTGATTCCGATATTGGGGTTGGGCCGTATTGTTTCAAAAAGTCAATGATCATTTGTTTTCTTGTGGTTCCATCCATGGATGGATCTGATGTGGGGAGGTTATATAATTTACTATAATACTTGACAAATTGTTTAGCAATGTCTGGGGTCTTGTTTAGTTGGATATAGTTGCATTGTATTTGTTTATCTAATAGGTCCAGCAAATCTTTTCTAGCTTGTAACAGATCATTCATAGTGGTTAGAGCTTGAGTGTGTTTGTGTGCGCCTTCAAGTGTGTGGATCCGTTCGATAAGTTCTAAATATTGTTTGCGCCGTTCTCGGTTTCTTTTGGCAGCCGCCACAAGTAAAGTGCCCCTAATCACACATTTATGTGCTTCCCAATTATTGAGCGGGGATGTATCATTAGACTTATTTTCAAGGAAAAAGTGTTGGAGACTGGATTCTACCTCAGCAGCAATTGAGGGATCCGTTAGTAATGATGGGTCTAACCTCCATGTTTGTAGACGAAGTGGTGTGTCAGGGAACTTTAGTGTCAGGGAGATGGGGTGGTGATCCGAGATGATCATGGGATCAATGGAAGTTTGATGGAGCAGAGATAGATCTTTTTGCGTCAAGAATAGATAATCTATCCTTGAATATCGGTCGTGAGATGCTGAGTAGAAGGTATAATCTTTGCCGTTGGGATTCAGGGTGCACCATGCGTTATGGAGTAGTAACTGTTTGAGTAGGGATTTGATTTTCTTGAGGGCTGTATATGGGAGTGATGAGGAGTCGGTGGATGTGTCTTGGATAGGATTGAGTGGAGCGTTAAAGTCTCCCCCTAGTACGAGGGTACCTTCTTGGAAGGTTGTTAGTGTATCAGTGATAGTTCGGAAGAATGGTACTTGACGGACATTTGGGGCATATATGTTTGCCAAAGTGATTTTTCTACCTAGAAGTGAGCCTTTCAGAAAGAGGTATCTGCCCTCCACATCTATAAGCGAGTCAGTGATTTGAAAGGGGCAACCTTTTGCAATAAGTATCGAAACTCCTTTCGATTTGTGCAATGGGTTGGTTGCGTGATACACCGTTGGATAACGGAAATTGTGTAGTTTTGGCGTGGCGTTGGAGCGGAAATGCGTTTCCTGTATAAATATAATGTCAGCCTTGTTTCGGTGCATGGTGAGGAGGAGTTGGGAGCGCTTTTCTGGCGTGTTAAGGCCCCTAGCATTGAGCGAAACAATTTTTACCAAGGGTGTGGCTGTAGCATGGGGTACTGTGGTCATTTTGAAAGTATGTTTACGTATCTGACAGGATAGTAGGAGCTGTGGCAGGGGGTGTGGTAGGGTTATTGTGAGGGTCTGGGTTGGTTAGTGAGGTGTAGTAGGAAATGTGTGGGAGGAAGAGAGAGAGGTGTCGGCAATAAGTGGGATCCCTATCACCTGGCTCGGTGAGTTGGGCCACAATATTATATTTGCCGGTAGAGGTCAGTGGTGTTTATACTACTGGAGATTTTAAGGGCTCTGTAAGGTATGCGTAACCACTGTGTGGGGGTTGGTTTGTCAATTGAGAGGTATGGACAAATGTAGAAAGATTGAACAATGAGGGCCGTCTCACCAACAGCCTTAGTTCATATTGAGGGGAGCAGATAGGGGATAGATTTGTAGCAGGTAGAAGTGGATGTTTTAGGAAGCGAGTCAATGTTTATGGTAAGTTGTAGGTCAGTCTTTGGTTAAAAAGGGCTTAGTAGGGTGTTGTCTTTAGTAGTCATTATTTGTGAGACCTTGTGGGAGTGAGCAGCTGTCTGGTTTGGGGGTAAATAATGAAACCACCTGAATGCGTAACAGGAAAAGTACAAAGAGGGAAAACAATAACTAGCTTCCATCGGAGTTGACAATAACGGTAGCCTAGTAGCAGGCCCATAAAGAACATGCGCTCTTTAGAGAGCAAACAAAACGGTATTTTACTTTCAACAACAATCATCTACAGGACCGTGATTACTCGGAAGTGGAGTAAAAGGGAAAAAAAAAAAAGTACATTTAACATAACGTGAATAGAAGAGGGGTGGAGGTGCGAGTATCGAAGCTAGACCGGAGACGCCTTGGAAGGAGTATTGTAGACTCCTGAACATGTGCATGTGTGTTTGTTTGGGTGAATCATGTGGTGCATGAAATATTTTGCTTCACTTTGGTAACAACGGTGGTGAACTCTGGTACATCCCATATCTGGAGGCGTGCATTTATATTTTACTGGTCTGTGAATTACTGAGGTGAGTGATGTATATCTGTTCCTAAAGGTATGAGCATTATAACCCAGGAGCCAGCAGAGTGCGATGCAAGGCTAAATTACAATGAATTTGTTAGGTTATAAGATACTAACATTAGCGAGGGGGGTTAAACTGGTGATAAGGCGCTATAGGGTGAAAGCCCTCTTAATTGTTATCAGTGTGTGTTGAATAGCAGTAAGGCCTTCCCAGTACGGGAGGTATATTAACATAAAGAACATAACATATTACCATAACATAGTACATTTTACCTGTTAGGTGCTTCTTAGCAATAGGAAGTTCTGCCGGTATTGTTCCCAAAGAGGCAAACAATGTGAATACGGGTTGAGGAGTATGCAACTATAGCTGATATTCGTAGAGTGGGAGAGGGATAGAATGTTCTATGTGAGTTTTCCGCAGTCCATTGCTCGGCAATATCTTCACCATGGCGTTCATGGCCTCTGCTACCAGTCACTGATCCAAGCCGTATACAATCGGGGATAGAAATTGTGGTAAGTTGTTCGTAACTCCAGGGGTGATCGTATAAGGCAGTGTGTCCGGGGGGATAGACTACATTAGTCAGCAATCCAAAGCAGCAGGGTGAAAACCCTGTGGGTTTGGGTGATACTTGGGGTGAATGTCCCATCCTTGGAGTATCCACGGGTATAATAGGAGCATGGTTCAGGGGTCTGTTTGCACACATGGAGGGGGGATCAGGAAAGGTAAAGCAGACGTTGTCGGTGTGTCCATCCTGTTCGGACATCGTGGGCTGAAACAATGAGGATTAGCGATCTCGGCGAGCCTGGCGAGGTAAGGGCGCTGTCATGGGACTCGAAGGTGGGTGTCGGAGCCTTGATGAAGAACTGGGTCTGGTGGTCGACGGCGATCGTCTTCTACAGAAACTCGTGTTGTGGGCTTCCATCGGTTCTTCCGTTGGTGGACGCTGGGTAGGAGTAGATGTTTCGAACTCAGCATACCAGTTCAGGACCGCTACGTATGGTATGTCTAGGGTACGGCAGAAAGCATCTAGTTCCTCAGTAACGCTGAACGGCCCTGGTGAGGAGCCAAGAGGCCGAATGGAAATTTCCATCTATAGCGGATCCCTCTGGTCCGCAGGACTTCCAGCAAGGGACGTAAATCTTTACGGAGTCTCAGTGTAATTGCTGAAAGTTCCTGGTAGATGTAAATAGAGTAGCCTTCATATTCCAATTGGGATTTATCGCATGCTTTCCTGAGGATTTCTTCTTTGGTAGCGAAGTCATTGACGTAGCATATAATGTCCTTCGGGGGTTCAGTATTTCTGCCTCTGGGACGAAGCGCTCTATGGATTCGTTCCATTGCAATTGGGGTATGTCTAGGTCGATCCAGGAGGCGGTTGAAGAGATCCGTTACAGCCGGGAGAAGCTGATCTTGTTCCACGGATTCGGGTAGGCCTCTCACCCGTAAGTTATGCCTGCAACCCCTGTTATCGAGATCCTCAACATGACGCTGAAGATCTTGAAGTTGTATGGTATGGGAGTCTACCTTGTGGTGAATTTTCTTTACTGCTGACTGTTGTTGTGCTGCGGTGTCCTCTACACGCTGTATTCTCCCTGTAATGGCCTGTAGTTCATGGCGCAGATCTGAAATGGCCGAGAACAGGGTATCCTTTATATCAGCTGCTACAGCCTGGAGGTCGTGTAGGGTGAGATGTCAGGCTGTTCTCCATCGGTGTGAGGCGGTGTTCAGTTGAGGTGAGGATAATCCCGTTGTGGTCTTGAGAAGGAGATGAGGCAGAAAGAGGAGCCGCCATATTAGCCCGCTGGGTTCTAAATATCTCCGGTATTGTTTGGCTTGTAATTTCTCTCGGGGGAACGGGATCTAGATTGCGAGCTTCTGCGGGACGAAGTTCCCATAGTGGATGGAAAAGTGGTGTCGGTAATCCCCGTTAGAAGCGGATTATAGGCTGCGGTGAGCGGGAGCCTGAGGATTAGGCAGCCATCTTCTCTCAAGGCAAACCATGCCCCCCTACCATATTCTTCATATTACCAAAGCTAAAACAAAGAAAGAAAAAGATCTGCTGGTATTTAAGTCTTGGCCAGAATTTCTTTATGTAATTTGTGAATTGGCAGAACAATTAAACAAATCAAAAGATGAAACCAGGCGAAAGGCTGATAATGTTAAAAAGTTACAGAAAGCCCTTTCTGAGACTGGAATTAAATTTGTAAAGGTTTCTGTTGATATGGGACAATCGTCTGCCCAAATGTCAGGAGCCTGGCGGACACGATGGGTTAACTAGAAATACTGTTGAACGAGGAGGATTTAGATTTGGTGGGAATTTCAGAGACCTGGTTCAACAGCTCTCATGATTGGCTGGCAACCATTCAAGGGTATTCTTTTTATCGCAGGGGTCGAGAGGGTGACAAAGGGGGAGGTGTATGCCTCTATATGAAGAATAATGTAAAAGTAAATGTGAGAGATGACATTAATAAGGGAGCTAGGGAGGCGGTGAAATCCTTATGGGTAGAGCTCCAAAGGGATGAAGCTAAGGGGAAAGTAATACAGGGTGTATGCTATAGGCCCCTTAACCTGAGGGAGGAGGGGGGACGGACCTCCTATCACAATTTGAATTAGCAGCAAGGTTGGGAAGTGTTATCATAATGGGGGATTTTAATTATCCAGACATAGACTGGGTGGAGGGAACCGCGCATTAGTCTAAGGTTTGCCAGTTCCTAAATATCTTGCAGGACAATTTCATGGGTCAGACGCACCAACTAGAAACAAGGCATTACTAGATCTACTGATTACCCACAATGCAGACCTGTTCACGGATGTGGAAACACGGGGCAATTTAGGAAACAGCGATCACGGGTCAATTGGCTTCAGTATAAATTACACAAATAGGAAACACAAGGGAAACACAAAGACACTAAATTTAAAAAGAGCCAACATCCCTATACTACGAACCTTGCTAGAAGATATAAATTGAGATAAAATCTTAGAAACAAACAACATGGAGTAGAGATGGGTTTGGTTTAAGAGCATATTAACCACTTCCGGACCACCCACCGTCGTTATACGTCGGTACTTTGAAGAGGAGTATCATTGTTATGGCAGCAGCTAGCTGCCATAACCCCAGTATCCTCTTCTTCAGTGAGCAGTCCGGTTTCAGATAAAAGTGGTCTCTGTGGCGGTTCACCGCAAGATCACTTTTATTGGCGGCGGGAGGGGGCCCCACCCCGCCACGCTCCGGTGCCCTCCTCTGTGCTCCGATGCCGTCGGCAGTGGCAGAGGCAATTGGACCTTCACCCTTGCTGAGCATGGAGACGAGTGAGGGGAAGATGGCCCCCACCCATCTCCATAACAATGCAGGACGGAAGTGACGTCAAAACGTTACTTCCGCCCATAGCATTAAAGAGCCAATTTTTAAATTATTTTTTTAAATGACAATTTTTTTTTTTATTGCATTTTAGTTTAAATATGAGATCTGAGGTCTTTTTGACTCCAGATATCATATTTAAAAGGTCCAGTCATGCTTTTTTCTATTACAAGGGATATTTACATTCCTTGTAATAGGAATAAAAGTGACAAAAATTTTTTTTTTTAAAAAAACAGTGTAAAAACAAAAAATAAAAGGTAAAATAAATAAGAAAAAATTTTTTTTTTTAAACGTGCCTCGTCCCGCCGAGCTCACGCGCAGAAGCGAACGCATAAGTGAGTAGCAAAAGGATGGTGAACCCGCGCAATGGAAGTAAAGGTTTATTTAGTGAAGTTTGGAACTGCTGCCTCCCAACAAGCAGTCACCCTAAATGGGGACAGCTGAGATATATTAAAAATGATAGAAGGGTTTGGCGCTGTTCCTATTGGTTTCCTACCTTCATATAGGTTACTAGATACAAATTAAAAAATATATATAGATTCCTAGGTGCACCGTGCATATGTCAAATAAATAAATATTAAATACAACTTCAAAATATGTAAATTCCTAAGTGCACCGTGCATATGTCAATTAAATATTCTGCTACAATATTGTGCAATCATAGGTGATACAAAAACATTGGATACGTAACTTAAATATGTGGTTTTAAAGGGGGGGGGGAGTGAGGGGGGGGGAGAGGGAGAAGGGGAGTGGAAGTGGGGAGGGGGGGAGGGGGGGGTGTGTGGGAGATCTGCTCCTGAGGAAAAATTAGCAGTAACAAGATAAAGTGCAAACGTGCTAGTGAAATTCAAAAAAATTCTTTAGTATGTCTCTTGTGCAATTTCTTGTGCTGTGATAATAATCCTTCATTTATAATATCTCCTTCCTCTGAAAGTGCAGCCACTCACCAGATCACTTCACCCCTGCGGGGGTAGTAGGCAGTTACAGTTTTTGCGCCACTGTACAGCGATCGCTGGCGGGCTCAGGATCGTGGTATATCATATGTAAAGAGAGAGGGAGTGAACATAGCGTAAAATTGCTTTTAAAAGGTTTTATTACACAAAATAGAAGGGTACTCACACTTTTACAGTAAAAATCAAGCGAAATGGTAAAAAACGTCAAAACCGTCACAAATGTCCTTCAGCGCTGGTACAGGAGGTGATATTTGGGAAGCACAGATTAGGCCATGCCCTACGCGTTTCGTCGTTAGGACGTCTACGGGAGCGTGACCTGTATTGTGTCTTCCCATCCTTATATAGTGTGCGGTGTCCCCTTGTTGAATTTTCAATTGGCATCCATTTTCCCTGTGATTCCGCGGACCGGAAGTTCGTCCGCGGCCATTTTGTTTACATTTTGCAGACCGAAGTCCGACTTCCTGTGTAAATAACAGTGTTTCTAAGGGACTAGTGGTGGCCATTTTGCCTGAGATTTTTGCAGACAGTGGTTCAAATCGCCTGTCTCTGTATGTCTATGCTGCATAATCCGGCGGCCATTTTGCCTGTGTTTTTGTGGACAATGGAGACCGTGAGCAATTCTCTCTATTGGTGTCAAATGCAGATATATGATGTTAAATCAATCGCACACTATAAAAGGTTATTACACATTAATCGGCTTGCTTTATATGACGCTAAAAATCAAAAATATTTATGCTAAATCCAAAGTAATTTAAAACCCGTAAGGAATATATATAAAAACATAAGAAATACATAAAAAATCTATAAAAGTTAAAAATTAAAAATCATGGGGAGCACATAAGGGATCATGAGGAATACTTAAAAACGGAATGAGAGCTTACTAAGTACATGTTATTCTTAAATTAAAATAAATTGGAAATTAGATTAATTAAATAAATAAAACATAAACTATTTTAAAACTTTCAATATTAAATTCATATATTATGTGACATTTTTATGTATCTGGAGAGAGGGGGAACATATTTTTATTTTTATTTCTAAGGGGGCTTGTTGTATATATTGACTTTTAGAATGTCCACATTTATACATTATATATCCTCATTTATTTACTATCTGAGAGTAATTGCTTCTGTGGTGCGTACGTAAGAAAGGTATCTTAAATTTTTTTAGTTGGCGTTTCTTTCTGTGTACCATTCTGGATCTATGTCCCATAAATGGACTAAAAAAAAGGTATATATAAAAAATATAAAAAATATATATATATGTATAGTGGTATAAAATCGCATTCCAAATCTCTATGTAATTAAAATATTTCAAGTGTATTATTAAGAAAAGGAAGGAGGAATAAAAAAGGAGGGATATTTTGAGATCTGTACTATGCTATTTGTGCGTGTATATATATGTACTGGAGGGTATACTGGACCTGTTGGTTACTTTTCAAGTTTATATCCTGTTTTAGTGCTTTCTGCTCATTTATAAGGAAAGGGAAAGGATAGTTTAGTGTCAAAGTGTTTGTGAGTCAAAAGTGTAGGTGCTCTATGTCTCCCATATTGATGTTGGTATTAATAATTGGTTAGGAAGCAGTTAAGATCAAGGTCAATGTTCATGCCCATAGGCTGCAGGGTATCTAATAAGAATATTCACTTGGTTTCGTTTTGTGAGACCTTAGTTTTTTTATTTTCGCCTCTCCAGTGGCCCTTGATTTTGTCTATTGCGTAAAAGGTCATCTGCGCCGGGTCTCTATTATGGTAATCTCTGAAATGCCTGGAGACGCTGTGTTTATTAAAACCTTTCTTGATGTTTTTAATGTGTTCTCTGACCCTGACATGTAGCTCTCTCGTTGTCCTTCCTACATATTGCTTCCGACATGGGCACTCTAACACGTAAGTGACGTGGGTACTGTGGCAAGTAATGAGCTCTCGAATATTGAACTCTTTTTCGTTGACAGTGGATCTAAATTTCGTTGTTTTCTTGCTGGTTCTTTTGCTGGTTCTGCAAGGTAAACATTTGCCACATTTAAAAAACCCTTTTAAGCCTTTTCCTATTTTTATCTCCCTAGGTGGATCTATTGCATTGTGTACCAATTTGTTCCTCAAAGTTGGTGCTTTTTTGTAGATAAAAACCGGTTTCCTAGGCAATATAGAGTTAAGGGTCCTATCAGATTGTAAAATGGGCCAATGTTTTTTAATTATAGTCTCCACATATTTGTATTGTCTATTGTACCCCATTAGAAAAGCTACTTCCGGTTTTTCATTTTTTGTTCTTCTATGTTGTGTTCCTGTTTCATCTAACATTTTGTTTCTGTCCATTTTCCCGACTGTATGTTTCATTGCCGTCAGGTCCTTTCTTTTGTATCCCTTTTCCACGAACTTGTTTATTAGAGTGTCCGTTTGTTTCTCATAATCGTGTTTGTTGGAGCAGTTCCTATATAACCGCATAAACTGACCCTTAGGTATATTTCCTAGCCATCGGGGATGGTGGCAGCTGCTAGTTGGGATGTACCCATTTCTGTCCGTAGTTTTGAAATATGTTCTTGTTTTCAGCTGTCCATTCTCTTTATATATTTGTAGGTCCAGGTAATCCACAGTTTCTTTATTCCAGTTTCCTGAGAAGGTCAGTCCGTAAGCATTGCCATTGATCTCGTTAAAGAAATTCTGTAATTCCTCTATCGTGCCCCCCCATACCATGACTATGTCGTCAATGTACCTCCTATATAATTTCAGATTTCTTCTTTCCGTACTATAAATTTGTTCCTCCTCCCATTTATTGAGTAGTAGATTGGCTACACTAGGGGCATACTTAGCCCCCATGGCTACTCCTTTTATTTGGGAGTAGAAGTCGCCCTTGTGCCAAAAATAGTTATGGCTCATGGCCAATTTTAGTCCCTCCAAGATATAATTGATTTGTGTTACCCTTAGATCCGTTAGTGTGTGTAAAGCCCATTCCACACCACTAATGCCATCCTTCTGTACGATGTTGGTGTACAGAGAATTTATATCAACGGTTACTAGTATGTCGTTATCATTTATTTCAAAGTTGTTTAGTTCCCCAATTAGCTGTTTACTGTCTCTCAGGAACGATCTACCTTTTTCAACTAGGGGCTGTAAGTAGCCGTCCAGGTATGCTCCCAACCTGGAGAACAGTGAATCAATGCCACTGATTATCGGTCTACCAGGTGGGTTCTTTTGGTCTTTATGGATCTTTGGTACATAATATATAATTGGAGTTTTGGCTATTTCAGGGGTTAGATATTTGGCTTCTTTTTTTGTTAGAATCCCCATTTCTTCTCCTTTTTTGACATAGGTCTTCAATTTTTTCTTGTATTGTGTTCTTGGGTTGCCCCTCAGTTTCTTGTATGTGTTGGGTACCTCCAGCAGCTTCTTCATTTCTGACTCATAGTCTTTTTTATTTAAAATGACCAGGCCCCCTCCCTTATCGGCCGGTCAGATGACTATATTTTTCTTCCCCTCTATTTCTTTAATAGTGTTCCATATGTTTGTTTTTATTTTCTTCGGTTTCATTTTCCTAAGATCTTGTTCGACCATTTTTTTGAAAGTCATCAGGCTCTCATTTTGTTGAACATTCGGGTTGAAGGTTGAATTATTTCTTAGTCCTGAATGTTGGAATAGAGGGGGGTCATCATCTGTTCGCACGTTCCTGTTATTATTTCCTTTCATTAGGTAAAATTTTTTTATGTTAAGTTTTCTTACAAATTTTTGGAGGTCTATGTATACTTCGAAGGGGTCAAGATTCTTATCAGGGGCATATTTTAAGCCTAAATCCAACACTCTCAATTCTTCCTCATTAAAATTGGCTTCGCTTAGGTTAAAAATTCCTGTACCTAATATTCTCTTCTTCTTTTTCTTCTTGATTCCTCCTCTCTTACCGCGTGCTCTTCTCCTCTTTCCCATCTCTGTGGTCTGTATGTATGCTCTGTTCTTTCTTCCCGTTGGGTTTCTTCTTGCATTCTGTTCCTCGGGCCCATGTATGTGTTCCTGGTGGTCCTCATATTCCAGCTCCGTCGGGGGTCTCCGTTGTTTCGGTTCCTGGTAGGGAACCTGAAGGGTTGTCCTCCCCTTTGTCTGCCTTGAGGCCCGTATGTATCCCTGTAGGGAGACCGTCTGTCTCTGAAGACTGGGGGTCTCCCTCTGTATTCCCTGGGAAAAAAACCCCGTCTATGTGATGGTTCTTCATAGGGGGTGTAGTGTTGTTCGTTCCTCAGAGGGGAGTACCTGTTGTTATACCTTGGTGTCCTCAATATACTTGAGGGGTTATTCCATTGTTGTGGTCTATTTTCATCTCTGGCTTGATCCCTATAGTACCTACGTTCCGGGCTAGATCCCTCTCTTCTCATTCTTGAATTTGATAGCTCTTCTGGTATTATTCTTGGTGTCCTAATTTCTGCGGGTCTTGTCTCTTGCCATGGTGTAGTATCTTCTGTTACTGAACTTTCCCTTGATTCATCTATCATAGAGATATTGTGGTTATCTTCCATGTAATTTTCATCTATTTGCCATTTATATACCTGCTGGTTTTTGTAGTCCAGTACATCTCTTCTAAACTTTTTTTGTTTCTTCAACTGTATTTCTTTGTCATATTTAGTCATGGCTTCTTGTAGCTTATTCTCTTTTTCTTTATATTCTCTGGATTCCAAGAAGGGTGCGAGTTGGTCTCTTATTTGTAGTATTTCTGTTTCTATGTTCTTTAGTTTATGTCGTCTTCGCATTACTATTTTCCCAAGCAATGCATTTTCACTATCATTGAAGAATCTATACCAGTCTTCCATCAATCCTTTGTCATTGACTGCATCGTTAGGTGAGATATCCCACCTCAAACGTCTTGGGGTGATTTTCTCTGTAATGTACATCTCAATAGTTGCTATATCCCACCAGACTCTTATTTGTTTTTCTATATTGTGTTTCAGATGTTTAAATAGACTGTCTATGTCCTGCCGAATGGCTACTTGTTCTTGATTAAAGACTTCGGTGAGGTTAATGTTTCTGTTATTTAGATATCTAAAGATATCCATTGCTGCAGGTTTCTGTTTAGTTTTAAATTAAACAGTGACTAGTAAAAGGATGGTGAACCCGCGCAATGGAAGTAAAGGTTTATTTAGTGAAGTTTGGAACTGCTGCCTCCCAACAAGCAGTCACCCTAAATGGGGACAGCTGAGATATATTAAAAATGATAGAAGGGTTTGGCGCTGTTCCTATTAGTTTCCTACCTTCATATAGGTTACTAGATACAAATTAAAAAATATATATAGATTCCTAGGTGCACCGTGCATATGTCAAATAAATAAATATTAAATACAACTTCAAAATATGTAAATTCCTAAGTGCACCGTGCATATGTCAATTAAATATTCTGCTACAATATTGTGCAATCATAGGTGATACAAAAACATTGGATACGTAACTTAAATATGTGGTTTTAAAAGGGGGGGGGGAGTGAGGGGGGGGAAGAGGGAGAAGGGGAGTGGAAGTGGGGAGGGGGGAGGGGGGGGGTGTGTGGGAGATCTGCTCCTGAGGAAAAATTAGCAGTAACAAGATAAAGTGCAAACGTGCTAGTGAAATTCAAAAAGTAGTAGCGCCCGCATATGAAAACGGTGTTTAAGCCACATATGTGAGGTATCTCCGCGATCGGTAGAGCGAGAGCAATAAACGTAACCATAGGTAAGTGGGTTCCCAGCGGTAATTTTGTAGTGTGTTCAGTAAATGGATACCATCTCGAATGTATGCTGGTAGGTTCTGAGCCAATGGTTGCAAAAAGTGGTCGATATACATGGAAAAGGGGTTAGTGATGCTATCCATGGCATCCAGGGGGATCCGTCAGACGCTTATAAATTTTGGGGAGGTGGTAGAAGTATGGTATGTGGTAATTATCGTGTTTGAGGAATGCAGCTTCAGTTTTAGTAATACAAAGTATAAAGAAAAAAGAATTGCGCTAGGTGCTCAAAAAAGTGTATATATTAAAAATAATTGATAATGAAATGACCGTGAAAGGGGTCCTGCTGCTGGACACTATAACCCCAATATGAGGGCACAAAAAATACATATAAAGAGAACAGTGCAGCACTGGACAAATATCATGAGTGAAAAGTATTGTGAAAATAGTGTTGAAAAATAAAATGAAGAATTTAAACAACAGTAGTAAATAACACCTAATAATAATGACTAGTGAAAAAACATTCAATCAAAAGTCCATAAGTGATGAAGAAGCAAATACAGTGAATGCAAATAAAAGTTCTGAATTATGATGTGAGTGAAGTTAAAAAGTTATTCCATACAGAGTTCTGGATCAGTAATCCACTGCCAGTGCTGCCCACCACCTGGTGATAAAGTAATGAAGGCTTACCAGAGAGCCAGCGACCGCCCTTACTCAGGGGGGTCAAAACAGGCTTAGTAGGGAAATGTAGGATGAACTTCGAGGGATGTCCCTTGAGAGGCTCTGTAGGGAATCTTGCCAACCTGCTTCCTGGGCGACTACTCAACAACAGCAGGGCACCAATTCGGAAGGTGTGGTCCCAAATATACTTCTTTTTCAGCTCGATAGCAGGACTAAATTAGTCATTTAGCAACCAGATCCTAATTTAAAGTGAGTCAGAGCCTTGACAGGAATCATTGTTCAAGGCTTTTCTTCCCTTGCCTTCCTATAAGAGGTCCACAAATCCAATAAAGGGGGCTTCTGTAAATTGGTGGGCAATGAAAGCCAGCTGTACCGTCATCACGAGTGATCTGACAGGCATTTTTGCCCGCAATAGCGCTGCTTTCCATTTGCATTAGCGCTCAGTTTCTGAGAGTTGAAGTCTTATTGGCCTTATTTGGGCGCTATTTTCTGGGACTGCAGGATCATTTTTCGGCGCTATAGTAAATCACCCCCTGTATCTCTAAGTGATCTTTTACTCACTGCACTGAAATTTTTCTTTAGTCTTCCAAATAAAAACTTTTGTAAACAAAAAAAGAACTTCCTTCTATGCAATTCAAACTAACCTTTTTCCTCATTTCTCACCTGAGTTGTTTCACCTTATTATTCATCAAGTTCAATATTATCGCTTGGAATATTGAAAATTAATATTTTGTTTTGTAACCAAGGACAATGAAGAGTAAACTTGCATACAAAGGTTTTATATTTAGTTATACTGTAACAGCTAGTAATACAAGGAAAACAATGGAAAAATAAGTCTATACCTTCTGCCTCCAGAGAAATCAATATTTTAGCATTAAATCCTCCAAAGAGGGAATGAATAACCACTGGATTACTTCATAGCTGGAAAATTATTGTGTTATAGTTAATTATTCCTAGTAAATACATAAGATAAGACCTTAGAGTTGGTTCAGGACCTGGCACAGGTAGAGTTCACTATGAGTATCATTGCCAGAGCCAATGTTATTGTTAATGCAATTTATCCCCCCCCCCTATTCTTCCCTTATTACCTCCACCCCTCCCCCCCCCCCCTTCACCTTTCCCTCTCCACCTGAAACCTTTTCCTGGAATAACCCAGTAAACTTCAAATAGCTTGTGTTCTATTAGATAACTCGATGCAAAAAGTTCAGCGGCTGAAAGTATATGTACAGCTGATTCAACCAGTCAAAACTATTATTCTTTTTCTCTTCATGGTTTAACATAAACGACCAATAGATTTTCTGATATCTAAATGTCTTTAAAGCTTTTACCTTATCCTCACCTCATAATTGAGAATGGTCCTCCCTAATATATATTATACCATACCTTACACTGTATGGTTACTTCCCCTACACCTCTACTATAGGCTACAGAAATACTCATGTTATGTTCCCAAAAATAAACAAATAAATAAATAATATGACTGCTAATTACTTTTTGCTCTCCCATCTATCTCCCTAAACGAAGTTCTAGCTCCCAGTAAATGAATAGTTCTCCCCGTTAGAGCAGGAAGTATCCCATCCGAACTTTACCAGACACCATACCCCAGCTGACACCTCTGGACTCCCTTCAATTTGTAACACAAATCTATCCCTTTCACAGATAGGGTAGCAGGTCTAAACCTATCTCAGAAAACGCTCCCCAACTCCATCTTCAATTCCCCCCCCCCTTTTTTTTTCTTACCCCCTTGCTCCTCACACATTACCCATGAAATCTACTAAAACATCTGCTTACTGTTGAGTACTCCTTTTCCCTGCTTTTAAATCTATTAAATTGATGATCAGGGATACGATGTCTCAAACACATCAAACCTCACCTCTCACTGTTAAATTGATCTCAATTAATGCCAAAGGCCTAAAAATTCCACAGAAGCATTCCAAATTCCTGAGAGAATTCTATAAAATGAAAGTTAGCATAGCTTGCATAAAAGAAATGCACTTCAAAAAAGATGGCATTCCCAAACTCAAAGACCAAAACTACCCGTATGTCTTTCATGCTACATCCACTACTTCTAAAACAAAAGGGGTTTCCATTTCAATCTCTAAAAAACTCTATTCCAGTTGCTGGACGCCTTGCTCGACCCCGAAGGACGCTACGTATTTCTGAAGGGAAAACTTGGCGCATGCCCAGTCACAATCCTCCCCTTGTTTGCAAACAGAATCTTGATACTTAGTGGGGGCTTCAATGTTCCCTTGAACCCACTCTTGGATACTTCTTCGGGAACCCCCCCGCTCCCTTGTAGAGCTCTCAAACAAATTAAGCTCCAACTTCATGGCCTCATGCTACATGATACACTGAAACTCCAAGAAAAAGACTATACCTACTTTTCACCAATCCACCAAAAACACTCCAGAATTGACTATATTTTCTTATCTCAAGTGGACCTAACCTATTTACAACAAGCTACAATAGAACCCATGATACTTTCAGATCACCACCCAATCACTATGACCCTACAATTTCCTGAACAGGTGACAAAAACAAAAATATGGAGAATAAATACATCTCTCCTAAAAGACCCATTAGAAATACAGAGATACACTGAAGCTATTAGAGAGTACTTTAAATTAAATAAAACTTTGAACACATCACCCATCACACAATGGGAAGCACACAAATGTGTGCTCCGAGGAAAATTCTTAGCAACAGCATCAACAACAAAAAAAAACCCACCAAGCAAAGATTGCTTCCCTCACTGACCTTATACATTCCCTAGAAATAACACACAAACAAACAATTGCAAATTCCACGTATCAGGAGCTGCTAAAAGTGAGAAACCTTCTGCTGGAGGAACTCGATAAAAAACCAAAAAGACAACACATACTCCGCAACAAAATATATTATGAACAGGGCAATAAATGCAGGAAACTCCTAGCAAAGGCAGTTCAGGCTAAAAAAGCGGGTACCACAGTCAGAAACATCAAAGACAATCAGGGGAAAATTCATTCCTCTAATGAAGCTTTAGCGAAACAACTTGAATCTTGCTGCAAAGCCCTTTATAATATCCCAACAACATCTGATAAACATTAAGAAACTGAAAAACATGCACAAATTATCTCAGACCTTTTGGGGAAACATTTCTCCCCACGCTCAAAAGTGACTCGGAACAAAAACTGGAAGCACCGCTATTGGAAACAGAGTTTGACAAAGCCCTTAAAGATATGAAATTGGGTAAATCCTCAGGTCCGGATGGGTTTCCCCTCCAATAATATAAAACATTTAGTGAAATTCTTAAACCACACTTTCTGTCCGCATTTTGTTCCCTACGCTACACACCTCACCCATCTTCCCAACTACTGGAAGCACACATAACAGTAATCCCTAAGGAAGGGATAGACGAGTCCTAAGTTTCAAACTACAGGCCAATCTCCCTCATAAATGTAGATGTAAAAATATATGCTAAAATCCTAGCAAATAGAATTCTACCTCTGCTCCCCTCCTTTATCTGCCTTAACCAGGTAGGTTTTACCCCTTGAACAGAGGGGCGCAATAACACAACAAAAGCCTTAAATCTCCATCACTGGCTAACATCACAATCTCAACAAGGTTTCTTCCTCTCCCTCGATGCCGAAAAAGCATTAGACAGAGTGGCCTGGGATTATATGGATGCTGTACTTGTTTCCATAGGCTTCTTACCTAAAATGCGAGCCTATGATAAAGCTCTATATACAGCTCCTATGGCAAGACTATGAGTTAATGGCCACCTGTTGAACACCTTCCAGCTTCACAATGTAACAAGGCAGGGGTGTCCTCTCTCCCCTTTACTTTTTGTGCTTACCCTTGAACCCTTATTGAATAAAATCAGATCCAACCCAGACATCAAAGGGATTAACGTCCACAACTGCATCTACAAATTAGCTGCTTTTGAGGACAACCTTCACATTTTCCTTACTGACCCCCACATATCTATCCCCAACCTACTCCAGAACCTAGACCTTTTCCAGAAAATTTTCAATCTAAAAATAAATTACTCCAAATCTAATGCTCTCAATATAACACTGCCACTAGAAACAGTCAAACTCTGCCAAACTAATTTTCTTTTCAAATGGGCAAAAGATGATATAACATATTTAGGTATTCACATCCCCACTAAACTTTTGGAACTCTTTAACCGTAACTATGGAAAAATTATGGAAACGACACGCAAGGATTTGAAACGCTGGGCTTCCCTAAATATCTCCTGGTTTGGGAGAACAGTGCAGGATGAAAAAATTAGTTTAGTTTAGTTTAGTTTCGGTTCGTTATTTAACTAAATTCGTTTAGTTAAATTAGTTGCATTCATTACATTCATTTTCGGGATTCGTTTAGTTTCGTATTCGAATTCGAAAAAATTCTACCGCATTCGAAAAAACTATCAAATTCGAAAAAAATTCTACCAAATTCAAAAGAAAACGATTAAATTCGAAAAAATTCTACCGCATTCGAAAAAAACGATCAAATTTTAAAAAATTCTACCGCATTCGAAAAAAAACTATCAAATTCGAAAAAATTCTACTGCATTCGAAAAAAAACTATCGAATTCGAAAAAATTTTACCGCATTCGAAAAAAATTTGACCGAATTTGAAAAAGTAAACTATATATAACCATTTTGCGAAATTCGAATTTCATATAGAATGAAATCAAATTCCAATAGAAAAGATTCAAATAGAATAGAAAATAAGAATAGCATGCAAGAACAATAGAACAGAATAGAAAATAATATAATATATTCTATTCTAATCTTTTCTATTCAAATTCGAATTCATTCTGTACCAAATTCCAATTCCGGAAGATGTTTTATATATATTGTTCTATTGTTTTTTCTATTCTAGTCTTTTCTATTAGAATTCGATTTCATTCTATTTCTATATAACCATTTTCTGAAATTCGAATTTCATATAGAATGAATTTGCATTCAAATAGAAAAGATTAGAAAAAAATTAAAAATAATAGAAAAGAATAGCATAGAAAAACCATAGACCAGCATAGAAAAAAATAATATATATATATATATATATATATATATATATATATATATATATACATATATATAACCATCTTCCGAAATTCGAATTTCGTATAAAATGAATTCGAATAGAAAAGATTAGAATGGAGTAGAGAAGAATAGACTAGAAAAACAATAGAACAGAATAGAATAAAACATTATATATATATATATATATATATATATATATATATATATATATATATATATTATATTTTATTCTATTCTGTTCTATTGTTTTTCTAGTCTATTTTCTATTATTTTCTATTCTAATCTTTTCTATTCAAATTCAAATTCATTCTCGAATTTCGTCTAGAATGAATTCAAATTCGAATAGAAAAATTTAGAATAGAAAAGAATAGCATAGAAAAACAATGGAACAGAATAGAAAAAAATATTATATATAGATCTATATATAGATCTATATAGATCTATATATAGATCTATAGATCTATATATAGATAGATATAGATCTATATATAGATCTATATCTATCTATATATCTATATATATGGATATATATATCATCTTCCGAAATTCGAATTTCATATAGACTGAAATCAAGTTTGAATAGAAAAGATTAGAATAGAATAGAAAATAATAAAAACGAATAGCATAGAAAATATATATATATACATATATGACTTTTCATTTGGGTGCAACCTATATGCTAAAGACGGTTTGCACTTGAATGGAAGGGGGTCTGCTGTGCTGGGGGAGAGGTTTATAGGAAGGCTGGAGGAGTATTTAAACTAGGATTGAGGGGGGAGGGTGAACTAGAATTACATCAAGAAGACAGGTCAGTTAGGGGTCAGACATTAATGGAGGGTGGAATGGGGACAGATGGGGGGAGGGTTATGGCAGGTGTCAAGAAATTTCCCATGTTGCAAACAGCCATTGGAAACTGTAGTGCCATTTGTACTACTAAAAAATATATGAAAAACACCAGACCAAAATGTAATAATGCATTAAAGTGTTTGTTCACCAATGCCAGAAGTCTGCCAAGCAAAATAGGTGAGTTGGAAGCTCTGGTGCATGAAGTGAACTATGATGTAATCGGTATTGCTGAAACTTGGCTTCAATCCTCACATGACTGGGCTATTAATATTCCTGGCTATGCACTCTTTCAGAGAGACAGGGTAAAAAGGAAAGGTGGCGGGGTCTGTCTCTATGTGAGAAGTGATCTCAAAGCAAGTGTGAAAGAGGACCTGATTGATGGAGAGTGTGATGAGTCTGAAGCATTATGGGTGGAACTACATATAGATGGGCGTAGTTCAAAGTTAATCATTGGAGTTTGTTATAGACCACCCAATGTTAACGAGGAGGTGGAGACTCAGCTCCTTGCACAGATGGAAAGGGCTGCAAGGGCTGGGACAGTGATAATAATGGGAGATTTTAACTACCCAGAAATTGACTGGAGTAATGGCACTGCTGGGACAGTTAAAGGGCAAAAATTTATAAACCTAGTACAGGACAATTTTATGGTCCAGTTTATTGAGGCCCCAACTAGGAATGAAGCTCTGTTGGACCTGGTAATCTCAAACCATGCAGAGCTTATTACTAATGTGCAGATAAAGGAACACCTGGGTAGCAGTGACCATAACATGATTTCATTTGATGTTAGCTGTAAACAAGAAATACATAAGGGAAAGATAAAAACACTTAACTTCAAGAGAGCAAATTTTCCAAGGATGAGGGCTGCTCTCGAGGACTTAGACTGGGAGGGAATATTGGCAGCGATAAACATAGAACAGAAATGGGAATTCTTCAAAAAGACTGTTTGGGACCTCACTGCAAAGTATATTCCCATGGGCAATAAGTTTAAAAGGCTAAAAAGAAAACCTATGTGGCTCACGGTCAAAGTTAGAAAAGCTATAAACAATAAGAAAAGAGCTTTTAAAAAATATAAAAATGAAGGAACACTAGTGTCATTTAAATGCTACAAAGAATTTAACAGAATATGTAAAAAGGAAATCAAGGGTGCAAAAATTCAAAATGAACGAGAGATCGCAAAAAATAGTAGGACAAACCCCAAAAAATTCTTCAAATATATTAATAGTAAAAAGGTCAGGTCTGAGCATGTAGGCCCTTTACAAAATAATCTAGAGTGGGTGACTGGGGACAAGGAGAAGGCTAATTTATTAAATACTTTCTTCAGCTCTGTATATACAAAAGAGCATGGGGAAGCTCATGTCCATAAGGGGGGTGGTATTGACACAGACCCCAATGATCCACAATGGCTCAAAAGGGATATGGTCCAGAAATATTTAGACAGAATAAAGGTGGATAAAGCACCTGGACCTGATGGCATCCACCCACGGATCCTAAAAGAATTGAGCTCTGTAATTTCAAAGCCATTGTATCTAATTTTTAGGGACTCATTAATGACGGGAATAGTACCGCTGGATTGGCGCAGGGCGAACGTGGTGCCTATATTTAAAAAGGGATCAAAGTCTTTACCAAGTAACTATAGACCTGTTAGTTTAACTTCTATAGTCGGGAAGATACTGGAGCGTTTAATAAAAGACCACATAGACGAGTTCTTGCTGGAAAAAAACATTTTAAGCAACAGACAGCATGGGTTCATGAAAGACAGAAGTTGTCAGACAAACCTGATTTCTTTTTATGAAGAGGTAAGTAAAACCTTGGACAGAGGGGTGGCTGTGGACGTGGTTTATTTGGATTTTGCAAAAGCATTTGATACAGTTCCGCACACACGGCTCATGTGTAAGTTAAAGTCTACAGGCTTGGAAATATCAGTTTGTAAATGGATAGAAAACTGGCTAAAAGACAGAATTCAGAGAGTAGTGGTTAATGATTCTTACTCTGAATGGTCTAAGGTTATCAGTGGTGTACCCCAAGGTTCAGTGCTGGGACCCTTACTCTTTAATATCTTTATAAATGATATTGGATCTGGGATCAAAAGTAACATTTCTGTCTTTGCAGATGACACCAAGCTATGCAGTGAAATAACGTCCTTACAGGATGTCTCCAATTTACAAGCTGACCTCAATGCTCTGTCTAATTGGGCGACTATGTGGCAGATGAGGTTTAATGTTGAGAAATGTAAAGTTATGCACTTGGGGGCTAAGAATATGCATGCATCATACATGCTAGGGGGAGTACAACTGGGGGAATCTGTAGTGGAGAAGGATCTGGGGGTTTTGGTAGATCATAAGCTCAATAATAGCATGCAATGCCAAGCTGCGGTTTCCAAAGCGAGCAAAGTTCTTTCTTGTATTAAGAGAGGTATGGACTCCAGAGAGAGAGATATCATTTTGCCCCTGTTCAAATCATTAGTAAGACCTCATCTGGAATATGCAGTTCAGTTTTGGACACCAGTTCTCAAAAAGGATATCGGGGAACTGGAGAAAGTGCAGAGAAGGGCAACCAAACTGATAAGAGGCATGGGGGAGCTCAGCTATGAGGAAAGATTAGAGGAACTGAATTTGTTCACTCTTGAGAAGAGGAGAATAAGGGGGGATATGATCAACATGTTTAAATATATAAGGGGTCCATATAGTGAACTTGGTGTTGAGTTATTCACTTTACGGTCAACACAGAGGACAAGGGGGCACTCTTTACGACTGGAGGAAAAGAGATTTCATCTCCAAATACGGAAAGGTTTCTTCACAGTAAGAGCTGTGAAAATGTGGAATAGACTCCCTCCAGAGGTGGTTCTGGCCAGCTCAGTAGATTGCTTTAAGAAAGGCCTGGATACTTTCCTAAATGTACATAATATAACTGGGTACTGACATTTATAGGTAAAGTTGATCCAGGGAAAATCCGATTGCCTCTCTGGGATCAGGAAGGAATTTTTTCCCCTGCTGTAGCAAATTGGAGCATGCTCTGCTGGGGTTTTTTGCCTTCCTCTGGATCAACTGTGGGTATAGTATTGGGTATATTGGATTGTACGTTTTTTTTTTTTTTTTTTTTATGGTTGGACTGGATGGACTTGTGTCTTTTTTCAACCTGACTAACTATGTAACTATGAAGTCAAAACAATAGAACAGAATACAAAAAAATATAATATATATATATATAGATTGAAGTGTAGAGGAGAACCACACACAGCTTTCAATCTAGTGTCAGCAAACAGGTCCTCCCACCGACCTTGTATATATAAAAATAAAGTTCAGATGTGTTCTGACTGATCTAAGGAAGGGTGTGAACAAATCAGTCTGAAACGTAATCTTTGTCTGAACAAATGATTGTAATGATTCTATTTGGAATGACTCTACTTGCTTTGTAATCTTTTTCTAAAGATTTGATGGAATAAAGCAACAAATTTTTAAGTGTATATATTATTCTATTGTTTTTCTAGTCTATTCTTTTCTATTCTTTACTTCTATTCTAATTCGATTTTTGAAATTAGAATTTCTGAAAATGGTTATATATATATATATATATATATATATATATATATATATATATATATATACGTATACATATACATATACATATATATATATATATATATATATATATATATATATATATATATATATATATATATATATATAAAACCATTTTCCGAAATTCAAATTTCGTATAGAATGATTTTGAATTTGAATAGAAAAGATTAGAATAGAATAGAAAATAATAAAAAAGAATAGAATAGAAAAACAATAGAACAGAATAGAATAAAATACAATATATGTTTTTCTAGTTTATTCTTTTCTATTATTTTCTTTTCTATTCTAATCTTTTCTATTCAAATTCATTCTATACGACCTTCGATATTCAGAAGCCATGTTCCAAAATTCGAATTTCGTATAGAATGAATTTGAATTTGAATAGAAAAGACTATTAAAGAATAGAAAATAATAGAAAAGAAAAGAAAAGCATAGAAAAACAATAAAACAGAATAAAAAAAATATTATATATATGTATTCTATTGCTTTATGATTTTATATTCTATTTTATTGTATTTTTTAGAAAATCGATTTCTATTGTTTTCAAATTCGATTCAAATTTGTTTTCGAATTCGATTATGTTTTCGAATTAGATTTGAATATGTTTTCGACTTCGATTCGAATATGTTTTCGAATTCTAATATGTTTTCGAATTCGATTCGAATTTGTTTTCAAATTCGATTCAAATTCGTTCGCTTTTTTTCGGATTCGTTTAAATTCATCACTGTTGTAATTCGGAAATTCGGATGCATCCGAATTTCTGAATAATGAAAAATTCGTCCAAATTTCGATTCGGAACAAAACGAAATGCACATGTCTAGAGAACAGCATTGATTAAAATGACCAAACTTCCACGCTTCCTCTATGTTATACAAACAATCCCCATTCATCTCCCAGATTCATTCTTTGCATTCTTCCGTAAAGCCTGTACATCCTTTATTTGGCAAAAAAAATCACCAAGAGCAAGTCATTCTTGCCTAATCCTGCCAAAATCCAAAGGAGGAATTGGACTTCCAGATTTGCAGCAACACTATTGGGCAATCCATATAACCTGCATAGTAGACAGGAATATCCACCATGATATCAAAGACTGGGCTAACCTAGAACATTCAATAATAACACAATGTTTATGAAAACTTCCTTGGGTTCAATCTAAACATACTTCTCTGGAAGCCAAAAACCTATCCTCTCATAAATCCGACACTAGAAACTTTCCATAGAACTCAAAAGAAGACCTTGCCAACTCATTGGTGGGGTCCACGGACTCCTCTCCGATCTAACCCGGATTTTATACCAGGCCTAACAACTTCCTAAAAAAAAAATTGGCCACATAGAGATGTGTTGACCTCTCACTTATTTAGGAAGGGAAAACTGATCACACTATCAGATATCAATGCAGAACTAACCCCCCATTCCCTTTCACAATGAGCTTATATGCAAATTAACCATTTCTTGACTAAGAGAGAAACCAAACACCTATGGTCTCGACCATACACAGTGTTTGAATCTCTTTGTAACAAACAAACCCCCCTAAGACAACTCATTTCCTTGCTTTACATGTCTTTATTTGAAGATCTTTCTGATTATGTCAGTAGCTCATTCCAAACATGGAGCCTTGAATTGGATCTACAGCTTGTAGACTCAGATTGGGAAAACATCTGTACATAT